>NC_133538.1:402810095-403410095 GCF_048544455.1 Silene latifolia
CTGAAAGTTTTTTTAATGCTTATTTTAATATAAGAAACCATTTCTATACTACAATGGTTTCTTTGTTAATTGAAAGAGACCATTTTTCTTTATTGAATGGTTTCTTTGAGTAAAGAAACCATTTAGATACTTAGATAGTTTCTTATTGATGATGTTTTTGCCCCATATTCTTGTAGTGGGTTTGAGAACATTGGAGCTAGCTTAAATGATTTTAAGAACTTTCACAGAGATGTGAAATGCTACATTCATGAACGGGACGGTCAGATGTTCGTAGACCACTTTAAGGAAATGGCTATTAATAGGCAAAGGTTCTTCTTTGATTAAGGCCTGGAAATCCGCAGACCTCCCTGATAAGTATCTCATCTAAACCTGACTATCAGGCTGTCAGGATGTCAGGCTATTAGGACACATGAAGATAAGCGCCAGGCCATGAAGAGGTCAACGATTAAAATATCAGGACGATATTAGACTGTAAACGCGTATTATAAAAGGATTATATACGCAGCATTGAATGGAAAGATCTCGCAGTAAATGCAGTAATTAAGGGAGAATTATTGACAATTATTATGGACAATTATGGAGAATAATCCTCATTAAATCCAGCATCAGACAGTCATTCAAGTGAAGCTTATATAAGGAATACTTTGAAGACATTTGCAACACATCGTACACACAAGAAGAAGCATACATCTTCATACACAATACTTAGAGAAATATATACATTGTCGTTATCATACAATTATTCTCCCAAATTACATAGTGAAATCCTCTCCTGGCTTGGTGCCCGTGGTTTTTTCCCATTCAAGGGTTTTCCACGTACAAAATACTTTGTCTCATTATTGCTATTTTTGTTATACTTAGAGCGTTATATTTTAACCCTGACGACCTGACCATGAAACCACTTGGAGCTAGTTAACCCTACTTAAATCTACCCTGAACTGATTTCGCCTTGCGCAAAATCCACCCAAAACAATTGGCGCCCACCGTGGGGCATCTAGCTCTTTAAATCCTTTTTTCTTATCTTACAAAAATTCAAAAATCCTACAAAAATGGCCCAACCTACCGTTGAAGAACAATTGAATGCAGCTCTCCAGCAAATTGCTGAGTTGGAAAGCCTGAAAGAAAAGGTAGCTCAAACTGAAGCATAAATTCTGCAACTAAAAGAATCTGAGTCAGCTCTGAAACAAAAATTAGAGAAAACCCAAGGAGCAGGCTCTAGATTCCAGCCAGGAACCCCATTTGCATCAATCATCAAAAACATCGATTTATCCAGTTTTGGGAGCCCAATAGGTTCTAAATTCGTTAATGTTGATGATGACGGAGAACCAAAGAATGATGGTGAAAAACCTGATGAATCTGCAGCGGCCATCATGATGGCAGTGGTTCAGGAGATCAAGAATTCAATGAAAAATTCGATAAGATACCTGGAGTACCTGCCAGCATGGAAGAAGCTACCCCTGACAACTATGCTGATTCACCTTTCATAGACGAAATAGCAAAAGTAGACCTACCAAAGAAGTTTGTAGTTCCATCCATGAGGGTCTATGATGGAACCACGGATCCACAAAATCACGTGGCTCTTTATAAACAAAAAATGCTGGCTGCATCTGTCCCCAGCGAATTTACACAAGTCTGCATGTGTAAGGGATTTGGAACAACCCTGACTGGCCATGCTCTGCAATGGTACATCAACCTGCCAACTGGGAGCATCCATTCTTTTGCCAACCTGATCAACAGTTTCAACCAGCAGTTCGCGAGTAGCATGGAGTTGGAGAAATGATCCAGTGACCTTTACCGAGTTACACAGAAGCCTGATGAAACTCTCAGGACATTCCTCGAAAGATTCAACAAGGAAAAAGTATCCGTACCCAGGTGTGACGTTGGAACAGCAGTGGAGGCATTCAGGCAGGGGTTACTACCATATAGTGACTTATACAGCGAGCTCACTAAGTATCCCTGCCACACCTTCGAGGACGTTCAGGCCAAGACTCTTGCCTTCATCAGGCTAGAGGAAGATAAAAGCTATAAACTTGGATCACCCAGTAGAGCAAAGGATCATGAAAAGAGCAGTAGGAAGAGCAACAAAGAAAACAACTATAGGCCTACTCCATATTCCAGGCCAGATCAGTCAGAAGTTAACCTGGCTCATGAGTATTAAGGTAAGGTTAAAGTTTATCCACCTATTTCCGAACATAACTTCAGTGTTGATATTGCAGGATTAATCCAGAGACTTGACAAAATGGGATCAGCCGTCAGATGGCCCAGGAAGTTAGAAAATCCCAACCCCAGAAGAGACAATTCTAAATGGTGTGAATTTCACATGGATATTGGACACACCACAGATGATTGTTTCACCCTGAGGAAGGAAGTGGCCTACCTGCTAAAATCTGGATACTTGAAAGACCTGATCAAGACAAAAGGCAGGAACGCAAACCAGGGTAAAGAGAATCAGGAGCATAAGAAGTATCGTAGTCTCCCTCCACCACCACCAATTTATGAAGTAAAATTCATATCTGGCGGATCAGAGATTTGCGGCCAGACAAGTTCAGCAGCAAAGAAGATAGCCAGGACGCCAAGGACCGTATCACCCTGCAAACCGGATCATATCCCAACAATCACTTTCAATGATTGTGACTTGGTGGGCATCCCTGATGTCCATCATGATGGCCTGGTAATTTCTATGCAGATTGGAACCGCCACAGTAAGAAGGATCCTGGTAGACGGAGGCAGCTCAGTGAACCTGATCATGCTTGACGTACTAAAAGCCATGAATATCAACGAGGACCAAATCACCAAAAAATACAGTGTCCTAATAGGATTCAGTGGCGAAACCAGGAGCACCCTAGGAGAAATCCACCTCCCAACTTACGTGGAATGAGTCTTATCTTATGAGAAATTTGGAGTCCTTGACTGCCTGTCATCCTACAACGCGATCTTTGGCAGGCCCTGGATTCATAATGTCAAGGCCGTACCGTCAACCTATCACCATTGTATCAAGATACCAACAGACTGGGGCATAGCCACAATCAAAGGGGATCACAAGACAGCCCAGGAATGCTACACAGCAGCCTTGAAGCCTTCCAAGGCAGGTAAGTCCGTTTCACAGCAATTACATTACCCTGTCAGAAGCACTTATGTGGCACCTCTCAGAATGGAAACAGATCAGGTAATCCTAGACCCTGAGTACCCTAACATGTATGTTTTAGTAGGATCTGACGCACCAGATAGTGTCAGGCCTGAACTGGTAAAGTTCCTTAAAAATAAATCATCTTGGCTTGCTTGGTCACATTTTGATATGACTGGAATTAGCGCTGATATAATTACGCATAATCTCAATGTTGACCCATCTTTTAAGCCTGTACAGCAGAAAAGGCGGAAATTTGCAGCTGAAAGAAATACCATAATTAACGAGGAAGTAGAAAAACTCTTCGATATGGGAATGATCAGGGAAGTAATGTACCCTGAGTGGCTGGCTAACGCAGTTGTTGTGTAGAAAAAGAATGGAAAGTGGAGAGTCTGTGTAGGCTACACTGACCTGAACAAAGCCTGTCCCAAAGATCCATTTCCCTTGCCACATATTGATGCCATGGTAGACGCCACAGCAGGCCATGAGATGCTGACATTCATGGATGCTTCCAGTGGATTCAATCAAATAAAGATGCACCTGCGACCAGGAGAGTAATCTTTGCATTCATTACGCATCGAGACATATCTTTGTTACACCGCCATGCCTTTCGGCTGAAGAATGCGGGGGCAACGTACAAGACCTGTCAACATGATGTTTAAAGACCAAATAGGTGACATCATGGAGGTATACATAGAAGACATGGTGGTGAAATCCAAAAATGCAGAAGATCATGTGAAACATCTCGAAATAGCATTCGAGATATTGGAAAAATACAACATGAAGCTAAACCTTGCAAAAAGCCACTTTGGAATATCTGCAGGCAAATTCCTTGGATACATGGTCACAAAAAGGGGCATAGAAGCCAGCCCTGAACAGATAAAGGCTATCCTGGAATTGCAGTCACCAAAGTCTGTCAAGGACATCCAGAAATTGACAGGTCAGGTAGCTGCCCTGAACCGTTTCATATCAAGATACTCCGAGAGGTGCAAAACATTCTACAACCTCCTCAGAAAAAATAAGCAGTTCCAATGGACGGATGAACATGAGACAGCTTTTCAGGATCTGAAATCCTACTTATCATCTCCACCCTTACTGGCTAAGCCAGAGAAAGGAGAACCTTTGTCAGTATACCTATCTGTCACCGACACAACAATCAGCACAGTCCTAGTGAAAGAACAAGATGGTCAGCAACATCCAGTCTACTATGTAAGTAAAAGCCCGCTAGATGCTGAGTTGAGGTATGGATTGATTGAAAAATATGTTTTAGCTTTAATTATGTCATGTACTAAATTGCGACCTTATTTTGAAAATCACCCCATTATAGTCAGGACCAATTTACCCATAAAGTCTGTCCTACGTAAGCCTGAACTATCAGGCAGGATGGCCAAATGGTCAGTACAGATTAGCACATACGACATCTCCTTTGAACCCAGGGCAGCGATAAAATCGCAGGCCCAAACAGACTTTGTGACACCCCTCGTTGAGGTAACTAAAAGTAACTAGTAAATCGTGGCGGAAACACGAGATTTTTGAAAACTTTTAAGGCTTCTAAAGAAGTCCAACGCGAGGCATCACCAACATGATAAATAAGTTTAGATAGTTAAGTTTAAGTTAACAAAACAAGTCTATTTATTGGGGAAAAGATATCCCACGAATTAACATAGATTCGAAAAGTAGGTGAGTCTATTATGTGATAACTAAATAAGGTCCGAGGTAAGAACTCGCTAGCTCACACGGTCTTCCCCACTTAAGCTTCATCACAAACCTGTCATTCATAATAAATATGAAAGCCACAGTCAGTGGGGAGTAACTCAGGGTTCTCCCAGCCACAATATGTCAAAATACAAGTAATTAGGAATTTAATTAAATAAACAAGCATGAGAGTAAATACTTACGGCATTACGAAAATCATGATTAGTGGGCATAAGAAAATAGGAATGGTAAAGCACAAATGAGAGAGGAATTATTAGGTCAAATCACACACATCAACTCGACTCAAATGTAAGACAATTACAAAGTATAGACTCAAACAAGACAACCCTCTAGACTCCAACCTCTTGGTAGGACGACGATCATAATACGGTCCTAGTCTAAACCTGGCCCGACTCTCGGGATGGACGACACCCGATTCGACAAACGATACCAAATCGTATCCAAGACTCGAAATATGGTACACCTAACCGTGCCCGAAAATCGAGTAACCTCAAGCGGAACCTTGTCACCTAACCGTGACCCCCGGTCCGAAGAGGCCGAAGGAAAAATAGCCCAACTCGGAGACAATGGCACCTAACCGTGACCCAATGTCCGAAGGCAAATAAATAGGAAAAGTCGAGTAGTCTCACAATGTAAAACGTCACATTCGGGTCCGAATAAGAACCATAACCATTTTGCATGTTCATAACATTAATGAGTCTTAAAGTAACTAATTATCGATAGGAAAGAAGATACATGCATAACTCAATCGTTATTAGAAGTCACAAGTGAAATAGAGCAAACAGGGGACTCCCAGCCGGGTGGTGTACCGGCCGGGCCACCGGCCGGGGACAACATGCCAAAATCAGAAATTTAATAAAACTTACAGTGCATTCCCAGCCGGTCAAGAGACCGGCCAGTGCTCGGTCCACCTTGGGAATACGGCAAATTTCAAAAACACATAAAACCTTCATGCACTCCCACCCGGTCGATGAAGCCTGGCCGCCGTCACCCGGATGGGAATACAGGCTTACTAAAATATGTCCAAAACTTACAGGGATCTCCCAGCCGGTCAGTAGACCGGCCGCCGGTCACCCGGCTGGGACTACAAACACACGGGTTCAATGCAAAACATTTCCAAACCATTTGAAACCAACAACAATCGTTTCCCATCAATTGTTTACGTATCCTAGCATGATTCTAACTCGGAAAAATAACATATTTGAGCATGTGAAATGGGTAATTCCGGATTCAAGAGATGTAGCATGAGATTTTTATCTAAACATGTGAGAATTGCAAACAAGCATGATATACAACATCCAAATTAGCACCAATCATGAAAGATACAATTTTTAACATTCCTATGAGATTATAACTATATAAAACCACACAATTTTAACATAAAAGTCGAGTAACCCATCACCGTTACCTTTTTGCACTTCAATCTTCTAAAGACTCGTCAATGATGTAGCTATCCTCCTCCCGGTTGTCCAAGTTCTCCCCTAAGCACAAAAATAAAGGTATTAAGTCAAGAATCCACATCCTTGAAAGATGAGAATTTCGAAAAAGAGGAAAAGATGGCAACTTTCTTACTTAGAAACAAGGGAAATGAGAAAAGGAAGAGAATGGCGCGAAAAGGAACGAGATTGGTGAAGAATTGAGTGAGTTATGGTGATTTTAGGGTTGAGAGCAAAGGGTTTAACAATGGTGGAGTGCTTGTTGAGGAATTTCAGAAATTAGAGATGAGGGAGATGAAGTTGTGAGGGTTTAGTTGGGGGTTAGTGTAGAGGAAAGAGGAGAGAAAAGGCCCATGAGTCAAGTTAAGCCCAATAACTCAAAATGAGTCGGTATCCACTAGAATTATCGTCCCAAGTCTACTATAACTCGAGACGGAGAATAATATTATTAAAATCTACAATATTATTACCGTTATACGACTATGACGATATTTTATGAAAATAAGCTTTAAATAATAATTATTTAATAAAAATTACTTAAAAATTTATTTAAAATATAAGGAAAGCGCGGGGTGTTACAGACTTTGTGGCTGACTTCAGCCCTAACCTGGAACCAGACCTGATAAAAGAGGTCAACCAATTAGAAAGTAAAACCCCAGACCAAGAATGAACCCTATTCATAGATGGGGCATCCAACGCCAGGGGGACAGGGTTAGGATTAGTGCTCAAATCACCACAGGGAGATATGATAACACATGCCGTAAGCTGTGAGTTCAAAGCTACGAACAACGAAGCAGAATATGAAGCCCTGATAGCAGGCTTAAAGGTATGTCTAGACCTCGGTGTTCAAAACCTAAAGGTAAAAACTGATTCACTCCTAATTGCTAATCAAATAAAGGGAATTTATACGGCTAAGGATGCAAAAATGATTTCGTATCTAGAATATGGAAAAAATCTTACCACTAAATTCGCTTTATTGGACATAGATCAAATATCAAGAGACCTGAACACCCAGGCTGATGCTTTGGCCAGCCAAGGCTCAAATTTAACCCCTACAGTCTTCGACAAAATACCAATTGTTCATTTAATAGAACCAGCCATCAGCAAACCTGAACAAGTCAACCCTGTCAATCAGGATAATAACTCTTGGACTAAACCCTATTATGATTGTTTCTCCGAGGAATACTGCCTCAGGGCAGACATGAGGCAAGAGCCTTTAAAATTTGAGCTTCAACTTATGCTATCATCAATAACACTTTGTTCAAGAGATCGCAGACTGGACCCCACCTGAGATGCTTGGAGCCTGACGAAGCCAAACTAGTACTTCAAGAAATACATGATGGACACTGTGGCAACCACAAAGGCGGAAAGAGCCTGGCAAGTAAAGTTCTCAGGACAGGCTACTACTGGCCTACACTGAGGGCTGACTGCCTGGAATACTCTTCAAAATGTGAAGCCTGCCAAATTCGTGCACCAATCATACATCAACCATCAGAACTCCTCCATTTAATTTCCGCACCCTAGCCGTTCATAAAGTGGGGCATGGATATTGTGGGAAAAATGCCCGTAGTTCTAGGACAAAAAGTATTCATGTTGGCTATGACTGATTACTTCTCCAAATGGATTGAGGCTGACTCTTTCAGGAAAGTAACTGAAAAAGAAGTAATATCCTTCATCAGGACAAACATAATTTACAGATATGGAGTCCCATCAGAAATAGTATGTGATAATGGAACTCAATTTGTGGGGAAAAGGACCCAAGCATTTTGCCAAGAATGGAATATCAACCTGGTAACATCAACCCCTGGATACCCAAAAGCCAATGGCCAAGCTGAATCCAGCAATAAGGTAGTCATAAGCTGCCTAAAAAAGAAGCTAAAAAGAAGACGATGCAGATGGGCTGAAGAACTTCCATTAGTACTATGGGCAGACAGGACGACTCCAAAGACAACAACAGGCCAAACACCTTATTCTTTGGTGTACGGCTGTGAAGCTGTCATTCTTGCAGAAGTACGGGTGCCAACATCAAGTTACAGCCTGAACAATGTTGAAGCAAACAAACACCTAATGCAAGATAACCTGGTTCTAACAGAAGAATTAAGAGATGCTGCCAAGATCAGGATGGCATCATACCAACAAGAAGTTGCCAGGACTTACAACAAAAATGTCAAAATCAGAGTTTTCAGGGAAGGAGATTTAGTCTTACGCAAAGTTTTTCCGAATAAAAAAGAAAAATCAGCAGGCAAGCTGGCCCCCACATGGGAAGGCCCTTACCTGATTGATTCGATTGTTGGACAAGGAGCATACAAGCTCCAAACACTAGAAGGAGAAATGATCCCAAGATCCTGAAATGTAACCCATTTAAAATTATTCCATATGTAAAGATCAGATCAGGCCACAAATCAGGTATAAATTCAATCACTACTCAACCTGACATGCTACCTGAGAAACTACGTGTTTTACATGCTTTGTATGCAACCCATATCTATATATTCAACTAACCCATTTATTTTACTTCTTGAATCCTGAACAATTATACATGATAAAAGATTATATGCATAAATATTCAAGATTGAGGGCTACTCTACTATATATTCCTGAAACAAAAATTTTGCACTTAACTGTGCCTGACGAGTTGGTAACCACCACCAGATACAGTAAATGTCAGGACCAATCAGGCATGAAATAATTGCTTGAGCTGACTAGGTTTGCTGCCACGGATTACAACCAGCTGGACGCAGCAACACAGGTGCAAGGGTTTTCTCTCCCAACCACTTAGTTTAAATGCCCTCCTGACAGGCCGAATACCAAGCCCTCCAGCTAGGCAGGGGACATAAGCCCTCCTGACAGGCCGGTTTTCCCACCCCTTCAACCATTATAGCAAAAAACTATACTTGGCTGAACTGCTCATGAAATAACAAGATAAAACAAAAATGATGTGCATGATGTCTAAACAGGCCCAACAGGATGAAACTCGCAGACCCAAGCAAAGTCAAAAGCAAAATCAGCCAAAAAGGCCACCATGCCTACATTAATAAAGCCTTTACCCCTAGGGCAAAGGCACCAAAATATTCATAAAGGCTAGGGATAGTCTCCCTGACCAAGACAAAGAAAGAAAAAAGAAAAATTATTCGTCCAGGGACATCCCCTCTAGATGGGCCAAATACCAACTAAAAAATCAAATTACTGCTTCTCTTTAGAAACGATACCAGCACTCCCACTCTTAGCTGGATCAACATCAACATCTTGCTCCCCTGGAGAGTCGACCTCCTGTTTATTTTCCATATTATGCAGGTCAGGATACTTTGAAGCAGCAAAAGCCATCTCAGCTTCAGGGTTCCACTTTGCCCTGGCCTCGACAGGCTCTAACATAGCAGCAGCCCTCCCCTTAATATAAAAATAGAGGGAAGCATCATCTAACTTGAGCTCCAGGTCGTCCCTCTCCTGGGCGAGCTCCTTATTCCTGTCTAAAGCTTCCTGCAAAAGCCACTTACTTGAAACTGCCTCAGCCTTAGCAGCATCTCTCGCAGCCTGTGCCCTCACCAAGTCAGCAGCTTTAGCAGCCATGTCAGCTCATGCAAAATCCAGCTCAGACTTCAGCCTATCATAATCTGATCTCATCAGGTCAATCCTGGCTACCAAAGAAGTAGCCTGATAGGCGTTATGGAGACAGGTCGCAGCACCCTGACCAAAAAAAAAAACAGGAAGAAGAGTATGAATAATATACCCCATTAATAAAAACTACCCAACCGCCTGAGTAGCAGTCTCAACAGGGTCAAGGGTGAGCATGGGATCTGATCTAGAAGCAGCGTAATCCCTGATCTTCACCCTAGCAGCCTCCATATTGTCCACCCTGGCTCTCACTTCCCTGACCGGGGCAGAAATGTCAACATCTTCAATTTTGCTTTTTTGGGCTGCTGAACTTGTTTCAACAGGGGCAGCAGGTACAACAGTGATCTTGGGAGCATCAGACTGTTCAGTCAAATCTATAACAGGTTCAGCATCTCCACTTCCCTGGGAACCTTCCTCTTTGATCTTAGCCAGCCTGGCTGAAAGGTCAGCCATACCGAACCTGGCAAGACGAGTAGATGACCTAGTGGCTACAACACGAAACACTATATTAGCAATACAAACCAAACATAATCAGGAAGTCAAAGAAAAAAGAAGAGATTAATTAAGATAGACTTACTGCCTGAGGTAGTGGCACTAACAGCCCCAGAAGGTTTAGCCACCCTGGCAGCACCATCAGCCTTCAAGCAACGAGGAAGATGGCCAACCCCACAACAGAGAGGCCAAGACCTCTCCAAAGGAGAAATAGAGAGGAAAGCAGAAATATTGGCAGTAGGATACTCAGTTTCAGTAACCCAGTCATCAACTGCACGCATAAAAGGTATAATTCAATATGAATTTTATTTTATTTTTTACTAACAAGTAAAACATGCAGGACGAAAGAAAGAAACTCACCAGCAACACAAGCTTCGTAATTTAAATACGCCAGGTCAGGACCCACAGAATTGGTCCTGACAAACATGTACCTAGCAGCCCAGCCCTTATTATGGCCGCTATCCAGATTGCTCAAAAGAGGAGTAGTAGAAGCCCTGACCTTAAAACTTATACGGCCAAGACTATTGGTTTTAACAGCGTAACAAGCCTTTAGATCATCAAGGGAAAATGAGATATCGTGCTTTTTACAGAGATAATTAATGGAACATACAACCTTCCACACCATAGGCATGAGCTGATAAGATGGAACGCCAATCTCCTTAATAACCTCAACCATAAGAGGAGAAAAAGACATACGCGTCATGAAGATGCGGAGTCATTTCAATGGGTTTTCAGCCGTTTTTTAGCTGCGATGGTTCAGAAGGAGCCTATATATATTATCACCGATCAGGATCCTGGTATTCTTAAAGTGGTACCCCTCGTGTTCAAGACAACGCGTCATCGATATTGTATGTGACATATCATGAACAAAGTGCCAAGCAAGTATGGAGTGACGAGAGAAGATTATTCTGAATTTCTTAAGAAATTGAATGCCATTATATGGGATGAAGACATTGAAGCAGCAGAGTTCGATGCAAAATGGGAGGAAATAGGCAGAGAACACACAGTTAATAACATTGATTGGTTTAAGGAAATGTACGCTAAAAGGAAGCAGTGGGTTATGGCACATTGTAGGGACCTAGAGATGGGGGGTGTTATGAGGACAACACAAAGATCAGAGAGTGAAGATAGTTTCTTTAAGAGATTTGAGAGCAAATCGGGAACGTTAGTCGAGTTTTCGCTGCGTTTTGACAGCGCTATGGACCAACAAAGACATACGCAGAAGAAGCTCGACAACGGTAACAGGCACACTTCCCCTCAAATGTCAACGCACCTGGCTATTGAGGTGCACGGGGCCCAAGTGTACAGTCATAAAGTATTTGAGGAATTTCAAGAAGAGGTCAAGTACTCAATCGATACTTGTAAAAGTAGGGGGTTTTCCGAGGGAGACTCTTTAGAGGTGACAACTGTAAGAGATGCAAACAAGGACAGAAACTATCAGGTTACGTACTACCCAGGTATACTTGTCTATTGAAGTATAAAATAATTGTGACTTATTGGAGTTACACAATTATTCATTATAATTATCATTTTCTTTATTAAAATTGCACATCATAAAGTTACACTCCTGTTAGTTAAAGTTACACTTTAGTCTGTTACAGTCACACTTTTTCTGTGTAAACTAACATTTTACTCTATATTGTTGATCTAGTTACATTTAAAGCAACTTGTAGCTGCAGAATGCTTGAAAGGAAAGGCATTCTATGCCAGCATGTAATATGGATTCTTTCATCTAATGGACTGAAGACTATTCCAGATGAGTGTGTTGTTAACAAATAGTGTAAAGATGCAATCCGCTCTAAAATGTTCGATTGTAATGGTGAAGCAGTTGAGGACGTTGATATAATAGATGAAAAACATATTGCGATGTCAGTAATGTGGTCAGAGGTTCATCAAACAGTTTGGATGCTTATGGGCAAATGCAAGGCTGATGTCGACAATTTTTCTAGTCTAATTAGAGAGTTTAAATAGAAACTATCACCCTTAGGATCACCATTGAATAAACAACAACAGTTGGAGCAAATTCTTGGCTGCTCTTCTAGTCAGGAGGTAACAATTTTGCTGCCTAAGAAATCAAAAAATAAGAGAATCGGAAAGAGAATGTTGTCGCTTAAGGCAAAAGCAGTTGCCTTGAAAGCAAGCCAAAACGCATGTGTAAAAATTGCAAGCGATTAGTTAATCATGACAAGAGGAACTACCCTAACCCTTTTGCAGAGCACTTACCATTGTCACCTTCATCAGAGGAATCGTCAGGAGAAGATGAAGAAGGAGTGGAGGATGAAGAAGATGACATCTTAAAATAATCACTATAATAAGCGATTCCACTGATAAATTTTTTTGGATGTATTATGTATCATTCTCACGGAACATCAAGCTGCACCTCGTATTTTGTTTAAACATCAAACTGCAGTGAAGTCAAATGATACCCGTTGGTATTACAATCTATTTTGTTGAAGCATTTTGTTTTTGACGAAACTATTATAAATTGTAACATCAAAGTACTGTAATTTGCAAAATCAAAATGTTATTACAATTACAGTTACACTTTATATGATTGGAATTACAGTTTGTCTGGTTAGAGTTACAATTTTGATTTTTAAAGTTACACTTTATCTGATTAGAATCTGCATAGAATTAAAGCTTATATGATTAGAATTACACTTTATCTAATTAGAAGTACATTTTATATGATGAAAGTTACACTTTATCTCTTGTAAAGCCTTATCAAGCTTGGTAAAACTACATAAATATCATTTTGAAAAGTGACAATGTCTTACAAAATGAGGCAAAACTACCAATAATATCTGCTAACATTGTTTAACAAAAACTAACTGCCTAATGATACCATGTTTGAACAAGATGTTTACATAGACAAGTCATATTACAAAAAAAGTTATCCACTAGCTTAGGATCTTTATTTTTTTTACAACGACATGGGTTATTTTACGCTTCAGTTGTAATTCCTTCCACAATTTTTCTTTGATGTTAATAAAAGCTTTCACCTTTTCGAGGACACCTTCACGTAAGACGTTCATATCTGCTAGAACAAGGGTAGCTATTAGCTGGATCACCAAATAACGCCCTGATTTCTTCTTTTCGAGGTTGGCATGCAGAAAAGGAACACCCTCATATAATAGCATTGCCATCATGGTGAACAGCCCAGACTCTAGTTTGTTGAGAGTAGGTGAGCATCCGCTAAAAGGTATCTGGCGGACCGCAAAATCAGGAATTTCTCTTCCTTTGGTGTTATCTTTGGTTTTATCTCGTGATTCCAAATAATCACTCACTGCGCTAGCCTACATATGTACAAATTTACATCAAATACTGATTCGTTTAAAAACTTTGTTTTGAAGAAGATATTGGAAGACAACTTACAATTAAACGCGCCGCCTTCCCCCTTGGTGAACTTTGCAAATCAGAATGCCACTGGTGGTCAAGCAGGTCGATTAAACGTGATTTTTGATTGATACATACGCATGCAAAATGGTCGTTGATGCAGAATGGGACAAAGAGTAAATCCGTTCTCAAGTTGACGTTTGCCCACTGTCCACGATGAAGGTGTCCTAAAGTTGGTAAAGCTTATCATAGATGTTGTCGGATTATGTGCCTGGCTGCTCAAACGTTCCAAACAATTCCAACAGGAGCTCCTAAAAAGGCAAGGAGTGAACATGATTAATGTGTTAACTTGTAAACAAGCAAGTAGGGAAATAATAACTCTATATCCGCGTAAGTGTAACTCTAAATCACTAAAGTGTAATTTTAAATAACTAAAGTGAAACTTTAACAAAGTTTAACTGCAACAAACAAAACTGTAACTCTAACCAACAAAGGTGTAATAGTAGTGGATATCAATACCAACATGTCCATGCATTTCCAACTAGTATAATGAAGCTATTATGCAATGGTTAATGGCAGTACCATGTGATGTATACCGAAGAATGACATCCTTGCATGATCGCTATATTCCTCCTTTTCCAAATGGTTCATCAATATCGACCAACACTCGATGACATTCAACGACATATGATTTTCAGGGACCAGGGACATAATGTCAGCTCTCCGCAGCGTTGCGTGCCGGTTGTACCAAACAAATTGTTCACTACACTCATAATATTAAAGCACTCTTTAATTAAAATACACCCAATGTGAAAAAAACATGATTCATAGTATTATTAATTCAGAACAGTCAGTTCCTCAAAATTATGGTCATCTAACAAGCAATAGTCAGCAACGTAATTTCTCTGTTGTTTAATATCCTTGATTAACGCTTAGTTGTTCTGGAGCAGCTTTGACACAACATGTGTACTGTAACCACCTATACCTACAATACCTCGGTTTTCTAAGTCTGTTACTCGGTCGAATATGGCTTATTCGGTCGAGTACGGGTGTCGTGTGTTTCTGGACAGTTTACTGCCCAGGAATACTCGCCCGAGTATGGGAATGCTCGACCAAGTAGAGGATACTCGGCCGAGTATATTCTATACTCGACCGAGTATCCGGTCTGACGGGTAATATTTTTCGCGGTTGATTTAGAAAGGATTAAAGTTATATTAAGACGCGTTTTACAGTTTCTAATCATTTTAAAAAACCTAAACTACACAACGTAACTCTAATCCTCTCCAAATCTCTCTCTCGTTTGCGTGGATTGTTCGTGAGTCTAGTTCATCTTTCCTTGCGTCGATTATGTCGGTAAGCCTCTGATTTCATGAGTCTCATTAATTTGTCTTTTAGGGTTTTGCCCTAATTATTGTTTTGGGTTAATTTGGGGGTTTAGGGTTTGGTCATTATATGTGTGTTGATTGTTGATTATAATTATTGTAGGTGACAATGTGGTATTTGTTCTGCAATTGAATGATTGATTGCAGCCTAGCGGATTGCGAAAAGGTAGGATTTCCCTACTCAGTTCCTGTTTAATTGATTTGAGATTTCTTTGTTGTGTATACGGTTGTTTGTCTGCTGATCATCGTTGGAGTGTTGGTGTGGTGTTGGTGTGGTGATGGTGTTGGCTTGGTGATGATTGTGGTGGAGTCACTTGCGGGAGTGGCTTCACACCCTAGTTCGACCTCCGTGGAACCCGTCACGGGAGGGGATGTGCACATTAAGGGGCATGGATATCGCTCGTTGGTGAGCGGGACTTATGTGGGGATTATTTGCGGTCCCCCATTGGCGGCGTGGATTACCTATTGTGATGGGTAATCTAGCAGGGCTACACACTTTGGTGTGTAGTCGGTTACTGTGTGAGATCGGGAGTCCGGAGGAGGAGGATGATCAGCTAGTTGCTTATTGTATTTGTCTTACTTTAATTATTCAGTAACTGACCCCGTTGTTTTATAAAATCTGTGGTGATCCATTCGGGGATGGTGAGAAGATTGTGACAAGTGATGCAGATGTTTAGCTACGTGGCAGTCATGGGGAGTCATCACTTCGAGTCTAGCTTCCGCTGTTACGAGTTTAGCTGTCTTTGATTTCAGTTGTATTGAGATCCTAATACTTTTATTTGGAGTTGGTCCGAGATAATGTAATCGCTAAATCTTTATACATTAGTAAGTGTTGTTTGGAATTGGTAACTTTGATATACTAATCTCGCGAAACCAAGATGGTAACAGGCTTTTATGCTAGGGTAGTCCTTGGTAAGGTACCTTGGTATGAGGGGGTATTACAAAGTGGTATCAGAGCCGACGATTCTGGCACCTAAAACTAATGAACCCAATGAACTTAGGGAGTCTAAATAAAATGAACCCGGGGAGAATTGTTTGGAGCTACCGCAAAGACTTGGGAGACGTCTCGAAGTCGCATTAAGCCCCTTACGATCTCAAGACGGTCACATGGGGGGAAACTGTTGTATGTTTGAGTCATGTGTGTTTGATACCTATAACGTGAATCTTGTGAAGTTGTTGGAGGAATGGTGAAAGTGTTGGAACGTGGTAATATATGAAAGGTGAATTGTGAATTCGTATGCGATAGATCTTTAGCATGAAATTTGTTGAGCATGTTACCTGTTTAATACGTGGCTTTCAAAAGGGTAGTGGTACATTCGTATATGATCATGTTGATGTTAATATTTGGTTTGTTAGTAGTAGCATGTGATTAAGGTCATGCGTCTATATATATGAATTTCGTGTTTAACTTTCATGTGAGTATGATAAAAGTTCAACTACGTACTGGTTTTTAGAAGTATTGAGTTGTTATTGTTGCCTTATGCATGTTCGAGTTGTTTTGGTTTAGAAAACTTGATTTGTCTGAAGACCGATTATGGTAGGGCTGTATTAAAACTGTCATAAGTCAAGTTCTAGAAATTATATTGCTGTAATTCTAATTGTAAGTGATAGCTTGTCCTCTTACGATTCTAACGAGAGGTCACACGCTCAAAATGACCAAGTAACGAGTGAGATATGACTATTCTAAAAAACCTGGATGGTGATGAGAACTGTGCCGATACTCGACCGAGTAGACCCTACTCGGCTGAGTATCTTTCATACTCGACCGAGTATTCCATATTCGGCTGAGTAATATTTCTGTGATAATTATGTTCAGCTTTTGGAGTCGTATACTCGGCCGAGTAGTCCCATTACTCGACCGAGTATCCAGTACTCGACCAGTATACCATGTACTCGACCGAGTACCTCAGTGAACGGTCATATTGAGTCGGTGGCTATGTTCTTACATTTGTTTTGAGTCGTGGGGTATGTGCACACATATGTTTTGAGTCTTAACGCATTTTTTATATATGTGACGGTCTTGATACGTAAGTTACCAGATGTTATGATATGGAGAATGCCGGCTTATGAGGGAGATGTGTTGGATAAGGAAGACTTGTGTTAATGTGGTTGTGAGGGATAGTGAAAAAAAGGAAAGGGAAGAATGATGAGCTAATAGAGGTAAAGAGCATGTTTTGTGAGATATGGTGAGTGATATAGTCGTGTGTTGAGTAATATAAAAGTAAGTGTTTATGGGCAAGAGTAATATAAGTGTAAAGAAATGTAAGAATGGAAAATTGAGATGAGGGATGTGATAATCATGGTACCTTAGGATATATAGTGATTTCTGGAGAAAGATGATTATGACGATGTTGGGTAAGGAGATGAAAATGGTGTCTAGAGAGCTTAGATCGAGGGATGCTGCAATAAGGATTTGTAGATATTAGTTGTTATGGAGATTTATATTACTAGAAGGTGAGCCTAGTGTATAATCATTTGGGAGGTCACGAGATGAAGTGAAGCTTGGTTATCTAGGATTATTAGAAGAAGATGTAATGGATTAAGGAGAAATCATTGAGTGGGTGGATCTAACGGTGGAGAGTATGAGTGAAAAGTGTGATGAGAAGGATTGTCGATAAGAAATGAATGAAAAATAATGGCATAGGATGATAGAATTTGATTTTTGGAAGTAATGGAAAGAGAAGGATGATGGTAAGTTGATTGAATGTTAACAAGAATGAGGGGACATGAAAGTCGGGCAACATGAAATGGTGTGATGCTACCATGAGGACATAAGTTAGAGGACTATATTTATAAATGGCAGGACGACTTGTTAGACCTGAGTTGAGGATTTAAAGGAGTGGGAAGTTGGTAGAGTGTCTGTACTCTAGGAGGCTATGGTGGTGAGGTAGATGATTATATAATCAAGAATAAAGGTTGGATAGTTGTTGAGGTAAATTTTGTTGATGGATTTAATGTTCGATATTTGGGGTGATAACCAGGAACGGAAATGAATTGTTATATTAAGAGGTGATAGTAAGAGAGTGGTCACATGAAGGATGGTGGTGCCATAGTGTTGTCACTAGCGGTCGAGGATGATGTCACATAGGGAAGTTAGTTGTTCTAAGAGGATGATTTTGTGGAGATTGATTGGTATGTATGGATGTGAGGGAGTGTAAGGTGTGGATATTGGAGGTGTTCGTTGGTAGTTGGGTACGAATCATATGGTTACGTTCGTCGGGTAGTGATAATTGTATGGATGGGAGGATATGTTATGAAGGGCATCTAAGATAAGTTCGGATGAGGGACATTCTTTATCAAGTGGTAACTTAAGTGATCAGAATTGGCTAGTTAGATTTGTTATGGGTCCGTGATATGTGTAAATGTTTGTGTGAGGTTCTGACCTCACGAGTAATGGTATGGTGTGATAGTTATAAGTCGTAAGGTGTCATTCTGTGTAATATGTTGCGTTGTGATTTAGAAAAGCCGTTTTAAGAAAGTCTTCTGGTCAAGGAAGTTGTACTGAGTCAGTGTTATGAGATTGTAAAAGTTGTGATGACTATCGATATGGTTGTTATGCCTCGAGTGGCGATCTGCGCACGGTTATAATGTTTGTTGTTTATTTACTGATGAGACGAATTTTCGAAAGTATATATATCAGTTATATAGTTTGTTGTTTGTTTACTGCTGTTTGCTGTCAGTGTCGGTTGAGTCATATAGAGTGTTGTTTTATTTATTAATGTTTCTTACCAGTTTCGGTTTGGGAGTGAGGGTAGAGTAGGATATGGAAGAAAGTTGCGTATATTTCCGCTGTTGTCATGTTATAGTGATATTCTGTTATTGGGACATAGCTGTGGCAAGAGTATTGTGGAACATGTGTGGTATTGAACTGGAAACTACAAGTAGTTTAGCACCTTTTCTTGGGACAGTGAGTACGAAGTTTTGGGACTTAGTATCATGACAAGTTAAGGGTGAGTCTTGTGGTAATAAAAGAGATGAACTTGAGAAGCTAATATGAGTCTGTGTAACAATTGTGGATCGTGAGTTATGATCGTGGAGATGAGTGTATATGTATATAGAAGTATGTCGTTTTGGCGGTAATGTTGAAGAGATGGAGTAGTGGTTATACTGAGGATTTTATGATATAGGTTAGATGGAGTGCAGATTAACTGGAGACACGAAAACTGTTAGAGAAAGAGAGCCATGGATATAAGAATGGTTGTAGGTCTTGAGGTTATAGAGGGTTATCGTTGACATGCGGTGGTAATGAGGTTTATGGGAGGTATAGCAAATGACCTAGTATTAGTGAGTTACGTGGACTTAACATTTATCTTATGAGGAGTAGAAGGGGAAAAGAGAGTTTGATGGGTGTACATGTTATAGTACAATTGGAAGTTTGATTGTTGGTGTAGAGTAAAGGATGGATTCGTGTTGTGGCTGATTTTATCACAGGTAATGGCAGTGCTCGTAGTGTTATGATGTTTAGGACTGTGAGTAAACTTCGATAGTGTTAACGGATTGTGTGATGATGTTTATGTGTGTGAGTAAACTTCGAGAACGAAGTTCGTTTTAAGAGTGGTAGAATGTAACATTCCATTTTGATGGTTGATCTGGTCCGGTGGATTGTCTTGGTAATTGAGGGTGCTAGTGAGCGTTATGGAAGTAAGACAGAGTTGGCATCACTTATGATGTGGGTATCCGATAGTACTATGGAGTTAGCATTGAGAAATTATGCTGTAGTTGAGACGATATCGTGAGCCATATTGTGGAAGTAAGCGTGGTTGATGGTGTTAGTGTTAGGTGTCCATGTTTTATAGGTTGGGTTGGAACTTCGGGGACGAAGTTCTTTTTAAGGAGAGAAGACTTTAATACCTCGGTTTTCTAAGTCTGTTACTCGGCCGAATATGGCTTACTCGGCCGAGTAAGGGTGTCGTGTGTTTCTGGACAGTTTACTGCCCAGGAATACTCGGCCGAGTATGGGAATACTCGACCGAGTAGAGGATACTTGGCCGAGTATACTCTATACTCGACCGAGTATCCGGTCTGACGTGTAATATTTTCCGCGGTTGATTTAGAAAGGATTAGAGTTATATTAAGACGCGTTTTATAGTTTCTAATCATTTTACAAAACCTAAACTACACAACGTAACTCTAATCCTCTCCAAATCTCTCTCTCATTTGCGTGGATTGTTCGTGAGTCTAGTTTATATTTCCTTGCGTCAATTGTGTCGGTAAGCCTCTGATTTCATGAGTCTCATTAATTTGTCTTTTAGGGTTTCGCCCTAATTATTGTTTTGGGTTAATTTGGGGATTTAGGGTTTGGTCGTTATATGTGTGTTGATTGTTGATTAAAATTGTTGTAGGTGACGATGGGTATTTGTTGTGCAATTGTATGATTGATTGCAGCGTAGTGGATTGCGAAAAGGTAGTGTTTCCCTACTCAATTCTTGTTTAATTGATTTGAGATTTCTTTGTTGTGTATACGGTTGTTTGTCTGCTGATCATCGTTGGAGTGTTGGTGTGGTGTTGGTGTGGTGATGGTGTTAGCTTGGTGATGATTGTGGTGGAGTCACTTACGCGAGTGGCTTCACACCGTAGTTCGCCCTCCGTGGAACCCATCACGGGAGGGAATGTGCACATTAAGGGACAGGGATATCGCTCGTTGATGAGCGGGACTTAGGTGGGGGATTGGCTGCGGTCCCCCACTGGCGGCGTGGATTACCTGTTGCGATGGGTAATCTGGCAGGGCTACACACTTTGGTGTGTAGTCGGTTACTATGTGAGATCGGAAGTCCGGAGGAGGAGGATGATCAGCTGGTTACTTATTGTACCTGTCTTACTTTAATTATTCAGTAACTGATCCCATTGTTGTTTTATAAAATCTGTGGTGATCCATTCGGGGATGGTGAGCAGATTGTGACAAGTGATGCAGATGTTTAGCTATAAGGCAATCATGGGGAGTCATCACTTCGAGTCTAGCTTCCGTTGTTACGAGTTTAGCTGTCTTTGATTTCAGTTGTACTGAGATCCATATACTTTTATTTGGAGTTGGTCTGAGATATTGTAATCGCTAACTCTTTATACTTTAGTAAATGTTGTTTGGAATTGGTAACTTTGATATACTAATCTCCGGAAACCGAGATGGAAACAGCCTTTCATGCTAAGGTAGTCCTTGGTAAGGTACCTTGTTATGAGGGGGTGTTACAATACCGCAGTCGAGCGAGCAGCCCAAACCGTCCCTCTTTCCACGAGGCCGACTCTTAACAGAGGAGAGGGCTTTACCAGATGGAGTGCGCATGGTAACAGGTGTCGCCTTCATCGCGGGCTCTTCAGAATCAGCAGTGCGGGCACGTTTTGTGGGGCTCGGCCCTATGTCACCATCTGTTTTTCTCTTACCAACATTCAACTTCCTCGTCAATGGATGCCCAACAACCTCTTTGAAATTACCAATCCGACGCAAGCTGTCTCGTCTGTAACTGTTAATGTCTTAGAGGACGAGGGTCGCAACAATCTCAGCACGGTACAGGTTCATAGCCTCCTCTTTCTCGAGGTCACATTGAAAAGGCTTCCCGCGGTAAAACATCATATGTAGCATCATGTAAACACCACAGTTATTTCTCGAATACCCTTTGCCTTGCCAACTGAACTCAATGTTTACGATCTTAAACCCGCTAACCTTTGAGCCCTTAGACAGACCTTTCGACACCAAATACTTCTCCATTAAGTTTGCCTGAACATGAATACGCTTCAGTGTGTTAAGAATATGGACCGTCAAGCCAAAAGAAAGAAGTCCTAAAATATTGGACATGATAACTAACCGAAATACGTGGAATCCCTCCATAAGGCAGCGTTTCTATTGGGTCATAGTATTTTCGGTTGTCAAGATAGTCATTTTGCTTTGTTAAAAAGTTTATGCAAGCACAACTGTAATGATCACCATCACCAGATAACACAGGCAGAAAGATCTGCATCATATATAGCGTTAGATAAAAAATTGTAGTCCGTAAAAAATGATCCAGATTATCTATTTTGGTACATACCATGTCCGTGTCAAGCTGAAATGATGTAAAAAAGGATGCAGCCAAATTATCCCAGCCACCAAAAATGTCTTCATCTCTGTTCAACACTATTCCAAGCTTTTGGACCTTCCAAATATACCCCGCGGGGTCCTTTTATTTGAAAAAATAACAGTGCTTTAGCGTGACTTATCATAAAGTTACAGTTAATTGGTTACTATTATAATGAAGGTATATGCTAAGTGTGGCTTTCACAATTAAAAGAGTAATTGTAATCAGGAAAAGTGTAACTTTAACAAGTAAAATTATAATTTTAGTCACAATTAGTCACTTTCACAATTAAACGAGGAATTTTAATAAGAAAAAGTGTAACTTTAACAAGTAAAATTGTAATTTTAGCCACAAAAAGTGTAATTTCAGCAGCTCAAGATAAATCTCACTATTACTGGAGTAATAGTGATCTTAGACAAAATCAAGGATCACTTATAGTGTGACTTAGGCCAAAGAAACAACCGAAAATGTCCGAATGTTTCATGATGTGGTTGAGAAGCAAGCACCAACCATCAATAACACTAGTTATGATTTGCTCCCCAGGATTCAAAGTTACAATGTCTTCCCGGCTTATGAAATAAAACTCGCTAAAGTGTACCAATTTTCCTTAGAACAAAGACATTTAATTAGCAAACCAAATTTAATTAATTTGGAATGATAAGGGCCCCTTGCATAAAATAATTGACTTACCACTGGTTAAAAGCGTCTGATTGATTAAACACATAGGCAATAACATATTTTCTGTCGCTAAACAATGGCGCAAGGAGCTGCTGACTGAATGCCAGACTTCTCGTAGCAAAGCACTGATCAGGAGCAGGTGCCCTACAGTCAATAGAACACCCGAGGTTCTCAAAGACGTGATCCATGCACGCTAAGGGCTCGCTTCAGTGAAGTAAGAATGGATGGTGGCTAAGATCGCTATGAGGGACGTACGTTGCCGGGATAGGAATCTCCACATGATCTGGCTCTGGTAGTATAGCAGATGTTACCTCGCCATGATCGAAAGTCCCTTTATTTTTCCCGGCAACCCCATCGAATACCTCAGGTAATTCTGTAGCAGAATAGATTGTGCTTGTAAATTCCAGAGACTTGACGGCTGCATCCTCCGCTGCCGCATCTTTAACAATGAAGGAAAATGTCAGCACACCGACAATATTTTTTTCGTGAAGGGTTGAATTTTCAACTAGGGAGAAAAATTGAAATACTAAATCCAAAGAGTATAACTTTATGAACAGAAAATGAAACTTGTAACAAAAAAAAAGTGTAACTTTAACACAAACAAGTGTAATTTTATTGCAGAGGAGTGTAACTTCAATATTCCGAAAAAGTGTAACTTTAACAACAGAAATAGTAATTTTATTGGAGAAAAGTGTAACTTCATCTATGAACAAGTAAGGTGCCACTTCAAAACTCTAAAATTCAATGTATTACCTCCATGATCGTTTAGTGCCGCATCATCCACCACATTCTACACCACCTTCTGATTACTTAGATCCATAGTTTGGTCAACATTATTCACCCCGAGCTCATCGAGAGCACAACTAGATGTTGGGGCCCCTTGGTAAGCAGCGTTTAATTCCGCACTAGAATAAAGGGTACTTGTCCATTCTATGTCCATCACACCCTTTTCCTGCACCAAATTCGTAACTTCCGGCACCTCGTCAACCTTTAACGACGAATCACTGGGCACGATGCATGGGCCGGTTACAAGGACCTCTCCAGATCTTTGAGTTTCTGCTACGCACTGTTCAGCTGCGCGCTCTGCTTCACTAAGCTCAGCAGACGAAAAAAAGAACCGAGTTACAAGGGGGACATATTCCATGGACTTAGCCTCCACAATTACATTCTCTGCTTTTTCAGAGTCCACGTCAACAGGCCCCATTAAAATTACAGATTTTGGGTCCACTTGTATAGCCTCGTCTAATTACGTACTAGAATATATGGTACTTGTCCATTCTAGGTCCATATCAGCGTTACGCTCCCCAGTCTGGTCGATATCCTTATCCAGCACGACATTGGTAACTTCCGTCACATCGTCATCCGTTCCCGACAACTCATCGGACACGTTCCAAGGGGCTGGTGTAGGTACCTCTCCACTTCCTTGCTCTTATACTACCGGCTGATCAGCTACGCGTTCTGCTTCATTAATCTCAGCAGTCAAAAATAAGAACTGAGTTAGAGGGGGATCATCTTCCGTGGACTTAGCCTCCTCAATTTCCTTCTCCGCTATCTCAAGCACCCGACTAACAGGCCCCTTCGTAACTACATGCTCCTCTTGTTCCTTCTGAGCCATAGACATCGCATAGAACTTATTCTCAGCTTCATCAACCTCGTCTATTGTATAATACTCTTCAAGAGTTTCACGGTCAAATAGCTGTGGTGCCTATGAAACTGATTCTCCAACATCCACCGACTTTTCAACTACTTTCTGCCTTTTGTAAATGACACGAATTTCCCGAGTATTAATAAAGTCCAAAGGGTTATCGTTACTCTCATCCTCTCTGTTAGCAGCTTCCTTAAATTCAGCCATGTTGTAAAATTTCACCGCCTCCATAATCTGTTTTGTAGACACTGCGCGTGCTTTATCACTGTCTGGTTCATCACATTCAAGTGTAGAGGCTACCCCGCCTTTCAAGTATCTGCCAACATCTACATGAACCTCTTCCTCGTGCTCCTCATCCTCATCCTCCACTTCCTCACCATCCTCCTCATCCTCCCCCGCCTCCTCTTCCTCCTCATCAGCATCCTCCTCACCCTCCTCCTCGTTTCCCTCATCATCCATCTCCTTATCCTCCTCCTGATCCCCTAAACTGATTGTTCCTGACTCACCTTGTTGCAGCACAGGCGCTGATTTCACAGAATCATTTATTCGTTCAGCTATCTCCTGCATTACCACAACATAATCCTTCATCTTTTGGCTTTGAAAGAATGTTTGGGTGCATTGTGTAGCGACGGGGTCACTTGAATAATTAAGATCTCCTTTTAACCTTTTTAGAGTCATTGCTACATCTGCATACCATGAATAGAAGACGGTAGCATTCCTCTGCAACTTCAAATAAAGCTCATGGACATCCTACACTCAAAAAGAGAACAAAAATGGTACAGATAAATTAAAACTGTAATAGACAAATAGTGTAACTTTAACAAAAAAAAGTGCACTTCTAGTGCAGAAAAGTGTAATTAGAACACAAAATAAAAAGTGTAACTCTATCGAAATCAATTGTAATTGTAGTGAAGAAAAGTGTAATTTTAACCACAAAAATTGTAATTTTAATGAAAGAAAGAGTAACTTAAATAATAAGTGTAATTATAATTGACAAATGACCAAAGAACACTTACATCAACAACCCGAGCTTTCATCTCCTCATTATCTTCAACACCGACTGGGAGTTCAATCTCGAGGAACTTCTTCTTCTGGGAAGTGGAAGCCAGCTATTTTGCCGCATCAGTGACCACATTGCCAATGGCCAAAACTTTGTTATCAGTGGGCACACCACCAATGCTTAACAATTCCTTTTCCAGGCATCGAGGATACTTGACCAAGGACAAAGTTTGGCGACCCAAATGATTATTGTCTAGCTCACCATGTAACCTTACAGAAAGCATTTTCCGGTCCCAGTGCTTAATGAGAGGGAGGTCTTGGGGACATCTCTTACCACGGAAATCTTAACGTTGAAAATACGTAATCATTAAGAAAGTGATACAGCCAAGCAGGAAGAATTTATTTTCACCAACAGCTGTCGCGGCCTTAACAATGTTTTCTAGAACATAACTACACCAATCATACTGCAAATTAGCCTTCACATCTTCAACGGCTTTCAAAAGCTTGAAGTCAATCCCGCTTATGAAGTTGGAGTGAGGAATGATAACATAGTGAGCAGAACAAACAGCCTGCAAAATTGAGGACCTCCATCTTTGTATTTTTTTAAGATATCTTTGAAGACAATTCCTAAATTTACCCCGTCGTTACCCCCTTTAACATTGTACGCTTTCCGCCATTTGTCTTTCAAACTCTTATTCTCCGGCGCTTGAGAATCCTTTTGGTGGCCCGTAGGTACTAGTTCAATGGTTTTAGGGCCAAGCGGTAACATGAAACAGTCATATACGTCATGCTTCGTGACCATGAACTCTTTCTGTTTAGAGGCCCGAAAAACATACGACTCGTCGCTAAATGCATTGAGAAAATCTTTAACATAACGCATCAGATATGATTTGAGTTTAAGCTCCAAAATACCTCCAAAACAAATCCTACGTATCGCCGCTCGCTGAGCATCATGAAGCTTTACAACAAGCTCAACAAGCTGCTTCGGGCAACACTTGACAGACACCCTAGAATTTGTTTTCTTGACTTCTTTCGCCTCCTCATGATCTGACATTTGGTGAAGAAAACAAAAATTAAATTACAAGGTGAGAGATAGAACTTACATAACACAGAAAATAAGCACAATCTAAAAGTTACAGTTAACTGATTACTACAACACAAATAAAGTGTAATTTTACCTGTCAAAAGTGTATTTTTAACTGACAAAAGTGTAATTTTAGCTGACAAAAGTGTAATTTTAACAGACAAAAGTGTAACTTTAACAGATAAAAGTGTAATTTTAAGCAACAAAAGTGTAATTTTAAGCAACAAAAGTGTAACTTCAACATGTTGTAACAAGTGTAACTGTAACAAGAAGAAAGTGTAACTTTAACAGACAAAAGTGTAATTTTAAGCAACAAAACTGTAACTTCAACATGTTACAAAAAGTGTAACTGTAACAGGAAGAAAGTGTAACTTTAACAGACAAAAGTGTAATTTTAGCTAACAAAAGTGTAACTTCAACATGTTATAACAAAAATAACTGTAATAGAAGAAAGTGTAACTTTAACACACAAAAGTATAATTTTAGTTAACAAAAGTGTAACTTCAACACTTAAAAGTGTAATTTTAGAAGAAAAAGTGTAACATCACGGGTTACAGTTATAAAGTAATAAAGACCAGTCAATTGTTCTAACATCATCAACTAAACCAATAATAATGAACCTAAACTAAGAAAAACTGATGTTCATAATGTATAAATTTGCAATCAAACTAATATTAATAGAATTAAATTTAAAATGTATCAAAATTGGAAAAATGGCTATAAACATAACAGTAATACAATAAAATAGTAATCTAGGTATGTAAATGTGCTAAAATATTTGGGTAATCTGAATTAATATGAAGATAACAATCAAAACACAGTAAGCCAATACAGTCATCCAATAAAATAGTATAACAACAATGGCCAATACATAACAATGACCAATAAAGTAAACTACAAATGGAGAAATTATAAAAAAAGGATAATTAAAGTAAATGAAGAAAAAATCATAGAACTCTAAAAAGCAAAAAACGATTACCTTGATAACCTAAAAAAAGTAATCTGAATGGACGAAAATGGCAAGTTGCAAGTGAGTGAAGAAAATGGAGAAGAAACCGATACTCAGGTAACAAAAATGCGATAGAGTGAGGAGATTTTGAGAGCAATTTATTTTTGAGACGGTTGATTATTATTGGGGTTTAATTTGGGGAGGAGTTTATTTTGAATAATTGAGTGAAATGAGAAATAGGGGGAATACAATAGGACGTGTATGATGGTTGATTGACAACCCGCATGCATGCTCATGACCTATGAGAGGTAGGATGAGAGAGGTAATTACAGTAACCATTAAAATAATATTATTAGTTTCTTTTTACTTTTCATCTAAGCCATTCATATGAAGGATCCAAGGGTACACAATGGTACTTATGGACTCACACTTAGTAGAAGGACTTAGTTGATCCTAATACTATATATATATATATATATATATATATATATATATATATATATATATATATATATATATATATATATATATATATATATATATATATATCCTCACATGTCTTTAGTCTACTTTCAATTATTATTAATTATTAGTTAATTCAGCATGTTGTAAACATGATTAGGAGAGCATCTAGTCACTCTCGACTAATTGTCACCCCCTTCACAGGCTGTTCAGGTTGATTGCTGGTAGCTGCATGTTGGATGATGTATCTGGGGAAGACTTGTGGCGAGAGAATAATCTATTTAAGCTTTTAAGTTGAACTTTTCAGAATAATGTAGTAGCTTTTGATTTTGGATTTAGTATCGATCCGGATGGTCGGGTGTTTCTGCTAACTTGGCCTAATTATAACTGTTAGACTCTGATTAATCATTTATATAATGTTATATCTTTTTTTTTATAATCTGAGTTGTTACAATATACATATATTTCAGTAGCAACACAAAACTACATGACGATGGCTTCGTTATACATGATCGACATTTCCAAGTTTCTTGTTATAATTACATAAATTCTTATTTAAAACGAACAAATTTGTTTTAAATAAGAAATACATTTTGATAACTTTTCCTGTAATATAGATAATACTCTATAGTTCTTTACTCGTAGTAGTAAAACATAATAGACCATCTTACTAGTGTATCAATGGTTATGTTATAGCTTTCTAGATTAATCAATGTCATTAACTCTATCTTTAATCCGACAAACACTTTGTTACAATAACCTGTGACAATGACCTTTTTTTGGTGTGTACTACTTGTTACACAAATATGGTCATATCTTCCTTGTCAATATTCCTTTCTAAAGCATTTTTGATTTTGTTAATCACTAGTTTTAAACCAGTGCAGAATTTGCATGGGCTTGCTACTTAAACTTATAGAAAGTATTTGACTTGCTGTATAATTATTGATATAAAATATTCCAGCAACTGCTAGAATTTGACATTTTTAAATAATATCGGTAAACAAATAAAATTATTACACAATACTGATTTCTTTGTTATTAGAATTTCATCGAATAAAAGTGATAAAATGTTATAATAATAATAGTAATAGTAATAGTAATAGTAATTATAGTAGTAATAGTAGTAATAGTAATAAGAGTAGTAATAATAATAATAATAATAATAATAATAATAATAATAATAATAATAATAATAAAAATAATAATAATAGTAATAATAATAGTAATAATAATAATAGTAATAATAATAATAATAATAATTATTATAACACCCAACGGTAATTGAAGAGATCCATTGATAGGCTTAAATGACTAGTGCTTAAAGGGATTGAAAGTACTACTCATATCAATAAAGTGCACTTTCTTTTCTGGTTATCCATGCAAAACAACTCCAAAGTTAAGCCTGCTTGACTAGGAGTAGTCTTAGGATGGGTGACCTCCTGGGAAAGTTCCCGTGATGCGCATGAGTGAGGAAAAAATGCGGTGGAAAGGACCCATGTTGATTTGTGGGTCACGTACACAGCCTGGTGAGCTACCATGAGTAACCGCTCCCGGCCCTAGGTATTGGTCGGGGTGTTACAAAGGGTATTATACCAACCCTGTGACCATGTGGTGATGGGAGGCAGTTGTTATACGCTTCATTGTGATCACTCACCTAGCGCGGGGGGGGGGGGGGGGATTATGGGTTAACGGTTATGCTCCCAGGCGCAACGAGGATGTTGCATTTTTCAAGTGGGGGGAGGGGGGGTGATTGTAACACCCCACGGTAATTGAAGAGGTCCATTGATAGGCTTAAACGACTAGTGCTTAAAGGGATTGAAAGTACTACTCATATCAACAAAGTGCACTTTCTTTTATGGTTATCCATGCAAAAGAACTCCAATGTTAAGCGTGTTTGAGTGGGAGTAGTCTCAGGATGGGTGACCTCCTAGGATGGTTCCTGGGATGCGCATGAGTGAGGACAAAATGCACTGAAAAGGACCCGTGTTGATCTGTGGGCCATGTACATAGCCTGATGAGCTACCATGAGTGACCGCTCCCAACCCTAGGTTTGGGTCGGGGTGTTATAATAATAATAATAATAATAATAATAATAATAATAATAATAATGCGTTGTCGTCACACCCACCGTCGGCCACCTCACATTTCCGACGTCACAGCTCTTCAACGCCGACAACCTTACGTTGCCATCGTTCAAATCGTGGGTTATGGTGTTCAATTCGTGGGTTTTGCCTTATAATTAGGGTTCCATCATCGCGTCTATCATCATGATGGACGACCACCTCACATCCCCGCCAGCCGATTCCTTTACCATTGGCCACCTCGCGTTGCCCTCGTCATTGTTTTCATGGTCCTTATTGCGGTGGTTTCTATTTAGGGTTTTCGGTTGTTTTGTTTATTTCTGTTTTAGGGTTCCGGTCGCGTGTGGCGTCGCCTTTTCCATCGTCTGTTCCGTGGGTCTAAGCCGTCTTCTTTCCAACCTCAACAACCACTCTCGTCGGTGTTCAACGTCAGATTTGTTTGTGTTATTGTTTTTCGAGAATGCGGTATCAGGTTTTCGGGTTTTCAAATCTTCAGCATGGGTTAGGCGTGGTTGTGATTTACTAATACATATACTCTTATCGGAGTGAGGCCCCTGCAGGAAGGAGACCATCGTTGTCGTCGCTGGTGTGCTGCCACACACTGTCGTCCTTTTTTTCTAGTTCTTTCTCGTTGGTCGTTGCTGCTTGACGTCGGTGTGCTGCTGTTGGTGGGTTGTTCGCGCGCCCTTCTTGGCTCGTTTCGCCAGGATTGCTGATGGTGGTGTTAGTCCTCGCATTTTTCTATTGTTGCGTGGTTGTTCGACGGTGTGTGGGTTTCGTTTGTGGTTTGTTCATAGCCCTCGAGCGTTGGCCTTTTCACCCGCCATTCATGCACTTTGTTGGTTTTTTTTGTATGCTCACTTGTGTGGTTTGACATGCCCAATATTGTTGGATTCCAATGTCTATTTGTGGGTCTTTGTGGGTGCCAGGATGGTGGTGGTAATGGCCTTGTTAAAACCTCCATGATCACCTATCTTCGTGATTGGCATTGTACCTAGGATGCTCAGGTAATCACACGGCAGTCTCTTTCATCTTTTTCTATTTTTATGGAAGCTGAGACTACTTTCAGGCGTATGGGTATTTGGTTATGCTGGGTTTCCTTTAAAACTCATACCCATCATTCTAGGTGTCGGCATGGTCGGGGGTCTTTTGTGGCGGCGCCGGATTGTGGTGATAGTGTTGTTAGCTTTATTCTTTACGATTTTCCCCGACCATCTGCTCCTGCTATTTCACCGTCTTCTGAGGTGGTAGAGGTCCCTGTTGGTTTAAACGTGGCCTCTCTTTATCGTTTGTTGTCTAAGGGGTTGCGTACTGCAAAATCCATCCCTCCTAAGTGCCAGCTTTGGTTTTCTCGGGTTTTAAAGGGTGCCCTAGACGATGTGGCCAACTCCCCTGGTGATCTCTCCTGCTGGATCAACTTGCTTGTTTTGCCTCTTTGTATACGTAAGACCTTTTCCCCTAGGAGTAATCTTGATTGTAGGACTGCTTTCAATTATCAGCATCAGGAGGAGAGTATTACTAGTGCCATTCGTACTTAGGGTGTGCCAGGTGGCGTTGTGCAGCTTCTGCAGGAGACCTTAGATGAGGTTTCTCCTTCTTTTAGTGTAGAGGAAGACCTTGACTTGATTGAGATTAATATTAGACAGTGTCGGAGGAAGATTTGTGACGGGCATTACACCGCCGTTGTTTGTTGTTATCGTCTTACGGCATTGCTCCTTACAATGCTGGTACTCTTAAGGCCTTGACTGATAAGCACCCTATTGTTCCTTCCCCCGTCTTGTCTCCCTTCCCTGCAGGTCACCATCCCCTCATTGCGTCCGTAACCATTTTTTTGTACATGATTAGGGGTTTTCCACGTGGCACTTCTTGTGGGAGGGACGGTTTTCTTGCCCAGCATCTTTTGGATTGTTTGAGCGGAGCTGTTGTTGCTGTTTCTGATAATTTGATCGCCTCTATCACTTAGGTGGTTAATCTTTTTCTTGAGGGCAGATGTCTGTAGGTTCTAAATGAGTATATTGATAGTGCTCCGCTCACCCCGCTTGTTAAACTAGGCGGTGGTATTCGTCCTAATGTCGTGGGTACGATTTGGAGACGGCTTGTCTCAAAGGTTGGTACTTTTTTTATTGGCGCATCGTTGAGTGTTTATTTTGCTGGTCTCCAGTTCGAGGTTGGGGTATCCTGTGGAGGAGAGGCTATCTTGTATGCCTTGAATCGGTTTGTTGAGGGTCATGGGGATGAGGTGGGCCTTTCCATGCTTTTGGTTGTATTCCATAATTCTTTTAACTTGGTCGATCGTGAGATCATGTTATGAGTGTTTCGTTGTCATTGCCCTGTTCTCTCCCGCTAGGTGGAGTTTTGCTATTCTAGTCCTGTCCGTTTATATTATGGTGAGCACAACTTGTGGTCTTATTAGAGGGTTCAGCAGAAGGACCCTTTGGGTCCTTTGCTTTTTGCTTTGGTGTTACATCCTTTCGTTTGTAAGACCAGGGACTCTTTCTACTTGAGTTTGCAGGCTTGGTACTTGGATGATGGCACTATTGTTGGGTGTACCTTATGTTGGACCATATAATCATATGCTTATGTTTTTATAATGACAAGTGTGTTATAAATTGTATATATTTGTTGCTCGTAATTGTCTGTTTAGTCTTTATAGATTGAACCCCATAACAATTTAGAAATGGTGATTTGTGATTCAAGTGTCAAATTGAATCTTATATTCAAGCTCAAGTAGGTAAAGAAAACTTCATGGTCAAGTTGGTCAAATAGGAAAATTGAAGATCATGTTTGAAGATTAATCTTATCTCAAGTAATGATCAAGTAAAGCTCGAGAGAAGAGCTCCTAATTAAAATGAAGAGATGAACCGCATACTGACGATCTCCGGAAAGATTTAAAAGTATAAGTCGTCTTTCCATAGGGTTATTTTAAGATGTGATTCTGGTAAGTAATGTTATAGCTCTTTGAGCTATAACCTTGCTTACTAGACTCTAAGTTATAGGTGATTTAGCTATAAATTTGAGCTGCAATATGGAGAACACGATTTTGGGTTTTAAAATCAATTTTTCGTGACTTAAGTTTAAAATCTTTCAAAAGAAAACTATTTATAGTAGAATGAGGTTTGAGCCTAATTATATCAACTAAGTTTATGATTATCCTATTGATTAGTGAAACAACTTATAAGTTGTTATGCTATCTAGGGTTTTCTAGGTCATTCATATCTAAACCCTAATTGATCCAATGCAACCTAATATTCCAACTAGGGCTTTGTTAAGATGGACGGTATGCTTATGAGCCGTTGCTTATCCACACGAAATCCCTTGTGCAAGATTATGATTAGATTAAATCTTTAAGATAATATTCTATTAGAGATTTGGTATCTCTTTTTTATTATTAAGATTTATTCTTTTCTATCTTGTAGGATATTATTGTTGTAAAGATATAAGAATAAGGTCGAGTAAATCTTTAAGATAATATTTGATTAGAGATTTGTCATCTCTTTATATTATTTGATTTATTTCTTCCTATCTTTCAACATATTATTGGTGTACAAATAGAACGATAAGATTCACTTTGACAATGTGCATGTAATGGCATACATGATCGTTCTAATGGCGGAAACATCAACAATCGATTTCATGTAATCAACAACTCATTAGGTTCAGTGAAAGACTATGACTCTATCATAATAATTCCACTTTCATCAATATGAATAACCTACTCAACCTTGTTGATATTACACAGATAAAGAATCTTATCAATACAGGATACTTATCTATTTAAAATTCCCTATGTCATAATAGATTTGGAATTTTAGAATGCATTATGTCTTCTTTCATTGAGAATTGAAAACCGAAACACTCCTTCATAGATGGTAGTTTTAGCGAGTCATCCTCAATGAGTAATATGACATTAATATGGAAGACAATTTCTCCCACTAAATTTCATGTCTAAACTTGGCAATTTTGACTCCCACTCAAATCCATGTATACACATGGTTTCTTACAACTCGAGTGAAACCATTTTCTTATAACAGGATTGAAATGATCATTGTAATCATTAAGTGTTAATTAAAACCTTGTGCTTATGTCGTATACACACCCCTTTCTAAATACCTATTTAGAAATTGGTTTTAACATCTAAATTGATCATACACACTATGAGGTGTAGCAATGATATAATGGATCTTAGCATAGTTACATGTTAACTTAGCTTTGTAGACATCTTTTATGTCTGTCTATGCAACTCTAAAAAAATTTATCCTTTTGCATAGATTTCACTTTGGTTCATACGGCTCCTATGTAAAATAGAATTGAATTTACTTGATACAAACACTTTATAATATTATTATGTGAAGAACATTTTCTTTTGGTTTCTCACTAGTCTGAAGATATTCCTAATAAAGCTTTCTTTGGGTCTCCTTACATGTCATAAGTTTCACTTAAGAACGCTTTATTTTGGTCTCCTCACTAGTTCCTAACTAGTCGTATGTTTGTCGTATGTTTGTTGCTAATTTTCTCCCACTTTATCTTTTGAAAAATATATCTATTTTTCTCGAAAGATAGCCTTATAAGCAAAAAACAACTTCAGACTTATGATTGTGAAGGAATCGCATATGATGACCTTAATTGATGACCCTATTGTAAAGACATTGTAATCTATCTTCAAAATAGACTAATCCTTATAAGGTAAAGGATTGGACTCATATCCTTGTCATGTACAATTTTAAAGTCTTAAACCCTCCCATAGCTCGTATGGAGTCTTATTTAGTTATAAGTGTTGTAGCCGATTGGTTTATAAAATTCCCTATTTTAGAGTTCAAATAACTCTATTTGACTTTACAATCATTCTGACTTATATCAAATAAGATGTGATATTAAGTCATAAAAGCATAAGTGAGAATCAAATTCATGGCTTATGAACTAATTACAATGATCCAATCGTTGTAATTCTTTATGATTATCTTAACTCAATATAATTTATATTTTGATGTAAAAGGTGTATAATGACAAGTTTTAGAACGGAAAATTTCCATAAATCGAGTGACTTGGGTTGAAAACCAAGCCACTAAAATTCAAATACAACTACTTGTCTTTGAAGATAAAAGGAAATAAACTAATTTCCATGTCCAACTAGGAAATTGAAAGAGTTCTAAAACAACAACTTCAAAATACAACAACAAAAGGAAGAATATCAAAATAAAGGCCAAGCTTCCGTAGGTCTTCTACTATGGGCGGCTACTCTAGCTTCCCTTGAAGAGCCTCCTTAAGCTTGCTTGTCTTTACCTTTGTCTTTGCTCGGATGCCCTTAAATACAAATAAAAAGGGTAAGAATCACAACTTGTATCCAAATAACAAAGTTGAGATTGAAATCAAAACATAAATGATAGGGAGAAATATATTTACCTACTTGAACAATCTTTCCAGTTTTGATATCATCAAGATACTTCGGACAATTCCTCTTCCAATGTCCTACACCATTAAAATAATGGCATATGTACTCGGAAGTAGCACTCTTTTTAGAAGAGCTTTTCTCAATCGCTTTTCCTTTTCCCTTGAAGGGAGTGCATTTCTTGCCCTTGCTAGCACTCCTCTTAAACCTCCCATTGCTCTTATTGTTAATAACGAGCACATCCCTTGTTGAGCTAACATTTAAACCCATATCCCTCTCGACTTGCACAAGCAATTTGTCCAATTCATGGAGAGAAGTCTTCATATTTTGCATATTGTAGTTTACCCTAAACTTTACATATGCTTTGACTTTGTTCATGGAATGTAGAACTCGGTCTATAACGAGTTGTTCGGGAATGTCAACCCCTTGGATCTTAAGAGTCTCAACAAGCTTAATTAACTTGAGCACATGAGGGCTAACCTTTTGGCCCTCTTTGATGTTGATATCGAAAAATGCGGAGGCCACCTCATTTTGGATGATCCTTGGAGCTTGCGAAAACATGGTCACAAGCTTGGTGTAGATCTCATTGGCCATGCTCATTTTAATAGAACTCCTTTGGAGATCGGGTTCCATTGAGAAAATCAAGACGTTCTTGATTGCGGCCGATTCTTTTAGGTAGGCCTCATAGGCTTCCCTGCCGTCGGAGGTTGACCTAGTAGTAGGTGTAGCGGGAGCGGCTTCGGTAAGTTAACGAAGCTTGTCGTCACCTTCCGCGGCCAAACGGAGTTGCGCGTCCCAATCGGCGAAGTTAGATCCATTCTTTTCAAGTTTACATCGATCCATAAAATATCGGAGCCAAGAAGCATTGGGGAGTGGTGGAGCATTTTCACTAGTTGATGTGGATGAATTTGGAGTTGTCATTGCTAACTAATCAAATTGACTACAAAATAGAAAAATGAAGGAATTATAAACATTTATCGTTTTAAAAAAAACTTGTAGACATTTTAAACAAGTCTTAGGATTTACATAGTGACCTTTACCCAACTATGATAAATGATTCCGAGATCCAAAATTCATATTAACTTGGATGTGAGCCAACAGACCCTCTACACCTTTACTAATATAACTTGGTGGGTTAACCCTCTTAACCGATTCTACAATTAGAACTCTCGGACGATGAATTTACGTTAAGTTCATCTCTAGCCCTAACCTATTGCAGCTACGGTCGCAAAATACCTTCGTTGAGATCAACTAAACTTTCGAAGTGTAATAAATAATTATTACCCCTCTTACCCAACGTCAATTGAAGTACCCTCAAAAATCGTATTGTACCCCTTATGAATTTGAGATTCATAGGCTCCTACTATTTGGTAAGGCTAAGTCTCAATCTTTTAAAACTAAAGGTCTTGTCAATTTATTATCCATCAATTTTAAGTGAGCTAAAAGTCAAATTATCGATAATCATAATTGACACGGTCGAAGACTCGATATGATATGCATGTGTTGTTATGGCGATTTGGCAATGCATGCAACATATTAAAATAAATGCAAAGCAAACAATAAAATTCCTAGTATGGCCTTCCTAAAATAGAAAATCAAATAATCTATTACAAATTCGAAAACCAACTCCTTTGGTCCCTTGAATCTTCAAGTGGCACGCCTCCCAAGAACACCGTCTTCGTCGGAACGCCTTTCCGAATGGCACCGTCTTGAAGGAACTCCGGAATTACAAATAATAATAAAATACATAGCTATTCCTATTATACATTTGTAATATTAAAAACTAGTAAATATAAAAGTGATATGAGATCACATTAAATTACAACAGAATCAATATCCCCTTACATTACGGGTAATATTGATTAAAACTAAGGCCATACTAAGATAAAATTACATAATTCAAAATTACATAAATAAAATATGACATTCAATAATTAAATATACAGTATTATAATATGTATCTATCATGCCAAGTTATGTGCCAAATCGCCCTATTTAAACTTATATCGTTCATATAACCCGGTTTTATAGAAATTCGCGATTTTTAACTTATTAAAATCGCAAAATAATACTAAAATATAATTTTTGCCCAAGTTAATTATACTAACTCTCTTAGGACTCAAAAATTAGTCATTACTCAATTTTTGGCAATAATTCAACTTGATATAATATTTATGCTCATTTTGACCCTAAAATCATAACTTTTATGAAATAAATCCAAATTAAATTACAATAATTTTAAAATTTGAATTTTAAATTTTTGAACATTCTGAAATATATCCATGACACTCATAATATCAAAAATCATGGTTAAATTTTTTTAATTTATTTCGAGAAAAATGTAGTTGCGATTTATCGGTTTTATCAAAAAAAACCTCTAAAGCATATATAAATTAATCTAATTAATTTTTCAACTTTAGATCTGATAAGTGAGATATTAATTCAACCTAAAATACTTTTCTCATGCCATGTAATTTGTTTTAGCTATTTTTGCTAAAATAGTCACTATTGATGTCATTTTTACGCTAAAAATTCATAAATCATGCAAAATAAATCAAGTTCATTTTAAATTTTACACACACTGATTAAAATGTGCATGTGACATCATATTAAAATTTCATGGCCCGTTTAGAAGTTTAACTAATTTTAACCATTTTACCTCCATTTATTACATTTTTATCTCATAAAAATTATAAATCATGCAAAATAAATCGAATTTATACGAAATTTTACATACTATAAGTAAAATATGCATGTGAGGTCATATAAAAATTTCAAGGTCAGAAACTAAGTCTAACTATTTTTAGTATTTTAAATACCATTTTACCCATTAAAATGTAATAAAATAACTAAAAATCATTAAAATGAACAATAAAATACCATAAATCATCAAAATGACCTAAATACATTTTAGGACCAGAATATACAACATGCAATATGATTTCGTGATATTATCTAATAAATCACAAATTTTTAATTTTAATTAAGTTACTTATAACTCAAAAAAACTATAAATCGATTATGCATGCAACATCCTATGCTCTGATACCAATTGTTGGGTTTATATACCTCTTATAAGATATTTCTTATGGTGAACTAATTAATATTTTAACATAAGTTCATAAAGATCTAGTGCATGCATAACAAAATAAGAGATGAAAGGAAAAATAATGTTCCTTACATTATATATGGTTCAAAATTTTGGGAACAAATAATGACACCTTTCTTATTTGTTCCTTAAGCTTAAATATTATGGATGATCCTCCAAAATCCCAAGTATAGAGATACTCCTCTTGTTTCACCCAAAACAAGACCCTTAAAGCTTATATACTAATAACTAGATTATATATAAGATATCCTTAATAATTCTAATAATACTTGTATTACTACACTAGTAATATTATGTGATATTAGAAAATGGTTTAACAATTTTTAGAGATTCTAAAACTATTTTTAGAGAGATGATAAAGAAAACTACACAATACAACATGGTATGAATGAATGAATATATAAAATAAGAACTCAACCCTTATTGTATAGGGAGGGTGCCAGCTTTGGAGGGCCAAGAGAAGGCCAATGCATGGCCTTTTCTTTTTCTTTTGTTCTTCACAAGAAACTAGTTGTAAGTCTACTTACAAATAGGTTATGATTGTATTTTATTTAACAATTAAATAAAACACCCACTAACCTATTAAACCCTCCATTTTTCGATCCATTTATTAAAATGGAGTCCATTTTATTTTGTCAACTTTGTCAATTGTATCATTGTGTGATATGTGACATATAATATGTCACATGTCATTTTAATGCATACTTAACTTATTAAATATCATTATATATAAAATAAATCACATAGAATAAAGCAACTAGTAATTCATAATTACATATAAATAAAATGGGCCATATAAATATAATCTACAATATTTTGCAATTATAATTTACCAATCATTCTTATTTCAATTGTTTCATAAACAATAATCAATTTTAGTAATAAAATATTTTAATTACTAAAATGAATCTTATTTAATCAAATTACAATAAGATACTTATTCTTACAAATTGTTCAATTTTAAGGAGTTAATTAACTTGTATCAATATACAATTAATTAACTTATCTATTAAGGGAATTGTCCTATAGGTGTGACCTTAAGGGATCAACTGATCACCATCGTCAAACGACAGTAATGTCAAACTCTAGTTAGCTAATCATTACCGATTAATGTTGATTAATTGGCTATATAATTGAATCATCCCTTACATAGATTTAAACATGTGATCGCACTATTGTTGAGGGCACTTACTCCAACAATTCTCATCTTTTCTATGTCCGAAGAAGAGCATGCCGATCATCTTCGTACTATCTTGGAGGTTCTTTGTCGTCAAAAGTGGTTTGCCAAAATTTCCAAGTGTGAATTTTGGTTGTCTAAGGTGTCTTTTCTTGGTCATGTGATATCCAAGGAAGGTGTTATGGTGGACCCTTCAAAGATTGAAGCTGTGATGGAATGGAAGAGCCTGACCAATAATGGTGAGATCCGTAGTTTCTTGGGTTTGGCGGGTTATTACCGCCGCTTTTTGAAGGATTTTTCTAAGCTTGCTAGACCGATGACTCAACTTTTGAAGAAGAGACCAAGTTCTTATGGACCGAAGCTTGTGAGTAAGCCTCCCAAGAGTTGAAGAGAAGGTTGACTACCGCTCTCGTTTTGACCTTACCTAAGGATAGAGTAGAGTTTGATGTATTTTGTGATGCTTCTAAAATGGGTTTAGGTTGTGTTCTTATGCAAATTAGGAGAGTTGTTGCCTATGCTTCGCGACAATTGAGAGTTCATGAGGTGAACTACCCCACTCATGATCTTGAGTTAGCCGCCGTTGTTCATGCCTTAAAGATGTGGAGACATTATCTTATTGGAGTTCATTGCCGTATCTACACCGATCATAAGAGTATGAGGTATATTTTCACCCAAAAGGATTTGAATATGAGGCAACGACGATGGTTGGAGTTAGTGAATGATTATGATGTGGAATTGTTATATCATGAAGGAAAGGCAAATGTGGTTACCAATGCTCTTAGTAGAAAGTCAACTCATTCCTTGAGTGCTATCCGTGTGCTTCTCGATGACCTTTGTACCGAGTTTCGTAAGTTAAGTTTACAAGTAGTAGAGAGTGGTTTTTATTATCTTGGTTCTATGGTTACCGAACCCGTTCTTCTTCGTGAGATTTGTGATAACCTAGTGGATGATGCTACTTTCAAAAGATTTTAAGCCAAGCTTCTTGAAGGGAAAGCTAAAGATTGTGAGATTGATGCTAGTGGATATCTTCGTTACCAAAGCCGCATATATGTCCCCGATGCCGTTGATTTAAGAAAGAGAGTTCTTGATGAAGCCCATCTATCCTTGAATTCGTCCCGGAGGAGACAAGATGTATAAGAATTTGAAGCTTCAATTTTGGTGGCCTAACATGAAGAATGACATTGTGACTTATGTTGGAAAATGCCTATCTTGTCAACAAGTGAAGATTGAGCATAAGAGACCTGGAGGTTTGATACAACCGTTGGATGTGACTTTATAGAAATGGGAGTCCATCTCCATAGATTTTATCATGGCTTTGCCTAAGACTGTTGGTGGAAAGGATGTCGTATGGGTGATTATGGATAGGTTGATCAAGTGTGCTAGGTTCATTCCTATCAAAGAGACTTGGAGTTTAGATCGACTTGCTAGTGCCTATGTTGAGGAGATCGTTCGTTACCATGGTGTTCCTAAGGAGATCGTGTCGGATCGTGACCCGAGATTTTGTTCGAGATTTTGGAAGGCCTTACAAGATGCTATGGGTAGTAAGTTGTTGATGAGTACCGCTTTTCATGCCGCTACCGATGGACAAACCGAAAGGACGATTCAAACCCTTGAAGATTTGTTGCGTGCTTGTACCCTTGACTTCCACACTAGTTGGGAGAAGAGCTTTCCTTTGGTGGAATTTTTCTACAACAATAGTTATCATGCTTCTATCAAGATGGCTCCTTATGAAGCCTTAGATGGAAGAAAGTGTCGTAGTCCTATTTGTTGGGATCAAACAAGTGATGTTCGTGATTTAGGACCCGACAAGCTAGCCGAGACAATTGACCAAGTGAATCTCGACCGAGAAAGAATGAAAGTCGCTCAATATCGCCAAAAGTCTTATGTTGATGTTCGTCATCGACCCTTGGAGTTTGAAGTTGGTGATAAAGTGTTCTTGAAAGTATCCTCGATGAAAGGAGTAAAGAGGTTTGGAGTTAAAGGAAAGTTGAGTCCAAAGTACATTGGACCCTATGGTGTTGTGAAAAGGATTGGTCCCATGGCTTACAAATTGGATTTGCCCCCGAGTTTGGGTAAATTTCATGATGTGTTCCACGTGTCTCAACTTAGGAAGTACATTAGAGACCCAAGTCATGTGTTTCAAAATGAAATTCCCGAGCTTCAGCCTAGTCTTTCTTTTGAGGAGAGACCGATTCACATGTTGGACAAGAAAGATAAGAAGTTGGGGAGTAAAGTTGTGGCCTTTGTGAAAGTTTTGTGGAAGTGCGGTAATGTTGAAGAGGAGACATGGGAACCATGCGTATCAAGTATCCGGATTTGTTTTCTTGAGGTATTTTTCCCTTGCTTCTAATTTCGAGGGCAAAACTTTTTAAAAGGAGGGGTGATTGTAACAACCGCTCTTTTCGTATAATGGCTTTAAAACAATTATATTACTTAATTTAATTAATTATATTTTTAAGCATAATTTTTATAAAATTATATCTTTAAGGCTTAATTTATATAAAAATATATATTTTTAGTTGGATAATAATGATAGTGATAATAATAATAATAATTTCCGTCTTAATTAGTTATAGTAGACTTGAGGCGTATTTCCGTCTAGTAAAAGACCGTCACATTTCTCTTGTGGGACTAGATTAATTCGGACCAACCACAAATCGACAACACACCACCTACTCTTATTATTTTATTTCTCTCCACTCACAACCTATCACTACTCTCCCTTACATTTTGGAAAAAACAAATAAACAATAATAGTCTCCTTTGCTTCCCTGGTGAGCGACCAAGCCAAGCTCCACCATGAACACACTTCTTCAAGCTTAAAAACCAAGATTTCTCCTTCAATTCTCGACCAAATTTCGTAATTATTGCGCCAAGTTCTTCCCCTTTTCTTCCTCCATCATTCTAGGTAAGAAATTTGCGGTCTTGTAAGATTTTCATGTAGACCTGTCTTATAGATGTCACGATTTGAGCTGAAAACCGTGCCCTTTTTGTATGCTAGGTGAAGAACTTGATGACCCGGACGGAGATTCTTATATTGTGGATGACACACTCAAGGATTGAAGAGAATTCAAGGTAACGATGATGGGATTACTCGACATTATGTTGAAATTTATATGTGTTTACATGTGTTCTTACTCTTTTATAATATAACGTTTCCTTCTTGCTGAGTTCATGTGGTATTTGTTTCAGTCGGTTTTATTCGAGTTTTACTTATCTATTTTGAGAAAAGTTGGTACCTTTGGATTCATGGTGAAGTGGGTAATTATGTTGGGTAATTTATTTGGATGAATACTATCATTTTCATGCTTAAAATTTCGTCTTAAGACGGACCCAAAACTGGAAGTGAAAACCGTGAACCATGGGGTTGTACTGGACGTTTTTGGACGCGATTTGTAGGCTGAAATTGTTGTTGGTTCGAGTCAATTTGATAGCTCATGTTTTATGTGCATATACATGAATGAATATAGTCTTTTTTTGGATGAATTCCGCATTGTAACATGCTTAAGAACTTGTCTTAAGACGGCTTCATGAATTGCTAGAAAACTATGTACATAAGTTCATGATGGATGACTTTTGTGGACTGTTTTCCAGTCGATTTCACGGATGATTTGAGCCAGTTAGTTGATTTCTGTCTCATATGTATATCTATGTATGTAATGGGTTGGTTGTATGTGAGAAATTCCATCCTTTTCATGCTTAAAATTTCGTCTTAATATGGTCACAAATGAGCTTCTTGAACCGTGAAAATGGGTTTTGTTGGGTAGTTTTCGCGGGCTGTTTTGATGGGTTTCTTGATGCTAAATTGAACCATTTTTTTTGCTTTTTTCTTAAGTATATGCACATGTTCGGATTGGGTCTTTTGTACGGGTGAAATCCGCCGTGTTTAGGCCTAGAAAACTCGTCCTAAGATGGGTTGTAGAAGGAGAATGCTGCGTTTTGCTGGGGTCTGCATGCTGCGTGTTGTCTGTACTGTGGGGCTGGTTGTTTGTGCAGGGGCTGCCAGTTTTGGCACAAGCCGTGGCCGGCTGAGACGGGGTGCGGTCAGGCCATGGCCGGGTTGGGCTGGTCATGGCTAGGCCGTAGCATTTTTTGGGTTAATTTTTGACCGTGAAATACATGTATTCGGGTTTAATTTATTTAACTTCCGTCACATGTTTTTACATCCTAAATTCTTTATCTACCGTTCATACATATATATATATATATATATATATATATATATATATATATATATATATATATATATATATAAATAGAAGTAGGATTATATGAGTTGGGTCATTCTTGGTGAGTTACCCCTCTAAATATGAACCCTTGATCTAAACTAAGATGGATGGCTGAGATTTAATCTAGCAAACTCAATAAACCCCCAAATTTCAGCCTTGCCATCTTTATGTTCTCATTTTGTCAAACACACCTTCTCTCCCTCCTCTCTGCTGTCAAACCTTAATTTGCATAACTCCAATCAAAACAATCGAACAATTCGATCGACGATTTTAACATCTATACAAATCCCGACGATATCAATCCTCATATAAATCATTTACCTTTCTTTGCGATTAAACTTGTGCATAAATCCTAATAAATCACATCGACATATTTACTATATTGTGCAAAATCAAGGGAAACTCAAGAAGAGGAATCAAGAATTTAAGATTTATACTCAATCTTCATCCTTAATCATCATCATCATCCTTGTTTACCGTGTCAATCTGTTAACAATAGTTATTGTATTACTTTGACCGAGTTATTGTATTATACAAACTCAGTTATTGTATTTTGCAGTTACTTTTTTTGTTGTTGTTTTAATCTGTTAACAACAGTCATTGTATTGTTTTAACCGAATTATTGTATTATTCAAGCTTAGTTATTGTATTGCTTTAAATTAGTTATTTCAAATTAAAGTTGTTGTAAGATGACGTCTTCTTATATAATCTGTTTAAGTTGGTTATAGTAATATTACATCTTAATTATTGTATTATTTTAACTTAGTTATTTAAATTTATAATTATTGTTGTGGTCTTATATAATCTGCGTATAGTTGTATAGTTATTTATAACTTACTCCTTTTTTTGTTTTTATATCTTTCAGTGAACTTTTGTTGTCTGCTGGTTTAGCCCACATCAATAGGCAAGACATGGTTCTCGTCGGGAAGAAATACTAGTGGAAGAAACGTGAAAACAACGGCAAGACACGGTTCTCGTTGGAAGAAATATTTTTAGACGTTGTAATGGAGATAAATATACGTAATATTTGTGATGTTACTATTGTTAGATGTATTATTTGAAATGCTTAGATGTAATGATGATGATGCGTAGCTATAATTTATTGGAGATATTTTAGTGTAATGTGTTGGAAACAAAATAGTTATATAATGAAAGTAAGTGATTTTTTTAGCCTTGTTATATAGGATTATTTCATTTTTCAGATTTTGCAATTGCATTAACCAATCTCAATGATTGATTGAATGAAAATGACTAGTTATTCAATTAAAGAAGATGAAAACAAACACAAGATAGATATATGAATATATTTGAGTTTCATCTCAATACAATAACATGATTTACTCATTACAATAACTGAGTTTCTACATTACAATAACTGCAAATACCACAGTTTTACATTACAATAACTGAGTTTATACATTACAATAACTGAGTTTCTACATTGGAATAATTACAAATACCAGAGTTTCTACATTACAATAACTGAGTTTCTACATTACAATAACTGATTTATTCAATCAAACAAGATGAAAACTAACAAAAAATGACCAAGTATATATATCAATTTTTCTATTGAACGTCAATTATCCGCGTCTATCGTGATTCAATCTGCAAATCACCAAAAAACAGAATATAACTTAACTAAACACTGAAGAAGTAATTGGATTGTAAAATAATTGGATTGTAAAATAACTATAACTGGATTTAAACAACTAACAAATGAATAACTGAATGACATATAGAATAACTGACTTTATTCATTACAATAACCGAGTTTCTACATTACAATAACTGAGTTTCTATATTACAATAATTGAGTTCCTACATTACAATAACTGAGTTTCTGCATTTGAATAATTATTAAATAATCACGTTTCTTCATTACAATAACTGAGTTTCTACATTCAACTAGACATTTTAACAAATAGTTGGTGTGCTAATCTAGATTATTATCAACAATTTTTCAGGATTATTATAATGAATCATTAATCAAATGCATATGATATGATAAACAAGCATACTAACGGAGTAGCAATTGAAATACCTCGCAAAATAACTTATATTGACTTATATAATCTACGCTTACCTTTGTTTTGTCGATTTGCGGTAGGGTTTCTGCAAATTTTGGGCAAAAGCTGACGATTGATGCATGTATCAATCAGAATGAATGAATATTATGAATTAATTTTGTGTTTTCGACTTGAATTACTCCAGTTTTGTGAAATTTTGTATGGATTATGTCATAAATTTGAGAAAAGAGGAAAAAAGAGTGGCAAAATGAAGAAAGCGGGGGAAAGAAAAACGTAAGACTGAGTGGGAGAGAGAGAGAGAAAAAAAAGTAAGCGTGTGTATTTTTTTGGGTCTAATCTCAGCCCTGAATCTTGTAAATCCAATGGTATATAAATGCGGGGGTAACTCACGAAAAGAGGCAAACTCACCGGATCTTGCCTATATATATATATATATATATATATATATATATATATATATATATATATATATATATATATATATATATATATATATATATTTTCTCACATGAATCATAAATATAAAGTTCATTATTTATTTATGTCAAAATTATATGAAATGTCTTCATTTATCTATAATACGAACTTTAATTCTTTTATTCTCATTTAATTATCGTATTCAAATACGAGTGAATTATTCTACTTGTTTAATTAAATGGGGTCGTGTCCATGTGAACTGGTCATTTTGCTATACCTTTTGCTTGACTGATATTTACGCCCTACTTGTGCTGTTCTGGCAAGTACGGGCTTGGCCTGCTTGTGCTGTTCTGGCAAGTACGGTTTTGGCTCACTTGTGCTGTTCTGGCAAGTGAGTTTTATCTTAGTCACTCCGCCACTTTCGTGCTATTCTGGCGATTGGGGTACTCGATTTCCATTCTGTCATCGAGTCTTGGATACGGGCTATTCTGTCGTATGTCGAATCGTAATTATTTATTCCGAGAGTCTGGCCAGGTTTAGACTAGGACCGTATTATTATCGTAGTCCTACCCGGGGAAAATTATAGTCTTAGAGTAGTAAATTTCTTGCATTATGGATGATTGCATATGTCATTTTTACTTGGGATGCGTGTCCATGACTATTTAACGGTTACTTGTCTTCTTTTATTCAAATGTCTCACATGATTGGATGAACTTATGATATGCTAATATTAGTCACTTTAATCATTTTTATTCAATTGGCAAGTTTTATTCCATGGTATTTATTTATTCACATTGCTTACAATTAGTTTCTATGCCTTGCTTATTGAGTTCTTTGTTACGTTTATTTTAACATAATGTGGCTGGGAGAACCCTGAGTTACTCCCCACTGACTGTGGCGTTCATGTTTCATGAATGACATTTATAAGTTGGTGCTTATATGGGGTCAAGAAATGTGTGAGCTAGCGAGTACCTTGACCGTTGGACTTTATTTATCGTTTGCTAAACTCACCTATTCTTGTCTTGTGATTCGCGGGATATATTTTCCCCATTTTTGACTATCACGTTTGTATGAACCTATGTTTTATTTCCGCATACTTTTCTCTGTTGAATTTTAGTGACTCCCGCATGCTAAACCTTATCTAATAAATAAAAGTTTTAAAATTTTCACATTTTCTTCTTGTATTGATTGGTTTTACCTTTCGCTTTATCGCGAGGTATGACATGCTTGACTTGACAAACCTTGCATTAATCTCTACCTATTCAACGATTCCCGTAAGATCGAAAGCCTCGGGAATTGTTAGACCATGCACGATGTAGGTAGGAAGACCGGGTATACGCCAAAAGCTAACCCGACATCGACGTAGGTGGGCCCATAAGATCGAAAGCCTCAGACCCAATCCGACCCAAGTTAGACTTGAAACAAATCTTAGACTCACAAGTATATTGGGTTGATATGTTAGATACTTGTCTTATTTCTAGCATACGCATGTTACATGTTCGATGAAAGGCTTGAGTAACGACTGGCATATTTCACTACTTGTTTACATGAACCCATAAGCCTAGACAAGACCACCCTTCAATAAGAAACCCAACGTAATGATCACTCATATGAATCCACTCATCATAGTTGCTTTTCCTTCGATTGTATACATCTTGTTTTGTTTGTATTGTTTTCATTTATTTAGTTATTTGCCAAACCCCAAACAATTGTGACACTTGCATTCTTAGAGTAGATAGACTTAGAATCCAAAACACTTCGTCCCATTGATCGACTCCGACTTACCACTTGGTAGTTGTTTGTTGGATTTGTAAATGTGTTTGATTTGATTGTTGTTGTTGACGACGCGACCACATATTATCTATATAAATAGAAAATCTAAAAAATATCGTACTTTAGCACGTGATCTACACTAATTTTAATATTATGGCATTTTACCATTTTACTACCTCCACATCTCTCTCTCTTTTTTTTTTTTTTTTTTTTTTTTTTTTGCTAAAATGTAAGAAATTCCATTAATATTGAGCAAATTACATCACAAGTTCTTTTTGACAATACAAATTATGGAATGCAAATTTACATTAGATGCACCTTTTGCAACAACAAGCTATCCTTGTTTGAAATAGCTCGAAGGTCGCAATTCCGTACTCTAATACAAATCAGTTTCTTAGCCTCTAGATCAACCAACTCTGGTCTGACTACTAGAGCATTCTATAATACCCGGTATTTTAATAGGATATTTTAAAGTATTTTATAATTTTAAAAGCGTTTTATATTCAACAAGTTTTATTATCGTAATTAGATTAAAAGATAAATTAAAAATAAAAGAAAGAAACAAAAGGGGCCGTGATTAGGCCGTGTAGAGGGTGGGGAAGGGCGGAGTTGGACTTGGTTGTTGGGTTGGTCTTATATATCTTATTAGTGGTAGATTACATGGAAACTACCTAGAAGCTTCCCCATACTAGTATATGAACCTACCCTATATACCACCTAAACCCTATTTCACACAAACACAACTCACCTAATAAGAGAGAAGGAGGAGAGATTTGAGAAAGATTGTGAGACGGTTTTACCTCGCGCTAACCTTATTTGTAGTAAGTAACTAAACCATAGATATCAATTGTTTACGTTTGGTAGTTGACCCATCTTTGACCACTGTGACCATACTTGACCCATCGTGGCTGCCGTGACTCAGGCCGCTGACCTAAACCACGACCGTCGTGAGTGCCGTGAGTGTGGTTTTGTGTCGTGGGTAGTCGTGTTTTGGTCTAAGCCTTCATGTGATAGTCTGCTAAGGCGAAATTGTAGGCCGTGGATGTGGTGGTTCATGGGGTGTTGGGTGATGACATGGTGGTGGTCGATTGGAGGGTAAGTGGTGAGTGCCGAGGGTATGTTTGGTGTTGGGGCACGATTGTGGTTGTTGGTATAAGGTTGTACTGCGGGTTTGGTTAGGGCACGAGCAAGATGAGGTGTTGAGGGTGGTACGAGGTGACTATGGTGGCTGCTGTACGGTGGCTAGGAGGGCTGACCTGGCGGTAGTGATGGTAGTTGGCCAAGACAAAGGGATTATGGGTGTTGGTTAATTTATTAATTAAAATACCATCTTAAACATAATTAATTAATAATTATTTCGTATTATTGTTTGTATTAGGTAACGGTTTCATTGAGGAAGGTTTTGATTTGCTTGCTTGGATTATTAAGCGAAAGTTGCTAAAAGGTAGGCTAGCTAGTCAACAATTAACTGCGGGGTTTCCTTATCTGCAATCCCGTGTTTTAATTTTGTGTTGTTCGATATTTTTTAACGGAAATTGTTAATGTAATTGTGTACTTGACTTGTGGCCGAGTAAGGGCGGCACGAGTGGCCTTATGGCTGTGACATGAGTGTTAATTGTTAACTATTCACGGGTTGTTGTATCTTGTTGGCATTTTACTGTTTTGTGTTGACATTGGCAAATTAATATGATTAATGAAAAGGAGCTTGGCATTTTGGTTATTAAAGTACTTGGCAATTATATATTATAGTAAATGAATTGTGTAAGCTTGGTTATTCTGTATTGGCAATGATATTGTGAAATGATTGTGATATGGATTGGTTAGGCATGGCTGCGGTTGTGGACCTGAAATGGATAGGCCAGGCACGGGGTGTAGAAGAGTCATGGACCTTGGAATGGATAGAATAGGTATGGCACGGTGTTTGGAGTTAGCACTGGACGTGGCGTTGAGAGTCCACATGGTGTGGTTGAGCTTGGGCCGAGAGCCTCGGCAACAAACTATTTATGATGCATTATTGAGACGGTGGCGTTGTGGCGTCGAATGTATATGTTGTTTCGTTTATTTTTATAGCATCACATGTTCTCTTTCATTATAGAATCATGAGGTTAACTTGTGTGTTTATGTGTTTCTTTTAAATTACTGTTTCCGTCATGGGAGCAGATAATATGCAGGTATGATTGATAGTTGTGCTGTGACTGGGACCTGTGAGCTAGCTCGGACTGGAGTCATTACTTTTATTTACGTTTAGTAGTCATATTATATCACTTAGATATCTTTTCAATAATGTCAGATTGTAATTTAAAGTTATCAAGTAAGACCGTTGGTTAGCCGTGTTAGCCGTGTTAGCCGTGTGGATTTGTAGTCCTTTTTGGACAGTTCGCTACATTGTTTAATCTTTTAATAAAGTACCCTGAATCATTTGTTTTCTTATACTATTTTCCTCAGGCAACTGAGATGGTGACACCGTCTTTTATCTGAGATGCCTAGCTAAGGGCTCTTGGTAAGTTGGGGTGTTACAAAGTGGTTACGCCCGTTTGAGGATTAATGCCGTGAAATCTGGCCTCGGTTGGGATGAAATAAACCCGACTGAGTAATTTGTAGTGGATGCAGGGATTAAATTTTAATTCTAATTAAGTTATTAAAATATTTGAAATAGCTCCAATAAGCACATGGTTATTCTTTTATCTTATAATTCTTATAGAAATTTTTGAAAAATGCCTCCAAAGAAAGCAACTCCAACAACTATGACCCAAGAGGAGATTGACTGGCTGATAGCGACAAATGCTAACGTTTCATCTGCATTGAAGGATGCACACAAGAGTAAGGAGATCGTAGTTGATCCGGTAAAGATGAGTGCATTTATCGCTCATCACAATCCGGCCAAATATGATGGATTAGAAGAGCCATCGTTATTGGGAGATTGGTGCAGGGAGTTTAGCAATCTATTTAAGCTAATTAACTGTCCAGAGGAGCTGCGTGTAGACCAAGCTGCGTATTATTTGAGAGGAAAGGTTGGACTATGGTGGGAAAAGAGTGGTGAGGATTTAAAGGAAGCTTATAGACTAAGTGATAAGCCGTATATTCCATGGAGTAGCTTCAAAGACACGCTTAGAAATATCTTTGTACCTGAGCACGCTCGAAGTAAGATGAGGTCAGAATTTGACTCTTTTAGGATGACGGAAGGCATGACTGTGGAGGAATACCACAACAAGTTTATGGAATTATCTGAGTATGTGTCCGATTTAAAATGTGGAGATGAGATGATGGCAATGAGTTTTGAAAAGGGGTTATCTATGAAGATCAAGCAGAAGCTTACAGCTGGTATACCAACTACTGTAGAAGCTATCTATCAAAGAGCATGCTATGCGGAGAGGCTAATGGAGATGCTAAAGGAAGATGGGAAGGAGAAGGGCGAGAAGAAGAAGAATGAAAATATAGAAAATGCCAATGGAAACAAGAGGTCTAACAATAATCAATTTATGTCGTTTCAGCAAGAAGGATACAGAGGTAGTGGAGGTGGAAGTTTTGACCGTATGGTCGGTGGGGGCCACGGACAAAGCTTCATTCTGAAGCTGCAATGCTATGGTTGTGGATAGTATGGGCATGTGAAAGCTGAGTGCAGATCAGGAGGAGGATATGGATACAATAACAATAACCACGGAGGTGGTGGTTTCCGAACTCCTCAATCCAGGTATAGGAGCAATTCTAGATAATGGAATAACCAGAGAAGTAACTACAGCAGCAACAACAATTTCAACCGATTCGCTTGTAACACCCCCATACACCAAGGTGCCTTACCAAGACCACCTAATGCATGGAAGTGCTACCATCTCGGTCACCCGAGGCATAGTAATGAAAAGTAACCATCAAGAAACGTACTTTAAGTAAATTAATTTAAAGTGATTACATGAAAACCAAACTATAGAGTACAATACAACTGTTCCAAACCAAAACCAACTAAAGTAAATAAAATGTCATGATATAACAGCGGAAGACTACTATCCGACTCGTGGTGACTCCATCCCCAGCTAATCCTGCGCGCATCCACAGTATACCTACTAGACAACTGCTCACCACCCCCGAATGGATCACCACAGTTTTTAAAACATTTAAACGGGGTCAGTTACTGCATAAACAATATAGGATAAACAACAACAGATACACAATCACAATCTCCAACACCGTCACATCACCAATCATCTGACTACACACTAAAGTGTGTAGCCCTGCCAGAATATCCATCACAATAGATATTCCTCACCGCCAGTGGGGGACCGCACCCGTTCCCACCTAAGCCCCGCTCATCTCCATCGAGCGAATAACCCATTGATACTTGCATTTTGTATAGTCTTTTTAGCCTATTTTAGCACGTATTTATATGTACTTTCGTACTGTTTATATTGCATTTTGCCCCCGAATTGGCTACTTTGGTTCATTTTGTTCGTTTTGTAGAAATGAACGCGAAAGTAGTGGAATCGTACCATTTTTCATCATTTTTGCAATCATTTTGAGGAGACGGGATTTTCCGGAGTGAGTTCCTGCATTGGGATGCGTGAAGGCACGGTTTACGAGGCAGTCGGGCACGAGTTTGAGCTGATTTGAAGGAAGAATACTCGATCGAGTTGTTTAATCACTCGATCAAGTGGTTTCTATAGCTGGAGTAGGTCTATCGAGTAGTTTTATACTCGATCATGAAGAGCTGAAAAGTGAGGTTACTTGATCGAGTAGATTTCTTGGAGTTTTACTCGATCAAGTGGTTTTTGATGGCGTGCGCTTTAATTAGCCCGTGAACTTGTTTTAGCTTTTGGACTTAGCATATTTTCTATTTAAGCATACGTCAACTAGGTTATTAGCATCGATCTTTATCTATCTTTTATCATACATTCTATTTCCCTCATCTTCACAAATAAAGACTACGTTACTTTTCTCCTTCACTGTAACTTTGCTTTCGGGGTTATTTAGCTCGGATTTGTTCGTTCATTACGCCGGATTCTTGCGATTGTAATCTCTTCCTCTCTATTAATACTAATCTTTCTTTTATTCGTCTTAATTACTTGTTCTGCTTCCTTTTAATTTCTGCCCTAATTATCTTTTATGCATTTTTATTATTGTTTTATCATGTTGAATGTTGGTTTTTTCTTTGTTATTAGTATTGACAGTATTAATAGCAATATGAGTAGCTAAATCTGTTTCATGTCGGGATTAGGGAATCTACGGTAGAAATGTGACGATGTAGTAAATAAGTTAGACGAATTAATTGTGAGATTCTGTCCCCATAGCAATATAACTGTATTTACCGACTTAGTTGAGTGCACGCTTCTGAGTCACCCTTTTAATCTGGTTAAATTTAATCCTGGATTGGAAGATTGGACTAAATAGACCTTCTATGAACAGTAGACTACCCTGACGAGGACGGAAGTTAAGTTAGTGGTAATTCAGGATAGAAAGTGGACCGGAAGGACCTTTCTATATTCGTCTTGCAGTAATTTATCTAAGTTGTATACAGTTGAGTCACTTGACTAACGTAGTGAACCGAAATCCTGACATGTCCCCTCTTTATTGATAGTTTGTCACCCTTTTTCTGCCTTAACTGCTCTTTCTTTATTTCTCTTCCTTTAACCCTTTTTTGTTTAGAAATCAAATTATAAACACCCCCATTTGTGACCAAATAGACGGACTTTTACAGATATCTTGCCTCCCTGAGGAGATCAACCTGACTTCCCTAGCTATATAGTTAGTTTAGTTAGTTATTTTTGATAGGTATACGACAGCCCTGCCAAATTTTGGCGCCGTTGCCGGGGAGGCAATTGCCCTATCTGTCTTTGTTTCGTTTATTTTATCCGTCTCAGGGAATTTTTTTATTCCTTGAGGCAGTTCTTATTTATTTTCTTTCAGTATTGTGTATGCCCAGGTCAGATAGGTTTGTGTTAGTTGCAGCTGATTCTGAGCCAGAGAGACTATTTAGGCATAGACTCCGTCTGCAAAGAGAATCACGGAAGGAAGACTTGAGTACTTTCGAACCAGAGCTTCAACATTTCCTTTTTACAGAAAATCCATCTTTTAAAGAAGATACTTCCAGTTCTGTAAGCACACCAGTAAAGATGCCGAACATTGCTAGTCACTCGGAGCCTAAAGCATCATCAATTCCAAAGGGTTTCAATTTTCAGACTGAGGATGGGAATACATTTGACATCCATCCTTCCTATATCAATCTGGTAGAGAGAAATCTCTTTAGAGGTGTGGCAGGTGAAGACCCGAGGAAGCATGTGGAGGTCTTTATAGACTACTTTTCTACTATCCCCGCCACAAAGGGGGTAACTCAAGACAAGATTAAGGAGTTCTGTTCCTTTTTTCTTTGACCGACTCAGCCAGGGAGTGGCTAACTGATTTGGACCCTTGCTCTTGCCTTTTATAAGAGATATTTCCCTCCATAGCGCACCAATCAGCTGAGGGAAAAGATAACAACTTTTATGCAGGCACCTGATGAGACTTTCTATGAAGCATGGTCCCGTTTCAAGAAGTTGATGAGGTCTCTTCCTCACCATGGTTTTGACCCGTGGTTTCTGTCCATCCAGTTCTACAATGGGTTGTACGATGATCACAGAGCCATACTTGATGCATCATCTAATGGAAGATTCCAAGAGAACATTGACGATGATAAGGGATGGGCTCTTATTGAAGAGATGGCGAATCACTGTGCTGAGTATGGAAACCTGAGGGATGGTATTAGGACAGTTCATGCAGTCGATAAGCAAGTTGTGGCTCAGCTGGAAGCCATGAATGCTAGATTTCATAAGTTGGAGTTGCATTCTGCTGGGGAGCATCAGACGGTCCATTTGCTTACTAGAGGGGAGACTGTCACATGTGAGAGGTGTGGGAGCAACGACCGTCACACTGCTGTTGGCTGTCTTACGGAGAAGGAACATGTCCATGCCTTTTAACAATACAGGCAAGGAGGGGGTTCCTACTATAACAACCAAGGGCCAGTCCATCCCAATTTGAGGTGGACAAGTCAAAATGTGCTCAATCCTACCCCTCCTCCATCCGCAAAGACCAAAGAAATATGTCCCTCCACATAAGACTCAACAAGGCTTTCAGAAGCCTCCTTCCTTTACTACACCTAATCAAGGTGCATCATCTTCTGGTGGGGTAAGTGAGCTAGGTGAGTTGAAGACAATGTTTTGCAGTCTTTCACAAAGTAGTGGCAGCTGAGTGATCAACAAAAAGATATATTTATCAAGGCACTTGAAACTCAAGTTGCCCAGTTTGCCGCGAACCAGTCCACAAGGAAACCGGGTCATTTACCGTCACAAGCTGACAAAAATCCACATGAGACGGTAAATTTAATTAATTTGAGGAGCGGTCGTTCATATGAGGGACCGAACATGTTAAAATCAAACCCGAGGAAGGAAATTATAGCTGATGAACAGTGTTCTGTCGAAGAAAAAGAGACGACGACAAGGAAAGTACTCGATCGACTGATTACCGGTGGTCGATCGAGTGAAATTGCTGAAGAAAGGGCTCAATCGAGTAAAAATTCTACTCAATCGAGTGAACAGAATAAAGAACTTACTCGATCGAGTGAAATTTTTGGTCGATCGAGTGACTTTGTTGAATAAAATGCTCGATCGAATGGTATTTTTGGTCGATCGAGTAGTGTGGGTAAACAACAGCTCGATCGAGAGCCTGCTAGTGCTCAATCGAGTGAAAAATCGCCTGAAAGACCTCGTTCTAGAGGAAAGAAGCGTCCGAAGGATTTGGAGCTTGATCCAGCTGACACGTTGGAAGAGAGAAATAAGGGACTCGAAATACCCATCACGGTGCCCTTTTCGAGGCATTTGCAAAGTACTAAAGCTAATCAACAATTCGGCAAATTTCCAGAACTCCTGAAAAGCTTGCAAGTCACTGTGCCATTCGCCGAACTGCTGACACAGGTACCCTCTTACCTTAAATTTATGAAATAAATTTTATTGCGTAAGAGGCACATTAATGATCATGAGACGGTAGCTTTGACAGAGGTAGGGACGACCCTAGTTTAGAATAAGTTACCTCCCAAACAGTCAGACCCAGGTAGTTTTTCGATTCCGTGTCATATTGGAACCCATTTGATTAATAACGCGTTATGCGATCTTGGCGCTAGCGTGAGTGTCTTACCGCTGTCTCTAGCTAAGAGACTTGGTTTGAAAAGTTTAATTGCACAAACATGACTGTTCAGATGGTCGACCGTAGCATATCACGGCCACTAGGTGTCATAGAAGACATACCTGTTAAGATCGGGAGGTTCTTTATTCCCGTTGACTTTGTTGTACTTGACATCCCCGAAGATGCCCATACCCCTATTATTTTATGGAGACCATTTTTATTTACTGCCCGTGCATTAATAGACGTCGGGGGCAAGACATTGACTTTTTCGGTTGGGGACGAGGAATTGATATTCCATCAGTCTAAGTTCCGAAGGGCTCCTATGCAAGCTCAGCCTTGCAATGCCCTCTTTTCTTGTTGACCCTCCTATTGACACTCCAAATGAAAATTTGGAATATTGTGCTGCTATTGTTACCCCTCTGCCTCAGGTTGAGAGCGAAAAGGAGGAAAGTTCGTCTGTTTTCCTTGCTGCAGGTACAGATGAAAATAATGCAGGAGCTGTCAAAGGGTGTTGTGCAATTAATGTCAGTCAAAGTGGGAGCAATGACGTTAAAGCCGGTGAGAAAGGAGTAAGGATGAGAAAAGTTCGCGCGTATGTGGACTTCAACTATTCTCCTCCTAAAGATTCAAGTTCAAACTCGTGGAAATTGAAGAGGACGATAAATGTTGTTGAGATGACGTCCTCCAGTCAGGAGCCCTCCAAGGGGCTACTGAATTGCTTCGAGAAGTGAGTGGGGAAATGCCCCGTGTAACAAATTGTAAAAACAATTTTTAAATTTTCCGTCGAATTTCATTTATTTCTTTTAATTAGGACAATTAGAATTTAGACATTTTTTAGCGTAGGTTAGAGACTATAGACTGTTACTTTATGTATTTGGCATTTTGGGATATTTTAGCACGTATTTATATGTACTTCCGTTTTGTTCGTTTTGTAGAAATGAACGCGAAAGTAGTGGAATCGTACCATTTTTCGTCGTTTTTGCATGCATTTTGAGGAGACGGGATTTTCCGGAGTGAGTTCTTGCATTGGGATGCGTGAAGGCAAGGTTTACGAGCCAGTCGGGCACGAGTTTGAGCTGATTTGAAGGAAGAATACTCGATCGAGCTATTTAATAACTCGATCGAGTGGTTTCTATAGCTGGAGTTGGTCGATCGAGTAGTTTTATACTCGATCATGAAGAGCTGAAAAGTGAGGTTACTCGATCGAGTATATTTCTTCGAGTTTTACTCGATCGAGTGGTTTCAGACTACTCGATCGAGTGGTTTTTGATGGCGTGGGCTTTAATTAGCCCGTGAACTTGTTTTAGCTTTTGGACTTAACATATTTTCTATTTAAGCATACGTCAACTAGGTTATTAGCATCGATCTTTATCTATCTTTTATCATACATTCTGTTTCCCTCATCTTCACAAAAAAAGACTGCGTTACTTTTCTCCTTCACTGTAACTTTGCTTTCGGGGTTATTTAGCTCGGATTTGTTCGTTCTATACGCCGGATTCTTGCGATTGTAATCTCTTCCTCTCTATTAATACTAATCTTTCTTTTATTTGTCTTAATTACTTCTTCTGCTTCCTTTTAATTTCTGCCCTAATTACCTTTTATGCATTTTTATTATTGTTTTATCATGTTGAATGTTGGTTATTTATTTGTTATTAGTATTGACAGTATTAATAGCAATATGAGTAGCTAAATCTGTTTCATGCCGGGATTAGGAAATCTACGGTAGAAATGTGACGATGTAGTAAATAAGTTAGACGAATTAATTGTGAGATTCTGTCCCCATAGCAATATAACTGTATTTACAGACTTAGTTGAGTGCACGCAACTGAGTCACTCTTTTAATCTGGTTAAATTTAATCCTGGATTGGAAGATTGGACTAAATAGACCTTCTATGAACAGTAGACTACCCTGACGAGGACGGAAGTTAAGTTAGTGGTAATTCAGGATAGAAAGTGGACCGGAAGGACCTTTCTATATCCGTCTCGCAGTAATTTATCTAAGTTGTTTACAGTTGAGTCACTGGACTACCGTAGTGAACCGAAATCCTGACATGTCCCCTCTTTATTCATAGTTTGTCACCGTTTTTCTGCCTTAACTGCTCTTTCTTTATTTCTCTTCCTTTAACTCTTTTTAGTTTAGAAATCAAATTATAAACACCCCTATTTGTGACCAAATAGACGGACTTTTACAGATATCATGCCTCCCTGAGGAGATCGACCTGACTTCTCTAGCTATATAGTTAGTTTAGTTAGTTATTTTTGATAGGTATACGACAACCCTGTCAAATTTGCCGGGGAGGCAATTGCCCTAGCTGTCTTTGTTTCGTTTATTTTATCCGTCTCAGGGAATTTTTTTATTTTTTGAGGCAGTTCTTATTTATTTTCTTTCAGTGTTTTGTATGCCCAGGTCAGATAGGTTTGAGTTAGTTGCAGCTGATTCTGAGCCAGAGAGACTATTTAGGCATAGACTCCGTCTGCAAAGAGAATCACGGAAGGAAGACTTGAGTACTTTCGAACCAGAGCTTCAACATTTCCTTTTTACAGAAAATCCATCTTTTGAAGAAGATACTTCCAGTTCTGTAAGCATACCAGTAAAGATGCCGAACATTGCTAGTCGCTCGGAGCCTAAAGCATCATCAATTCCAAAGGGTTTCAATCTCCAGACTGAGGATGGGAATACATTTGACATCCGTCCTTCCTATATCAATCTGGTAGAGAGAAATCTCTTTAGAGGTGTGGCAGGTGAAGACCCGAGGAAGCATATAAAGGTCTTTACAGACTACTGTTCTACTATCCCCGCCACAAAGGGGGTAACTCAAGATAAGATTAAGGAGGTTCTGTACCCTTTTTCTTTGACCGACTCAGCCAGGGAGTGGCTAACTGATTTGGACCGCACAGCCGCAGGGGTTACAGACTGGGAGACCCTTGCTCTTGCCTTTTATAAGAGATATTTCCCTCCATAGTGTACCAATCAGCTGAGGGCAAAGATAACAAGTTTTAAGCAGGCACCCGATGAGACTTTCTATGAAGCATGCTCCCGTTTCAAGAAGTTGATGAGGGCTCTTCCTCACCATGGTTTTGACCCGTGGTTTCTGTCCAACCAGTTCTACAATGGGTTGTACGATGATCACAGTGCCATACTTGATGCATCATATAATGGAAGATTCCAAGAGAACACTGACGATGATAAGGGATGGGCTCTTATTGAAGAGATGGCGAACCACTATGCTGAGTATGGAAACCCGAGGGATGGTATTAGGACAGTTCATGCAGTCGGTAAGCAAGTTGTGGCTCAGCTGGAAGCCATGAATGCTAAATTTCATAAGTTGGAGTTACATTCTGCTGGGGAGCCTCAGACGGTCCATTTGCTTACTAAAGGGGAGACTGTCACATGTGAGAGGTGTGGGAGCAACGACGGTCACACTGCTGTTGGCTGTCTTACGGAGAAGGAACATGTCCTTGCTTTTTAACAATACAGGCAAGGAGGGGGTTCCTACTATAACAACCAAGGGGCAGTCCATCCCAATTTGAGGCGGACAAGTCAAAATGTGCTCAATCCTACCCCTCCTCCGCAGCACCAGCAGCTGTATGTCCCTCCACATAAGACTCAACAAGGCTTTCAGAAGACTCCTTCATTTCCTACACCTAATCAAGGTGCATCATCTTCTGGTGGGGTAAGTGAGCTAGGTGAGTTGAAGACAATGTTGCAGTCTTTCACAAAGCAGTGGAAGCTGAGTGATTAACAAAAAAATGCATTTATCAAGGCACTTGAAACTCAAGTTACCCAGTTAGCCGCTAACCAGTCCATAAGGAAACCGGGTCATTTACCGTCACAAGCTGACAAAAATCCACATGAGACAGTAAATTTAATTAATTTGAGGAGCGGTCCTTCATATGAGGGACCGAACATGTTGAAATCAGACCCAAGGAAGGAAATTATAGCTGATGAACAGTGTTCTATCGAAGAAAAAGAGCTGACGACAAGGAAAGTACTCGATCGAGTAGATTTCTTGGAGTTTTAATGGATCGAGTGGTTTCAAACTACTTGATCGAGTGGTTTTTGATGGCGTGAGCTTTAATTAGCCCGTGAACTTGTTTTAGCTTTTGGACTTAGTATATTTTCTATTTAAGCATACGTCAACTAGGTTATTAGCATTGATCTTTATCTATCTTTTATCATACATTCTATTTCCCTCTTCTTCACAAATAAAGACCGCGTTACTTTTCTCCTTCACTGTAACTTTTCTTTCGGGGTTATTTAGCTCGGATTTGTTCACTCTTTATGCCGGATTCTTGCGATTGTAATCTCTTCCACTCTATTAATACTAATCTTTCTTTTATTCGTCTTAATTACTCGTTCTGCTTCCTTTTAATTTCTGCCCTAATTACCTTTTATGCATTTTTATTATTGTTTTATCATGTTGAATGTTGGTTATTTCTTTGTTATTAGTATTGACAGTATTAATAGCGATATGAGTAGCTAAATCTGTTTCATGTCGGGATTAGGGAATCTACGGTAGAAATGTGATGATGAACTAAATAAGTTAGACGAATTAATTGTGAGATTCTGTCCCCATAGCAATATAACTGTATTTACCGACTTAGTTGAGTGCAGGCTTATGAGTCACCCTTTTAATCTGGTTAAATTTAATCCTGGATCGGAAGATTGGACTAAATAGACCTGCTATGAACATTAGACTACCCTGACGATGACGGAAGTTAAGTTAGTGGTAATTTAGGATAGAAAGTGGACCGGAATGAGCTTTCCATATCCGTCTCGCATTAATTTATCTAAGTTGTTTACAGTTGAGTCACTGGACTACCGTAGTGAACCGAAATCCTGACATGTCCCCTCTTTATTGATAGTTTATCACCCTTTTTCTGCCTTAACTGCTCTTTCTTTATTTCTCTTCCTTTAACCCTTTTTAGTTTAGAAATCAAATTATAAACACCCCCATTTGTGACCAAATAGACGGACTTTTACAGATATCTTGCCTCCCTGAGGAGATCGACCTGACTTCCCTAGCTATATAGTTAGTTTAGTTAGTTATTTTTTATAGGTATACGACAACCCTGTCACCCATGTTCCTTAATGTGCACATCCCTTCTGTGGAGGGTTCCACATAGGGCGAATCAAGGGCGTGAAGCCACTCCCGCAAGTGACTCCACTCAACCGAGGGCGCACCTCGAGAACCACAGACAATCAACAACAACCAATCACATTATCAATTCAAAATAAAGCCAATACCAATTACGATAAAATCATCATGCCAAACAACCATCTTATAATCATTTATACAATAACTGAGTAGGGAAACCCTATCTGGAAAAGCAATCACCAAGATCGTCACAATCAGCATTCAAAATCGCTCTTCAATGAAATCACCTCCTATCAAACATACAATCATACAATCACCATCTAATAAACACAATACTCCCCAAACCCCCAATTTACCCAATTAGGGTTTCAACCAAAATCAACGAAACCATATAAAAACTATACAAGGATCTTACCCTCGACATGACGAACTCAATGGCGTAAAGAACGTGACGATCCGACAACCTTAGCCTTTGGGATTTGATAGTAACGCGACGACGGAGACAACGTAACTTCTTTTCTCTTTGAAGGGTTTTTGGAAAAAGTTAAAGTGATGAATAAAGTGACGGAAACTTTTAAATATGAATCACGCGTTATTAACAAATCCCGTCAAAAACAACCCGTAAAAGTAACTTACTCGATCGAGTAAGTAACTTACTCGATCGAGTGACCCTTACTCGATCGAGTATCACCCATACTCGATCGAGTACCCATCAGGCAGACTACTGTTTCGTATCCAAACATACTTACTCGACAGAGTAAGCCCCACTCGATAGAGTACCCATTGACATAGAAAATTGTAGTATTACGGTCTTCCATCCTTAACAGGAACTTAGTCCCCGAAGTTCAACCCATATTCAAAACAAACATACTAACTCGATCAAGACACAACAACGCAACTAATAACTCAAAACAAAACCCCATCCTACAAAACATGAACTCTTAACACCAACTCCAACAATTATGCCTCCCTCCACAACATGGCAAATACCATCCACAAATGCCGCTAGCTCCGTCTCACAACATATTATCCACTAGAAAGATCCAATATCAAGACACTCTTAAACATCAAACGGAATGTTACATTCTTCCACCCTTAAAAAGAACTTCGTCCTCGAAGTTTACTCACAGTCATAAACATCATCATCCAACTGTCACCACTATTCGAAGTATTCTCCCATCCCTAAACGTTGCACTACTACAAGCACGGCCATGACCTTTAACGATATCAACCACAATACAAATCAATTCTTTATTCTCCACAAAGACTCAAACTTCCAAATCTACTACAACATGTATAACCATCAAACTCTCTTTGTCGCATCCTACTCTTCTTAAGATAAATGTTACGTCCTCGTAACTCACTAATACTAAATCCTTTTCTATACTTCCCAAAATCCTCATCACCACCGCCTGTCAACGATAACCGACTATAACCGCAACACCTATAACAATTCCTATATCCAGGTCTATCTTCCTCTAACAGTCCTCATTCCTCAATTCATTTTGCACCCCATCTAATCTATACCATAAAATCCTCCACAAAATCACAACACCAACTCTTCAACATTACCGCAAAAAAACATACTCCTCTATACATGTACTTTTCTCCATAATCATAACTCACTATCCATAATTGTGACACACACTCTCACTAGACCCTCAAGCTCTCTCTTGTATTACCACAAACTCATCCACAACTTAACATGATACTAATTTCCAACACCCTATACTCACTGGCCAAATAAAAGATTATGAACCACCTGTAGCTTCTAGATCAGTACAACACATGTCCCACAATCACTTGCCATTACTATGTCTACCAATGCCTCATCTAAAACAAGGTCAAAAATACTGTAACAACCTCTGACAACTGTGTCCCATAAACAGAATATTACTATATCACGACAACAACTGAAACATAACCAACTCTCTTTCATATCATACTCAACCCTCAGTCCCAAGCCGAAACTAGTTAGAAACATCAATAAACAAAACAACCGTCGATCTGTCCAAACTGAAACTCGCAGGAAACAGCAGTAAATAAAACAACAATTTATATAACTGGTATACACTTCGTCTCAAAAGTATCCCGTCTACTCCATCACAACCGATGACGGCATCGCAACACCTCCACCAACAGTCGCACCGTAGCGCGAAATTACCCGCATCACACACGAAGTACCGTGCCCGGATCACCACCCGAGGCACAACAGCCACATTGATAGTCATCGCAACTTACACAATTCCCATAAACACTGACTCAGTATAACCTTCCGGACAAGAAAACTACTCAAAACCGCTTTACTAAATCACAATGCAACATATTACACGGAATAAACAAATAAGAACCTCATGAATATCATCCATACCTTTTCACGGAATAAACATATATCATAAATACACATACAAGTATAACTAGCCATGCTAGATCACTCAAATTATTACTTTTGAACATCATTCCATTAGGTTACCGTTCCCAACATATATTACAGAACATTCAGATAACAACTTTATAACTATCACACCATAGCACTTCTCGTGAGGTCAGAACCTCTCACAAACATTTATACATATTATAGATCCTTAATAACATCCAACTAGTCAATCCTGATCACGTAAGTTACCACTCGATAAAGGTTATCTCTCGCCCGAGCTTAACTCGTATGCCCTTCATAACACATTCTTCCATTCGCATCAATATCACCCCTCCTGACAAATGTAATCATGCCATTAATACTCAACTACTAGCAACCGCCTCCTATAACCACATCTTATACTTCCTCACAACCATACATATCAGTCTGGTCTCTACAAAATCAACCTCTTTAGAATTGCTATTTTTCCTGCTTATCATCACCCTTAACCACTAGTGACAACACCTCAACACTACCCCCGTTCGTATATCAAACCTCTTACACTCATATCTAAATATCACGGTTTCTTTCCCATCTTCGGTTAGCATCCCAAATATCGAACATCAAATCCATCAATAAAATTTACCTGAACATTCATTCCAATTCTATCCGTAATTGTATCGTCACCTAACTCCCCACTAAAATCTCATATCGTGTCAATACTTTACTAACTTTTACTCTCCTTAATTCCTCGAGACTCATGGCTAACATGTTGTCCTGAAACCCCCTATATAACCATTAACTCAAGCCCTCTCATGATACTATCACACATTTCCATGATTCCTTACCTTCATGTTCCTTAACTCTGGTCGACGTTCTCTCGGCTTACTTCCATCCTTCTTTTCTCTTTTCACTCAATAATACCAATTTATAATTCAACTCCTTATTCCTTCTACCTAACTCTTTACTTATCCGTTTACCTTGTCATTGCTCCAAAACTCAAATCCCATTATTTCATATCAGTACCATCTCAATCTTTCTTACTATGGATCTTCTCTTATCATGCTATCACTCACACTTATCACCAATCAGACCTAACCATCTCATTTTTTTTAGAAACCAAAACTCATTTCATACCGTTAATTGCCCAAGGAAATCACACATTAGTTTCACCTCTTGATAATACAAATTCCCAAACTCGGCCACTACCTATACATCGCGGCATAACTCGATCTCACTATACACTATTCGTTTCCATACCTCTATAACGACCTTCTATCAATTATAACCTTAACCAACACAATCCTAACCATCTCTCTCCATAAATCCTTACACATCCCAATTTGCCACTATTTGCATTCCTCATTTCAATATTTTCATTCTCACGTTCCATAAACTTTCATTACTCCTTGCTCATATACACTTACCTTTACATTACTCAAATTCGCAATTATATCACTCACCACGTCTCATAAAATTTGCACCATGCCACAATAAGACTTACCAATCTTCCTTTTCTTTCTTCACTATCTATCACAACCACATAGAACTCATGTCCTCCCCACCGAACTCATACCCACCATAAGGTGCCACTCCTTACATCATGAGATTGAGTAACTTACGCATTAAGACCAACACATACGTAAAACAATGCATAAAGAAGCAAAAGAACACCTTTGAATTAAACATAATATGCAAAGAAGTCAAAAGATAAGCATATGACCCAAAACAGGGGTCACTAGATCGAGTGCAGCCAACTCGATCGAGTAGGTGAAGGTTAGAAGCACGTATAAGAAATTACCAGGACTACTCGATCGAGTAAGGGTTACTTGATCGAGTAACAACAGGTGCACTCGATCGAGTAAAGGCCACTTGATCAAGTACCCTACGCAGTTCTCAGCACTGTCCAATTTTCGTAAAACGGTCGTATCTCACTCGTTTCTTGGTCATTTTGGGCGTGTGACCTATCTTTAGAATCGTAAAAGAACAAGCTATCACCTCCAATTGTAATCACATCAAAATCATATATAAATATCAAGTTATAACAGTTTAAAGACAACTTCGCTGTAATCGGACAACACAACTATTTGATTTTTACTTCCAAACAACTCAAATAACAACAAAGTAAACAAAAACAACTCAATTCTCATAAAACTACTATCCCTAACCACATGTTACTATCTATAAAACCCAAACAACAACATCCATTATGCACATATATTATTCAACTTATCAATCATGTACTACCCGCATGCTTTAACTTTATAACTTTTCGTAAAAACAAAACATACTTGTACATTACAACTCATATTCCCAAGTTACTAATACAATATCATTACAACTCCACTTCGTTACCTAAACATATTCTTAATCACGAAATTCATATTCTCATGCAATTGCCACTCCATCTTTTCCAATGAATTCATCCATTTCAACCACATTCTTCATCCAACATGTGCATATGAAACAACGGTAAACAAGTATATAACTTTATTATATAACTTTACGCAAACAAAATCATGTATAATCATATCACATTCCCTATTCTCATGTTACTAAGATTGCCACATTATAAATCAGCTCCACCATACACCATGATCATCCACAACATATTACTATATAACCTATCTTCACCTTTTTCCACCATATTCCCCAATCCACCACAATCATTCATCCAACATTACTATATAACCTATCATCCAACATACGCAATAGAACATTAGTAAACACATAGCGATCTCATGACACCCCCTAGTGACCGGTTTTAAGTTGTAGGGCGAGTTCGCGACTTTAGGACGTCTCCCAGGTCTTTGCATTAGCTCATAACAACTCCTACCCGGATTCATTTTATTTTGACTCCCATGATTCATTGGGTTCATTACATATAGGTTTCAAAATCGTCGCTCTGATACCTTTTTGTAATACCCCCATACACCAAGGTGCCTTACCAAGACCACCTAATGCATGGAAGTGCTACCATCTCAGTTACCCGAGGCATAGTAATCAAAAGTGACGATCAAGAAACGTACTTTAAGTAAATTAATTTAAAGTGATTACATCAAAACCAAACTATAAAGTACAATACAACTGTTCCAAACAAAAACCAACTAAAGTAAATAAAATGTTATGACACAACAGCGGAAGACTACTATCCAACTCGTGGTGACTCCATCCCCAGCTAATCCTGCGCACATCCACAGTATATTTTGTCTATACAACTGCTCACTGATACGTGCCTAATGTATAGTCTTTTTAGCCTATTTCAGCACGTATTTCTATGCTTTTTATGTAGCATCTGGCTACAAATGCCCCCGAATATTCTACTTTGGTCTGTTTATTGTAATTTGCAGGAATTGACCAAAGAGGAGCTAAATCGAGCCTTAACTGTCCAAATTGCACGCATTCATGGAAAGAAGGAGCTGGAGCTTGGAAATCTAACAATTGGAAGACGTATGAGCTGAGTTTGGAAAGCAATTCAGGTCCTAACATGCCTATATAGCTCGATCGAGTGGTCTACTGCTCGATCGAATGCTCTACACATTCAAGACTGGTCGATCGACTAGTTTAAAGGGGTCGATCGAGGAAGTTCTGCAAGCAGTGCTTGTTCGAGAGGTTGTTCTAGCTCGATCGAGTGATTTGCGTTCGATCGAGTAAGCTTTCTACTCGATCGAGGGGTTTTCGTGTGCTTTTAGCTTATTTCCGCCTAATCTTTTATGGGCTTTTGAAATTAGTCCTTAGATTAGGTTTAAGGCAATTTTTCAGTATAAGACTGAGGAGAACATCACGTTACTCCCATCTCTGGATCACGTACATTTCGACTGCTACTTCTATCACTGTTCTTTGGATTTCTATTCTCTACTTTGCTACTCGGATTCGGTATTATCAATCGAGTTTTAATTCTTAATCGTATTTACTGCTTTTAAATCCTTTTCCTCCTTGCTTTATAATTGTTCAATCGTTCCCCCATAGTATTATCATCATGCTTAGTTTTAATTATTTGGTTATTGTAATTGTTAATCTGACGATTATGAGTAGCTAATTTCCCTATGCTAAGACTATAGGGGATCCATAATTTGAAGGGAGAGTAATCGATCTACTAGGTTAATGCCAGTACCGTCTTTGTTGTTTAAGTGCTACAAATAATTGTAATTGCCTGATTGAGTCGACGCAATTAGACCCTTATTCTTAGTGGACCTTGACCTGGACCGAAAGGTTGGAAGAGGCGACTAGTAGCGAACAATAGAGTATTACAAAAGAGGGCGAAAGTTAAACTGTTTACACCTTAGGGTGAATTAAGGACCGAAAGGTGACGTTCGATACCCCTTAGACGCACCGCATTGACCTGGGACCTAGATTACTCGACCAGATGATTATGGTGAACCGTTTGTCTTAGCTATTCTCCTTTATCTGTTAAACTCCTTCCTTTTTATTTCTCTTTTCCTTATTCTCTTAGTTTAGAAATCACATTTTATAACCCCCCAAATTGGTTACTTGGACGAACTTAAGTTTAGCCGACAAACTCCTACCTCTCTGTGGATTCGACCCGACTTCCCTAGCTATATTAGTTAGAGCCGTTGGTTATTTTTGGCGTGTGACGCGACGACGTGTCAAATTTTGGCGCCGTTCTTGGGAGGTGGCGCATATTTGTTGCTTTAATTAAGTTTGTCTCTCGTCTCAGGGAATTTATTCCTTGAGACCGATCTCATTTTTTTTTGCAAAGTTTGATCACCGAGTTAACTTTTGCCTCGGAAGTCTATTTGCAAGATGCCTACGATTACAGAGCATACAGAGCCGTGTGGTAGATGTGGCGAGGAAGGACATGACCTTTATGAATGTGTAGCAAGTATAGAGCGCGCCCTTGCTTACAAGAAGTACAAGCAAGGGGTTCCTTTTTCTCAGCTATATGAAGAGATAAAGAGCGTTTCTACCCCTTCTACGCCAGTACCACAACCGGTCTCTCCCTCTGCAAGAGAAGAAATTGCCAAGTTGAAATCCATTATGATGAGTATGTCACAGAAATCTGATACGGTTATATCGGAGTTGAAAGAGCAAGTCGCGCAGTTGACACACGCGACGGATCAAGCCAAGTTTCTTCCAATTTGCGATCCAGCCAGTGCGATGAATTTTCAAAATGACCTTATTCATGAAGAAAACGAGGTGTTGACAGCTGATGATGACTCAGATGATGATCTAGACGAGTTCCTGCAGGAAATACTTGCTGCGTGTGCTGTAACCACTCGATCGAGTGACTCTTCTACTCGATCGAGCGGTTCTAATCGTCCAGTGACTCGATCGAGTGACACCACTACTCGATCGAGCAACCATGCTGCAGATATCACTCGATCGAGTGAAGAACAAGGTCGATCGAGCGACAAAGGTACTCGATTGATTTCAAGTGGCGGAAATTCCAATTTACTATCTAATACCGCCACCGTGTCATCTTCCCCTCTTTGTGGAGACGTCACGAATTGTTAAGGGTAAAGAAAAGGTTGCGGGACCGCTCATCGCTACCTGAGTACCCTTCCCAAGTCGTCCGAAGGACGCAAAGATCGTGCAACAAGACGGTAAGTTCGTGGACATCGTGAAGAACCTCCGAATAATCGTCCCTTTTTCCGAACTCGTTACTCAGGTACCTACTTACGCTAAGTTTATGAAGGATATCGTGACGCGTAAGAGGAATTTGAGCGAATTTGAGACAATTTCATTTATGGAAGAGTCTAGTAATCTACTGTTAAAGAAGGCCCATCCAAAAATGAAAGACCCGGGCAGCTTTTCTATTACTTGTGTCATAGGCAATATGGTTATTGATAAGGCCCTTTGCGATTTAGGTGCCAGTGTTAGTGTCATGCCCCTTCCCCCTCGCAAGAAATTGAAGATGAGTCATTTCAAGGTGACTAACATTACCCTACAGATGGCCGATAGATCTGTTAGGAGACCCTTAGGTGTCCTGGAGGATGTTCCTGTGAAAATAGGCAAGCTTTACATCCCAGTAGATTTCATTGTTTTGGATATAGTTGAGGACACCCGGACCCAAATTATCTTAGGAAGACCATTCCTTTGTACTGCTGGGGCCGTTATTGATGTCAGACAAGGGCGTCTGACTCTTGCGGTAGGGGATGACGCTATCACATTTAGTTTGCTCAGTACTTTAGCCCACCCAATGATAGAGGACACTTGCTATTCGGTCGATATCATTGATGAGTCTATTTATGACTTCTGGTCGAGTTCTTTTATGAAGGACCCACTGGAAGCTCTTATGCTTTTTGATGAGTGTGCAGATAGCCCAGACGACGATGACGCTACGTTGGATTTGCTTGTTGATGATTTAGATGAGCATGAGGGAGAGCAGGTGGAACAAATGATTAGCACACTTTGCTCCATTGAGGTAAAGGTACCGGAACGTAAGCCTCTCCCTTCTCATCTTAAATATGCTTTTCTAGACGATACGAGAAAGATATCCGGTCATTGTTAGTGCTAAGCTTAGTGATGATCAAATGACCTCTTTGTTAGTCAGTACTTAAGAAAAACAAGAAAGCAATGGGCTATTCACTGGACGATATCACGGGGATTAGTCCCGATATTTGTATGCACAGGATAGAGTGGAGGAGGATCACAAACCTTGCGAGACAGTGGTCGTCGGCTGAACCGAAAGATGCGGGATGTTGTGATGGCCGAGGTAATGAAGTCTGCTGGATGCGGTATTATTTATTCTGTAGGTAATTCTAGATGGGTAAGCCCGATCAGGTAGTCCCGAAGAAAGGAGGGACAACTGTAGTTAAGAATGAGAAGAATGAATTAATACCTACCCGAGTAGTGACCGGTTGGCGGATGTGCATAGACTACGACATGCTAAATGCCGCCACCAAGAAAGATCACTTTCCCCTTCCTTTTATTGATCAAATGGTAGAAAGGTTAGCTTCTCATAAATTTTTCTCGCTATTTAGACGGGTACTCGGGGTTCTTTCGGATCCCTATCCACCCGCATTTATCGGTATGACTACATTTACATGTCCTAAGGGCGTTTTCGCGTATCGCGAGAATGCCTTTTGGTTTGTGCAATGCCCCCCGCCACCTTCCAAAGGTTTATGATGGGGATATTTTCAGAGTATATTGAGTCTATCATGGAAGTTTTTATGGACGATTTCAGTGTATACGGAAGTGATTTTTCTAACTGTCTGTCTAACCTTGAGAAAGTTTTGCAGTACTGTATTGAGGTTAACCTTGTCTTTGAATTGGGAGAAGTGCCACTTTATGGTCAACGAGGGAGTTGTCTTAGGGCACTTGGTTTCGATAGGGGAATAGAAGTTGACAAAGCAAAGGTGGAAGTGATTCAAAGAATTACCACCTCCTGTTAATGTTAAGGGGGTGAGGAGCTTCCTTGGTCACGCCGGCTTTTATCGCCGATTTATCAAGGATTTCTCCAAAATTGCTAAACCACTTACACGTTTTGCTTAAAGATGCCCCTTTTGTGTTTAATGACGCTTGTCTTTCGCTTTTAACGGTTAAAGCGGGCCTTAATCTCCGCGCCGATCATACAACCTCCCAATTGGGACTTGCCGTTTGAGATCATGTGTGACGCGAGTGACTATGCACTAGGAGCGGTGCTTGGCCGGAGGAAAGACAAAGCCTTGAATGCTATTTACTATGCGAGCCGAACTCGGATGAGGCTCAAGTGAAGTACACTACCACTCGAGAAGGAGTCATTAATGTAGTTTATGCCTTAGAAGTTTCGTACTTATTTAGTTGGGTCAAGTCACTTTTTTTACCGACCATGCAACTTTGAGGCATCTCCTTGCTAAGAAGGAGGCTAAACCACGACTCTCGAGATGGATACTCCTTCTTCAGGAGTTTGATTTGCAGATTAAGGATAAGAAAGGAGCTGAGAACGTTGTAGCTGATCACTTGTCGCGGCTGATGCGACAAGAAGGGGAAGATTCTCTACCTATTGATGATTCTTTTTCTGACGATACTTTAATTGCTGTTATATCGTCTATTGTTGACCAAGAACCTTGGTATGCGATATAGCTAACTTCGTTGTCGGTGGCAAGTCGCCGCCCGACCTTTCTCATCAAAAAAAAAGAAGCGTTTTCTGTATAACGCTAAGCAGTACTTCTGGGATGATCCTTACTTGTTTAAGGAATGTGCAGACGGTCTCTACAGACGGTGTATTCCGCAGTGGGAGACCAAAATAGTCCTGGAAGGCTGTCACTCCTCTTCATATGGTGGTCACCACGGTCCATCGTGCACCGTGGCTAAGGTACTTCAGTCTGGTTTTTACTGGCCTTCTTTGTTTGCTGACGCCAAGTCTTTTGTTTCAGCTTGTGATGCTTGCCAACGATCAGGGAACATCTCGAAGAGACATGAGATGCCACAAAACGGCATCCTAGAGGTTGAGGTTTTCGATGTCTGGGGCATCGATTTCCAAGGACCGTTCCCGTCCAGTAAAGGTAACAGGTACATTTTAGTAGCTGTAGACTATGTGTCAAAATGGGTTGAGGCAATTGCTTCACCTCATTGTGATGGTAAGACCGTGATAAAGATGTTCAAAAAGATCATATTCCCCCGTTTTGGTGTCCCTAGGGTCGTCATTAGTGATGGGGGGATGCATTTTAAGGAAAAGAAACTCACTTCCATACTGTCTAGAGTTGGTGTCCAACACCGGCGTGGTTTGGGGTATCATCCCCAAACTAGTGGTCAGGTAGAGGTCTCTAATCGTGAGCTGAAAGAGATCTTGTCTAAGGTAGTTTCTAAATCACGGAAAGACTGGAGTCTTAAGCTAGATGACACATTATGGGCTTATAGAACTGCCTTTAAGACACCAATTGGTACATCACCTTATAGGTTAGTTTATGGGAAATCGTGTCACTTACCTGTTGAGCTGGAATGTAAGGCCTGGTGGGCAATCCGTGAGCTTAATTATGATCCTAAATTATGTGGTCAGAATCGTCTTTTGCAGCTAGATGAATTAGAGGAGTTTAGGCTTAATGCCTATGACAGCTCGCGCATTTACAAGGAAAAGACGAAGAGATGGCATGACAAGAGAATCCTACCTCGGGAGTTTCATGTGGGGCGAAAGGTGTTCTTGTTTAATGCCCGGTTGAAACTATTTCCTGGCAAGTCAAGTCCAGTGGAGTGGTCCATACACGGTGACAAATTTGTCACCAAATTTGGATCCGTGGAGCTTGAAGATTCCGAGGGTCATAGATTCAAGGTGAATGGCCAATATGTGAAGCATTACCATGAGGTGAGTGAAGCGGACAACCGCGTTGAAGTCTTGCGCTTCGACGAGCTCGGCCACGCGCCGATTACTTGATACCGAAAAGGTCGTGCGGGACCTCTTAAACCGCTCTCTCCGGGAGGCAGCCCGGACAGTTTTTATTTGTACTTTTGTTGAACTATTTGTTTTTCTTTAGCTTTACGTTGAACTTTAGACGCCGTTTATGAACCCCTCTCGTATTTTCCTTGCTTTTAATGCGTCTTTTGCAGGTTAAAGTACTCGATCGAATGATTGTGTGTTCGATCGAGCGCTTTCTGATGCAGCTGTTACTCGATCGAGGGATAACGTCCTCGATCGACCAGATCCAAACCCGTGCTAACTCGATCGAGTGATCCGTCGCTCGATCGAGCTCTTCCAATACACCGGTTCACTCGATCGAGCTGTCCCAGGTGCTCGATTGAGTAGTTTCGACTTCCAGCTGCTGTTTTACGTCTATGGAGCTACTGCTTGACTTTTCTTGACCTCCCATGTTCATGGTCGGTTTTGGGAGGTCCCTCCTTATGACATTTTGTAAGTTTTCCGACTCCGCCTCTCTTTTTCCTTTCAGTTTGCATTTCTTTCCCTATTTTTAGGACAGTGAGGACATTGTACGGTTTGGTTTGGGGAGGTTTGCATCCATATCTGTGTCTGCATCATTTCTTGCATTTCTGCTTCCATATTTATTATTTCCGCATGCATTGTTGTTTGCATTGTTGTTTGTTTCAAATTTCAAAAAATTTCAAAAATTTCATGTTTAATTTGAGTCGGAACGTTTGAACATTGACGCCACATTGAATCCTTATTTGAGCCTTGCATTTTCTTGACATTTAATTGGCATAACTATGTGCATAATCTACGAGTTTTTGTTTCTCTCTTATCTGAACGAATAGACTTGATTCACTATGTCGGCAAGCTACATTACATTCTGAGGTTAGAGCTTATTAAACTGGTGACATTCATGACCGGTTCCATTTAGGATGTGAGTAGTACTCTCTTTAAGACATGTAACATCAATTTGCATAAGCATGAGTCTAGTCTTCTTAATACCTGTATGCATTCGGTCTGTGGATGGTGACACGTGTTAGGAGACGCAGTCCCCCTTATTTCATTCTACCCATGAGCCTCACATAGCCAAATTGCCTTTTTGTCCTATCAACTACTTTCTATAATACTTCCTACCCTAGCTGAGCTAGTAACGAGTAGTTCTTGGAATGTTTTATTGCAATATGGCTACATTATCTGGTTTCCGAAGATGGTGGAAGAATCGAAGGGAGAGAAAGAAAAAAGGAAAATGTCAAATTTTGTCGAATTGTTGAAAAATAAATGATGAAAAGCGAAAAAAAAAAGGAAAAGAAAAAAAAAAGACAGAAAAATTCAAAATGAAAAAAAAAATGAGAATTGCACAATGTTTCACACTCCCATGCCTTATTTATATTTTATGGGGAGTTGACGATTTTTGGTGTTTTGTGAGTTTAGTGCATAATTTTGCACCGTTTTATCTTGCTGTTATAAGTACGAAGTTGGGATGCAGTCTATATTTGGATCCGTTGTTGCTAGCCTGGCTATTAACCCCACATATCGAAATTCATTTTAGCCCCTTCTTACCCATTACCTCACTAACCCAAATGTAAGCCCTCGGCACGTGTCTTGGTCATTAGTATGGTTGGAATGCATATGTACGGTTGTAGAGACTTTATTCATGTTAATCGCATGCATGTTCTTATAAGTCGAGTTAGGTGAGCGTCGATTCTTTCCTATCTTTCACGTTATACTACTTTGTGCTGTGCTGTTTTTTGAGTGACGAGCGACCCGTGAGAGTCCGACATCTTTGAGTCTTGCAAGGTCGACGGTTCAGTAAGCTTGAAACATTAATTTAACTCGTTTGCACTTTTCAGTTGCCATTTTGTCATTTTGTTGCATTAAACTGGTTCTAGTGGATGATTTGTAGCTGATGCGTTGGTCCCGTTCCATTGTTCACCCTTAGTTGCATTCATATTTGCTTGGGGACAAGCAAAGGTTTGGTTTGGGGAGATTTGATACGTGCCTAATGTATAGTCTTTTTAGCCTATTTCAGCACGTATTTCTATGCTTTTTATGTAGCATCTGGCTACAAATGCCCCCGAATATTCTACTTTGGTCCGTTTATTGTAATTTGCAGGAATTGACCAAAGAGGAGCTAAATCGAGCCTTAACTGTCCCAATTGCACGCATTCATGGAAAGAAGGAGCTGGAGCTTGGAAATCTAACAATTGGAAGACGTATGAGCTGAGTTTGGAAAGCAATTCAGGTCCTAACATGCCTATATAGCTCGATCGAGTGGTCTCTCTGCTCGATCGAATGCTCTACACATTCAAGACTGGTCGATCGACTAGTTTAAAGGGGTCGATCGAGGAAGTTCTCATAAGCGAAGTGCTCGATCGAGAGGTTGTTCTAGCTCGATCGAGTGATTTGCGTTCGATCGAGTAAGCTTTCTACTCGATCGAGGGGTTTTCGTGTGCTTTTAGCTTATTTCCGCCTAATCTTTTATGGGCTTTTGAAATTAGTCCTTAGATTAGGTTTAAGGCGATTTTTCAAGATAAGACTCGAGGAGAACATCACGTTACTCCCATCTCTCGGATCACGTACATTTCGATTTGCTACTTCATCCTTTCTTCTTTGGATTTCTATTCTCTACTTTGCTACTCGGATTCGGTATTATCAATCGAGTTTTAATTCTTAATCCTATTTACTGCTTTTAAATCCTTTTCCTCCTTGCTTTATAATTGTTCAATCGTTCCCCCATAGTATTATCATCATGCTTAGTTTTAATTATTTGGTTATTGTCATTGTTAATCTGACGATTATGAGTAGCTAATTTCCCTATGCTAAGACTATAGGGGATCCATAATTTGAAGGGAGAGTAATCGATCTACTAGGTTAATGCCAGATCTTAGTCTTTGTTGTTTAAGTGCTACAAATAATTGTAATTGCCTGATTGAGTCGACGCAATTAGACCCTTATTCTTAGTGGACCTTGACCTGGACCGAAAGGTTGGAAGAGGCGACTAGTAGCGAACAATAGAGTATTGCAAAATGAGGCGAAAGTTAAACTGTTTACACCTTAGGGTGAATTAAGGACCGAAAGGTGACGTTCGCTACCCCTTAGACGCACCGCATTGACCTGGGACCTAGATTACTCGACCAGATGATTATGGTGAACCGTTTGTCTTAGCTATTCTCCTTTATCTGTTAAACTCCTTCCTTTTTATTTCTCTTTTCCTTATTCTCTTAGTTTAGAAATCACATTTTATAACCCCCCAAATTGGTTACTTGGACGAACTTAAGTTTAGCCGACAAACTCCTACCTCTCTGTGGATTCGACCCAACTTCCCTAGCTATATTAGTTAGAGCCAGTTGGTTATTTTTGGCAGGTACGCGACAGACGTGTCACTCACCACCTCTGAATGGATCACCATAGTTTTTAAAACGTTTAAACGGGGTCAGTTACTGGATAAACAACATAGGATAAACAACAACATATACACAATCACAATCTCCAACACCGTCACATCACCAATCATCTGACTACACACTAAAGTGTGTAGTCCAACCAGAATATCCATCGCAACAGATATTCCCCACCGCCAGTGGGGGACCGCAGCCGTTCCCACCTATGCCCCGCTCATCTCCATCGAGCGAATAATGCATGTTCCTTAATGTGCACATCCCCTTCTGTGGCGGCTCCAAAGAGGGTGAATCAAGGGCGTGAAGCCACTCCCGCAAGTGACTCCACTCAACCGAGGGCGCACCTCGAGAACCACAGACAATCAACAACAACCAATCACAATATCAATTCAAAACAATGCCAATACCAATTACGATATAATCATCATGCCAAACAACCATCTTATAATCATTTATACAATAACTGAGTAGGGAAACCCTATCTGGAAAAGCAATCACCAAGATCGTCACAATCAGCAATCAAAATCGCTCTTTAATGAAATCACCTCCTATCAATCATACAATCATACAATCACCATCTAATAAACACAATACTCCTAAAACCCCCAATTTACCCAATTAGGGTTTCAACCAAAATCAACGAAATGATATAAAAACTATACAAGGATCTTACCCTCGACACAACGAACTCAACGGCGTAAAGAACGTGACGATCCGACAAACTTAGCCTTTGGGATTTGATAGTAACGCGACGACGGAGACAACGTAACTTCTTTTCTCTTTGAAGGGATTTTAGAAAAAGTAAAAGTGATGAATAAAGTGACGGAAACCTTTAAAAATGAATCACGCGTTATTAACTAATCCTGTCAAAAACAACCCATGAAAGTAACTTACTCGATCGAGTAAGTAACTTACTCGATCGAGTGACCCTTACTCGATCCAGTGTCACCCGTACTCGATCGAGTACCCATCAGGCAGACTAGTGTTTCGTATCCAAACATACTTACTCGACAGAGTATGCCCCACTCGATAGCGTACCCATAGATATAGAAAACCGTAGTATTACAGTCTTCCATCCTTAAAAAGAACTTCGTCCCCGAAGTTCAACCTATACTCAAAACAAACATACTAACTCGATCAAGACAAAACAACGCAACTAAGAACTCAAAACAAAACCCCAACCTACAAAACATGAACTCTTAACACCAACTCCACCAACTATGCCTACCTTCACATCATGGCAAATGTCATCCAAAAACGCCGTAGCTCTGTCTCACTAAAATATTATCCACTAGAAAGATCCAATATGAAGACACTCATAAACATTAAACGGAATGTTACATTGCTAATAAGGGAAGTGGTAACTTTGGGAATGGTACGAACCAGAGGCAGAATGCGAGAAATGGCAATCAGCCAGGTGGAGTTAGGGCCGTAAATAGCTCGGCCTCAACTATCCAAGGCGCGGGTCAGAAGACGGCAGAAAAGTAGTTCATGGTCGAGAAGGGAGAGACTAAGAATGACACTCACATTGCTACGAGAACTATTCTTGTAAACCTTAAGCCTTCGTTTGTGTTGTTTTATTTTGAAGCAACTCATTCATTCGTAGGAAGTGACGATGCTAAGTTGTTAGAGCTTAAATACCCAGTTCTTATAAATGATAAAGTAGGGATACCTTTGGGAGAATCCATAAGATGTAATAAGTTGTTCAAATATGTTTATATTAAATTGAAGAGGTGGTGTTCTTAGTAGATTTAATCAAGTTTCCTGTAGGAGAATTTGAAATAATTATGGGTTTGGATTGGTTGGTTAAACAAAGAGCTTTTATAGATTGTTACCAAAAAAACATCTCTTTGAGGGGACCGAAAGGGGTGAGAGTATCCTATAGGGGTTTTATGATTAAGCATAAGGTGAGAGCTTTTATAGATTGTTACCAAATAAAGATCTGTGTCATGTGCAAGGCATGAGAGTGGCTGAATCGAAAAGAAAGGAAATCCGATCAGTTTGCGAGTTGTCATGAAGAAATTCTTGGGTTACCACCTAAGAGGGAGATAGACTTTGGCATTGAATTGAAACCTGGGACGGGACCAATTTCGAAAGAACCTAATAGAATGGCACCTAAGGAGATGGACGACCTAAAGAAGCAGTTGGAGGAATTGCTGGAGAAAGGCTATGTGAGACTAAGTGTATCACCTTGGGGAGAACCAATTTTGTTTGTGTAGACATGGGCCACCTACTTGCCAAGGCAATCTGTGGACGTGCAGCAGTCGGAAAGCCACGCTCGGTGGCGTATTAAATGCTTTCGATCGGATCGTTTTAGATCGGTCGGTTTCATCTCAGCAAGGGTCTTGAAACGATGTTAGAGATGCCCGGAGTCGCCACCAAGCAATTGTGGGATGCTTGGAAACCGTTCGAACCCACTTTATACCTAGGTCAATCAAGGCAAAAAGCGGTATTTGACATAGGTACTAAAGATAAGGAATCGTCCCTCTTTAGCATCCTATATCTAGAATGACTCTCGTTCACCCTGGATAAGGTCGTCCACTATCCAAAGTTTCCGAGTAAGAGGTGGAGGTACGTATTGGGAAGGCCTTTAATCGAAAACCCAATCCCGCCCGCGGTTGTGGCCTCTACTGATCGATCTTGGTTGGTTGAATGCAAAAGTTGATAAAACGGGTAAATTCATGAATGCGCATCCAAAAGTTTGAACCTAACATTTCAAGTTTACTATGTCGGTTGTTTTTCCAAATATCTAGTAATTGATGTCCAGTTGGATTTAGTGTTGATTTGTATGCAGGACGGAAATTAAACATCCATTTACTGAGTTAGGTTTATGGTGCATAACGTACTCCATTTGTTTTAGAACGGCGTTTTGCAAATACAAAGTAAGATGTGGACTGTTCAATCTGATCCGACCTGTATTTGGGTTAACCGAAGTCGGGATCGTCCTAGATGAGTGATGGAAAGGAAACAGGACCTGCATCAGGCACCCTATTGAGGCGCGAGCTTTAGGGCGATGCCAATGAGCTTGCCCAGATTTGAAAACTGGAAATCAGAGGGCCTGTTTGGGGTCGAGGCAGCAGACGACCCAAAGAGGTGTCTCCTGGTTGTTGAAAAAGTTTATGAAATTGTTTGTAAAAGGGTATTTGAATCCATCTTTGTTGAAAAGGTCGTTTACACCGCTTTTGTGCTAATATGAAGAACGATACTTGAATAATCATCACTATGTTGATAATATTCGATGTCGGGTTCGGTTTTGCAAGCTTGACATGAATAGTTTTGTGAAAATGGATGTGAAAATTTTTATTATGAACTAATTATGTTAAGTTCATTGTTTTGTAATTAGTTAATGTTTATCATCGTACTCGGATTAAATCGACATGGTTTGTAGAACCACGGATGATTATGCATGTAGGACTAATATGGTTGTTTTGAAAATGTAGACAAATGAATAAAAGGTTTTAAAATACCTTTTAAAATGTAATTTGACACGTCTGTCGTGTACCTGTCAAAAATAAACTAACTAAACTAACTATATAGCTAGGGAAGTCAGGTCGATCTCCACAGGAAGGCAAGATATTTGTAGTATTCCGTCTATTTGATCACAAGGGGGGGGGGGTTTCAATTGTTATCTAAGCTACGAGTTTTAAAGGAAAGAGAAATAAAGGGCAAGAGCAGTATGGGCAGAGCAATAAGATTAAACTATCAGATAGAGAGGGACATGTCAGGATTTCGGTTCAGTACGGTAGTCCAGTGACTCAGCTGTAAATGACTCAGATGAATTAATGTAAGACGGATGTTGAAAGGTCCTTTCGGTCCACTTTCTATCCTAAAATACCACTAACTTAATTTTCATTCTCGTCAGGGTAGTCTACTGTTCATAGCAGGCCTATTTAGTCCAATCTTTCGATCTAGGATTAGTTTTAGCCAGATTAAAGGTTAACTCAGAAGTGTGCACTCTACTAAGTCGAATAAGTACAATTAAATTGCTATGGTGACATAGTCTTGTAATTAACTCATCCAATTCATTCACTACATCGTCACATTCCTACCGCAGATCCCCTAATCCCAACATGAAAGGGGTTTAGCTACTCATGTCGCTAATTAAACTGACAGCAGATAAAATTCCAGCAGTAGACATAATGAAATAATAAGTAAATTGCATAAAAGAGAAATTAGGGCAAAGGAATTAAATGGAGTAAACAAGAAATTAAAGCAAACAATGATTAATTATTAATAAGAGCGAAGAAAGGAATTTTAATCAAGCGAATTCCGACGTAAAGAACACAAAATCCGAGTGATTTCAATCCGAGAGCAAAGTTACAGTGAAGAGGAAAACAACGTAACAAAGTTTTCATTACAAAGTTTAGATAATGAAAAGATAGATCCTAATGACCTAGTAAAGCGTGCTTAAATAGCAAAGTAATTAAGTTTAGCGAAATAAACATAACACGGGCTGTTTTAAAGCCCAAACCAGTGAAACCACACGATCGAGTGGATTAAAACCACTCGATCGAGCAATTCTTCAGCAGCATCTACTCGATCGAGTAGATAGTTACTCGATCGAGTAACCCATCTTTCTGCAAGCTAAGGATCGAGTGAAAAACCACTCGATCGACCACCTTGGGACGTAAAAACCACTCGATCGAGTGGTAGAACTGCTCGATCGAGTACTTTGTCTTCGAATCAGCTCAAGTCCGCGCCTAAATGCCTCGTAATCCGTGTTATGACGCTTCCAAACGTAGTATCTCACTCTGGAAAAATCCCGTCTCCTCTAAATGCATGCAAAAAGGACGAAAAAGAGTACGATTCAACTACTTTCGCGTTCATTTCTACAAAATGGACAAAACGAACCAAAGTAGCCAATTCGGGGCAAAATACTATAAAAATAGTAGAAAAATGCATAGAAATACGTGCTGAAATAGGCTAAAAAGACTATATAAAAAGCACGTATCATAATTAATCAAATATTATCACTGAAACACGGATTAAGCCGTCATGGTATAAGGAACCAAGGATGAGCACAATTTATAGTTAAAAGGATTTATCATAAAAATGATTTGAAAGGGTAAAGACCGATTGTAAAATGAAATGAAAATGGAAAGAATGAACTCAAACACGTTTGTGTTCTGATCTGGACAACCAGTATAGGTGTGAGCCACCTAGTTATGACTACGGGCTCCTATTTCAAGTCAAAACTCAGTTTTGGCTCATTCGATCCGTATTTTGGACCATGTTATGCATGTCTTAGCATGTTAAGGTCATAAAAATAGATAAAAGGAAATGAAAGAAGAGGATTAATTACACCCTCATACTTACATACTAGGTTGTTGGCGAGAAATCGACGGAAGTGTAAAAACTTGTTAGGTCGAAAAACTCGGTTAAAAATCATTTTAGCAAAGTAAAGAGTGTTGTTTTTTTTAGTGATCGTGTAGTTGGTCCAAATGGTCGGTCAAGTGATTTAATGCACGATGATGGTACCAAACAATGTGTATGGCTCGTATTTTTGATCGGTATGTCGGAAATACGTGTCGGTTTGTGACTTGAGAAGTTGAGTCTAGAATTTTAAGGGAGAAAAGAGGGGGCGGACGCTCGCGTACTTTCAAATGGTGGCATTTTAGGGGGTGACAAAGGGGCGGCGTGGTCGTATATGCTAATCGAAGAGGCGCGAGCCATTTCGCGGGTCTTTGAGCTGTCTTGTCACTATCACGCATTTGAAATCATAATTTTTTCTATCCTAGGTTCTGGGTCCTATGATTGTTGTACTTGACCATCAAGTATAGCATGTATACTTAGCATAGAAGCTTTGTGATGTTTGTTTTTTGTGTTTGACTCGGTTTGACTCGTTGTTGGAGTCGGGATTTCAATTTTGAGTCGGTTTTTGGTCTGGTGTCGGTTTTGACTCTAGTTAGCGTCTTTGCGACCCCTTCTTCGTGCCTAAAACACTCCAGGTACTTTTAAAAAGTTTTAAAAATATTTTGTTTTCAAAATCGTGGTTTTGAGTTTTCCGACGTATAGTTATACAAACTGTCGATTAAACGTAGCAATTCCTATGCATGTGGTAGTCCGATAATCATCGGGTGTTTGTTGAGGATTCAACAGATACTGTGTATCTACAGAGCCTCCACTTTGACTGAGGCTTGGACAGGGCGAAAGTCATAGTATAGCTCCTAGGTCAATCGATATAACCCGGAGACCGAATCGACGTCGATGCAGCTCGAAAGAATTCAGACCAAGGACCTGCCTTCGGGAAGGGCGATGCCAAGGCGACTCGGGGACTCGAGTAAGGGACCTATCGTCGGGAACAGTTTAGAGTATGTCGACTATCCGTGCGGGTCTTTTAAGGTCTGTTAAACTACGTACAAAGGCTCGCCAGCCGCAGGAAGGAGTCATACCTGAGGCATCTTTGGGATATGTCCTTGAATTCTTTCTTGTTTGCGCACAAAGGCTCGTAAGCCTTGTTGGAGGTACTTTTTGAGGCTCGCCAGCCGTGTTGTGGATATGACGAGGCTCACCAGCCGTGTTGCGGATATAATGAGGCTCGCCAGCCGTGCTGTGAATATGATGAGGCTTGCCAGCCGTGTTGCGGATATGATGAGGCTCGCCAGCCGTGCTGCGGATATGATGAGGCTTGCCAGCCGTCTTGCGGATATGATGAGGCTCGCCAGCCATGTTGGAGATCGAATGATCGAATGCGGGAAATAGCCGCATTTGTCGGGCTTATTTCAAGAGGTTGTTGAGTTAGTGGTCTCCGTGGGGAGGTCTCCGATATCCTGCTGGGGAATTTTGATGCTTATATCTGTATTTTTGTTGTGCCGGAAAGAGATAGGCTTTTTGTAGTTTGAGCCTGGCTCCTGTGGATGGCGCTCTCTATTATCATCATTCGTAATTTCGAATGTCGAAGAGAGGTAACGGTTTTTACTGCCGTTGTTCGGAGTTTGTAGAAATAGCGAATGTGAATTCCGCCATTTGCTGTTTGTTTGGAAGATAACGGTTTTTAATTCCGTCATCTTGTAATTTGAAAATTGTGAGAAATAGTGAATTTGAATTTCACTACTTGTTTTTTATTTGAAAAGTGACGGTTTTTAATTCCGTCGTTTGAATTTATGAGAATAATGAATTTGAGTTTCGCTATTTTTTTTTTGTGAGGAAGATGATGGTTTTTTTATACCGCCATTTGAGTTTTGTAAAAATAACGAATTTAAGTTTCGCTATTTCAATTTTTTATTGTGAGGAAGATGACGGTTTTAAATTCCGCCATTTGAGTTTTCTGAAAAAACGAATTTCAATTTCGCTATTATTTTTTTTTTTTTTTTTTGAAAAGTGACGGTTTTTAATTCCGCCATTTAAATTTGTAAAAATAAGGAATTTGAGTTTCGCTATTTTGTTTTTTTTTTTTTTGTGAGGAAGATGATGGTTTTTAATTCCGCCATTTGAGTTTTGTGAAAATCACGAATTTGAATTTCGCCATTTTGTTATTATTATTTTTTTTTTTTTGAAAAGTGACGGTTTTTAATTCCGCCGTTTAAATCTTGTGAGAATAACGAATTTGAATTTCGCTATTTTTTTGTTTGAAAAGGACGGTTTTTAATTCCGTCGTTTTAAATTTGTGAAAAATAGCGAATTTTAATTTCACTATTTTGTGTTGTTTTGAAAAGTGAGGTTTTTAAATCCGTCGCTTGAAATTTGTGAAAATAGCGATTTTGAATTTCAGTATTTTTGTTTTTTGTTTGCAAATGACGGTTTTTAATTCCGTAATTTGAAATTTGGGGAAATAGCGAATTTGAGTTTCAATATTTCGTATTTTGTTTGAAAATGACTTAATTCCGTCGTTTGAAAATTGTGAAAATAGTGAATTTGTATTTCACTATTTTGTGTTTTGTTTGAAAATGACGGTTTTTAATTCCGTCGTTTGAAATTTGCGAGTTTATGTGGAAATTGGGCCAAAGCCCAAAGTTTCGCTGAAAATGCTGGGAACACCTCAAAGAGGCGCGAGTCATCGTGCGATGTAAGGGGCCTCCCCTTTTTTCTTCAAAAAGACGCGAGGATTGATTGCGCCTCAGTCACTTCGTCTTCCCCATCAAACACGCGACATTCAACCAAAAATTGCCATATTTGGTCCCGTCTCCTTGCTTGCTTTTGTGCTACAAACATCATGTCATCTCAAGGTGTGTAAATCCTCTTGAATCCATTTGAATTTGTTTGCCTTTTTGTTAATTTAATTAGGGTAAAACGCTAACCCCTTTGAAATCGATTTGGGCGTTTGTGCTTGGCCCATTTTCGAGCGAAATTAATGCTTGCATTAGATTAGAAATCTGTTTAGGAGTATAGGGGTGCTTTTAGTTTGCATTTTGGTCCCCATTCCCGCTCCCTAGGAGCAAAAAACGAGAATGAGATAAAAGATCGTCTCACTTCACAAAGTCGTGTTTGTTTGTTCGAGTTATGTGCCCCACTAGGTTGCATTGTAGTCGGGGAAGGCTGTCTTTGTCATGTTGGACCTTCGTTAGGCATTTAGGGACAAAATTTCGCATTTTGCCTTATTAGACGGTCTTATGCTTATGAGATAAGCGTCTTTTTGTACTCAAATTGAGCCGTTTTGCTTTGAAATGGACCTTAATGGTAGTTTTGGTCACTTTGGGACGTGATCAAGCCACGTTGCTTTGTTGTGGTCGTAATTTGAATTTTTGACCTGTTTCTGCTCAAATTGTCGTAAAATTGCCTTTTTCAAGCTGTGTAAAATTCCCAATTGTGTCGGGAATTTTGTTGCATATTTTTGGTGGACCTTGTGTGGGACCGAGGGTGTTGGGTTGTTTTTTTCTAATTTTTGTCGTTGTTTTGACTCGTCTTTTGCTTGAAAAGAAGGGCGTGTCGTTTTTTTTGTGAGTGTTTTTTTTTTGGAATGTTTTGGTGGATGAGATTGGGCGGGTTTGCCCTTGCTTTTGTATTTGTATTTGCAGGTGGTTTTTCTTTTTTTTGGAAATTTGTCTGTTTTGCGCCGTCTAATGCCGAAATTTCGGTTGAGGTTGTTTTTGTCTTGATTTCAGGTGAGTGTTCTGGGGCTTCTAAACCCACTAAGTCCGTGGCTGAGGCCTTGAAGTTCTTGTTTGGGTCCGCACTGGTTAGTACTCCGGGGAGTGCGTCAGAAGTAGAGGTGGAGGACGCTTCCGAGGAGGAATCCACCGCTGAGGCTGTTAGAGTTGAGGGAGCCGTAGGAGCTCAGGAGGAGCCCGTTGCTGGGGCTGTTGGTTTTAAGGGGACTCGGACGGCGTCCGAGGCTGGCACCTATGGGATGAGGGTTACCACCAGGAGGGGTCCTCGGGTCTATAGATAGAGGCTCGAGAAGGTTGTGCGGGTTGTCGAGAGGGGTCCTCGTCATCCCGTGAAGTCTCGCAGCGCGAAGAGGAGGAGAGTGAAGACCGAGGAGAACGATGCATTCGTTCTTGGTTGGGAGGCTAGGCGGGTTCAGGATCCTCGAGGGCTAAACCTACGGGTGGCGCCTGCTTGGGCTGAGGGTTTTTACAGTAGCTAGTTATTGTTGCGGCTTGACACTCACATCTCTTACCGTGCACACGAGGGCCTGGTGAGTTTGCTGCTTTGCTAAACCTTCGTTGTTTTTTCTATTTGAGACCTCAATATGTGTTCTGACTTTGTTTGATTCCGAATTTCAAGAGATTGCTACCATGAGGAGTTTCTGAGGCTTCTCGACTTGCATGGGTTTCTACGATGTTCTCCGGGCCGGTTCGAGGGCGTTGATAGAGAGTTCGGCGATGGGGCCGTTGGTTGCTGCCTGGCGGGAGATTCACGGGGCTTCGATTAGATCGAACCTGTGTTTGATTCATGCTATGTTGGACTGCTAATGGGACACACCGTCGTCATTCAATATGCAGTTCAGGGAGATCGACATCACTTTGGAGGACTTCGCCATGATATCGGGCCTTCCTTGTGGCGAGACGCCGGTTCATTTTCCGGAGACGCCGGAGAGAGTGTCTTATGCCGTGATCACGGGCTTGATCGGCGATGTTTTGCCTGCGCCGACCTACATCACTCCTTTCTTGATGGTGAACTCCTACATGAGGGACCACTTCAAGGTGAGGGTGACTGGTTTTGTTCCGGAGCCGTTGCCGAGTCTGGAGGTTGAGGCTGAGGCTGACGCACAGGAGGCGCGATTGTGGTTGAGGTATTTCTTGGGTACCACATACTTTCGCGATAAGGGTGAGCGCTTGTCGACCAAGGTACTTCTTTTGCTTGCTCACCCAGACGCCCTGGGTCTGTATGACTGGGTGACACTGGCTTTGGTCTGGTTTACCCGTTACTTGCACGCAGCAGTTCGTCCGGAGATGATGGACGATGGGAGTTCACCTGCTTTGGTTGGTCCCGGTCTCATCTTTGATATACGAGCGTTTTTGTTGGTTTTTCGATTTTTTTTAGTTCTGGCAATTTTTTTGAAAATTGGTCAATTTGTTATTGCTGTGTTTTGTGTTACAGGCTTGGTTGTTTGCTTACTGACCTCCTGCCCGAAGATGGTGGGTGACGTGCCTTTCGTTTACCCGGCCGTGAAGGGTTGGACGGTGGCTCGAAAGAAGTCCACCAAGTCGACTTATAAGGATTGCAGGCATCGGGAGAACGCCCTCCGGCTTGGTGACGTAAGTCTGTGTTCCTTATCTCCCTTGTTTTGTAAAAAGGAAGAGATAGGATGAATAGGTAGCTAGAAAGCCCCCAGTTAGTTGACTAGCTCTGCCATGAGTGCAGTTTGTTGGGTAGTCTTGGGAGCACTACACGGTGTGCCGGCCTTTGTCAGGGAGCGCTTGCGACCTCGTAGTTGCCATCGCTTGTACTTAGAGATGGCGATCGACCCCGTTTGGTACATTGGCGAGCGATTGGCTCGTCAGTGCTTCAGTGAGACCTTCGTGGTGCCTGTCGACCCGCCGAGGGTGCTGTTCCAGGAGTCAATAGCTGACGAGTTTGAGGAGCACCTTCTCGGTCATGGAGGTGAGGAGCTATTGTTGCGAGAGAGCCGACTACGACACCTTTCGTTTGTCGAGGCTCACTTGGTACCCGAGCAAGGTATGTTTCCCTCGGTTCTTTGCTCATTGTCACTCTTTTCTTTTCGGTGGAAGGATTTATTACCTTTGATTTGGTTTCCCATTATGGGGTGTTGACGACCCAACCCCCAGCTTTCAAGGCAGAGACCACCTTCTAGGGGCCAAGGGGTGAGGAGCTGTAGTTGCGTCTGCCAGAGGCTGCGGTTCCTGAGGTGACCGACGTTGCCATGGAGTGGAGGTTGATGGTTTTGAGGGCGAGCTTCTAGTTTGAGCCCTCCTTCTTGTTTGTATTTTGCCCCGTGTCTTGTTGTTGTTTTGTTGAAAGGTTTTTGTTTTGTTGTGTAGATGTCGACCGTTAGTCATTAGGCTTTGTGGCAGATGGCTAACTGGTGGAGAGCACATGCTGGTGACCTGGCTGTGAGGGAGTCTCAACTTGTGCAGGTACCTTTTCTTGGTCGTTTTTGCATTTTTGTGTTGCCTTTCATGTTTAGATCTTACCTACCTGTATTGTGTTTTGCAGAGTACTGCGGATCTGGCGGAGCTTGCTCCGATCAGTGCTGAGTTTGATACGGCGAGGCCGACGATCCAGGCGCAGGAGCTGGGACTCACCACCCGAGATCAAGAGTTGAAGCATCGCGAGGACGGGTTGCGGAGCTGAGATGCGGAGATCGCCTCTCTTAGGGCGCGGTTGGCCGAGGCGGAGGAGCTTCGTGTCACGATGGAGCAGGAGACGCTGGAGAGTTCTCCTGAGAGGGCGCCAGAGCAGGAGGTGGTGTCTGGTTTGTCCGCGACTCCTCGCGAGACCGAGGCTGGCCCGCTATGAGGCGTTGAGTAGTTGTAGCTATTTGTCCGTGTTTTGGACTTTAGCTTGTATATATGTATATTTTGCTTGAGGCGGTTTGTATACATGTGTTTTTGGTTTGTAGTTTTTTGTGTTTGGCTTTTTTGTGTTGTGTTTCGGAGAAGCACGGTCAGCGGCTGATTCCCCATTTGCTTCAGCTTTTGTTCCTGCATTGTTAGTGTAGAAAACAGGCAACAGGTAGCACGTATGCATACATGTAAACTTGCAAAAGCATTTGTTGAAAACAAAAATAACCACGATGACTCGAAGTTAAAATTGAAATTGAAAAGAAATTTGGAAAATTCCATGACAAGTCGTCACGTTTGGATTTTTCAAATGAAGTTGTTTTGAGATTTCGAGAAATTAATTCGTGTTTGAATTAAATTTCGTCGAATTTCGCCGAAATTGATTTGCAACTCGAAAATAAAAACTCAAACCTTCAAGGATGAATTTCAAAAGAGATTTTTTGAGTGTGTTAAATTTTGATTTTTTTGGCGAGATTAAGACTCAGATTTGTAAGAGTGTTTTGAGAAAAATTGATGTTATGTTATCAATTTTGATTTTTGTGGAAATGTGAAAATTTTTCGAAATTTTCGACTGACATGGAATTTTCGATTGACATGGGAACGATCCGTCACGGATCGGAGCAACTAGCCCTTCCCCCCTAAAAAAAGAAGAGAATACCCCGTATGTTTAAAGCTGCGTCATGGAAACCGTGTCGGATTTCGTAAAACATGAAATAAAGGAAATGTGAGTGTGAAAAAACACAAAACTTTCCGGATAGGCCTGAAGAGGCGCGAGCCTTAAGGCGAGAAAAGCAATGTGTAAGAAAGAAGCACAACTTGACAGGGAAAAGTCAATGTGCACATTCTTAGAATCAGCCCAAAGAGGCGCGAGCCCCTGGGCGACACAAGGTGGCATCCCCTTTTTTCGAAAAAAAAGGCGCTGATTGTTTTGTAAAAATAGGGACGTTTATGTTTCATTGTTTCATCATCCGAAACACGAAAAATATCTCTACAAAAACCTTTCTTCTTCTTCCACAAAATAATTCATGGATACTTTCGAAAATAGGTTGCGACATTGGTGTCGGGATTTCGCCTCCCGAGAAGTATCAACTCATTATAATGGGAGTTGGTCAATTGATTGTACTTCGTCAAGTTAAGGTGCAATCCTCGTTCCTTGAAGCTTGCTCTCGGTTTAAGGATTCGAAACATTATGTTTTTGTTTTCCCGAAAGGTGAAATTTGCCCTCTTGCCGAAGAAGTGGGTGCCATTGGAGGTTAGCCGGGTTGTATTCCGGTGCTTCCTCCGACTCGTTTGTGTTACAAGGAGAATTTTCGTTCCATGTTGGGCTTGTCGATGAGCCAAGTTAACTTCCTACTTGCTCCTCATGGTGTTGACATGTTGGCTCTCGTCAACATCTTCACAAACCGCTTGGATGTTAATATCTCGGAGGTGGCTAGGAGAAGGGCTCTTGCCTTTTGCCTAGTGCAAGCGTACCTCCTTGTCGATGCCTTGAAGAAGGAGGGGTCAAGATGTTATGGTAGCATGACCCTTGTGCATGTTGTTGAACAAATGGAGCACGGGTGGGATCCATCATGGTTGGTGCTTGGTGAGATCGTCCAAGCTTGGACAAGAAGGGTTCTTCTGGAGAAGCTCCTTCGTTCGGATCTCCAAGGATCCTAGAAGTATGGCTCATGGAGAGGCTAAGTTATGTAGAGCCTCCGGTTGATTCTTCTTCTTACTCCTTCTGTCACCTTACTATGAGGAAGAAGTTGTATTCGGATAGCTTTGTGACCACCGAGGCTGATTGGATCTCAAAATTGGTGGAGGAGGGTGGCCCTCATATGCATTAGGTGGTGTCGTGGTGGCACTTGAGGTCCTTCACGAGGTTGCCCGCTCCGGCCGATTGTTCTTGTTCTTTGATGGTGGTGGGCTTGAAGGTTGCTTGCCTCATTAATACCGACAGGGTTATGAGGCAAATGGGTTGTCAACAAAAAGTGCCCGCTCAAGATACCCTTGTCCAAGAGAGTGTTTTCTGAAGCTTCGAGCTTGTGGAGATTTTTGAGAGGTGGTGGGCCACTCGGACGACTTGGGAAGTACCAAACCCCGCTTCAACGACATGGGTGACTCCCGCTTATGTCAAGTGGTAAAGGGCTCAAACCTTGGAAGAAAGGTCGAAGTTCCGCAAAGATGAAGTCTTTGAATAGAAGTATCGGGAGGTTGGCAAGCCAAACCGCGCCTTCTTTGACGATTTTGACGATGATGTTAGCCCGGATGTGGTGAGGCTACCGAAAAGGAGGAGTTTGGGTCCCAAAGAGATGGTGAGCGGTGTGTAGGCTCGGCTTAGGCCGAGTATGGTGTCCTATAAGAGACCGGATGTCGTCGCTGTTGTAGATCCATTGAGGATCCCTTCCGAGGAGGAAGTCCATGTTAGGCGGGCTAACAAGAGGAACAAGGGGAAGATGTACCCCGAGGGAAAAGGCAAGGGTAGAATGGAAGAGTGAAGATCTTCATTACCCGTTTTATTATTATATTGTATTAATGTTTGTGTATTATTATTATGTTGTACTAGCTATGTATTATGTATTTGTGCTAGTATTACTATGTAAGATGTCTTGGTTGACGTTTTAGCTTGGCAAGTTGTGGACTTGGTTATGTTTATTTGTTGTCATGTTTGTAATACTTCTCATTATTATTTAAATAAAAGGATTGCTTATGCTAAAAAGAGTTGTGAACGTTTGTCATTTCTTCCATCCGTTTCGTAAAGGCAATTCGGTTTGAATTATCCTAAACATTGCACATGTGAAGAGGATTTTTGTGGGAAGGTAGAAAGCCCAAGTTAGTTATCCTAACTATCTTAGGACTCAAATATTAGTCCACACTAAGATTTGACAATAATCTAACTTAGTTTAACATTATTGCTCATTATAATTTTATTAGTCTTAACAATTAAGAAATAATTCCCAATAAATCATAAACATTTGGAAAAAATTCGAAATCAAAATTTTGTATATACTGGAATATGACCAAGATCCCAAAAATTCAATAAAAAATTGCTCATAAATCATTTTTTAATTTAATTTATGAATAAATAGCCTAAATCATAATTTTTACAACTTAATTCCAAATTAATCACAAAAATTTTGAAAAATTCAAAATCAAATTTTTGAACATACTATGATAATTTATAGATCCTGGAAAATATAAATCCAACCAAAAATTTCGAATTTAATTTTTATGACTAATAAAGTTGCCTATTATCGATTTTATCACATAAAACTTAATAAACACACAAAATTAACAAAATTAATTTTTCTTTTTCATATCTGATGTTCTAAATATGTGTGCAACTTTGGGGAAAAATTTCATGCCATAAATTTTGTTTTAGCTAATTTTTAGCTTATATAATCTAGATTTATTCTATTTTAACCATTAAAATCATAAATCATGCAAAATTAATCACATTAACCGCAAATTTTACATACAATGAGTAAAATATGCATGTGAGCAATAAAATTACATAAATCATCTAAAACGACCTAAAACATTTTAGGACCAGAATGTATACATGCATGGAAAAATTTCGTGCCTATACTATATAAACACAAATTTTCCGGTTTTTATTTTAGTCATCTAATAACTCGTAAAAAACTAAAAAAAAAAACGATTTGCATGCAACAACAAAGCTCTGATACCAATTGTTAGATTCATAAACTCCTAATTAGACTCCTCTAATTAGTTTCTAAATTACTCACTAATTTAGAATAATAGATCTAGTTACATGCAATATGTAAATAAATGAATTAAGGAGAAAAACGGTTTTACGCTTATAATTGGTGGATCGAATTTTTGGGTACAAGGTAGGACACCATCCTAACGTTATTCTTAAGCTCAATAATATTAGGATGATCCTCCAATAACCAAAATTCCATAATAGAAACTCTCCTCTTAGTTGCACCCAAGACTATCCCATAACACTAATAATACCATTAACTAGATAATATTACTAGTTACCTTAAATATGAAATTTAATACTTATATTATTACTACAATAGTAATCTTGAGTTTTTTTAGATTTTTAGAACAAAATTTGAACATAAAAACCATTTTTATGAGAGAGGAAGAGTGAGAGATATAGATGAGCATTAGACTAATAATAAGAGAACTTATTCTCTTAAAGGGAGGAGGGAGTCGGTTTTTGGGCTCAGAAAAGGGTGAGCATGCCTTCTCCTTTTTGTCTTCTCAAAACATACGTAGGCTAGGTCTAGGTTTAGGAGTCATCAGTATGTTTAAAGCATCTTGTGCTAAGATAAAGACAAAACCCTAAACACCCATAAACACCCCTAAAACCTGTCCACCCTACATAAAATGGACTACATTTTATCTTTGTAATTTTGTCATTTGTAATATGGTGTGACATGTGACAAATAACATGTCATTTGACATATTAATGCATATTTAACAAATTAAATATCATTACATATCAAATAAAATTACATTTAACAAATTAACAAGTAATTCACAATTACATGTATATAAAATGCGTCACATTAAATATAGTTAATATAATCGACAATATTTTGCAATAATGATAAACTAATTACTCTTATCTCAAATGTTTCATAAACATTAATCAATTTTAGTAATAAAACATATTAATTACTAAATTGAATCTTATTTAATCACATTACAATAAGACATATAACTCTCACTTATTGATAAAAAAAATTGTTCAATTTAAGGATTTAATTAATCTGTATCGACATACAATTAATTAACTTATCAGTTAAGGGAATTGTCCTATAGGTGTGACCTTAAGGAATCAACTGATCACCACCGTCAAACGACAGTAACGTCAAACTCTAGTCAGCCAATAGTTACCGATTAATGTTGATCGGTTGACAATATATTGAGTCATCCCTTTTGTATTCTTGTTATGAGATTTAATATGTGATCGCACTATTGTTGAGGACACATACTCCAACAAACATATATTAAATGATAGGAGTAATTCTTAAGAATACACTTACTTTTATCGGGACAAAAGTTGGACTTAATGCTCCAATTGCTCGAAACACACTAATTCATAAATATATACAGGAAATTATAATTAGCAAGTAACTCAGGAATGTTGATGGGACATTAAAAGGAGCCTAGTCTTCAAAGGTCATACAATAACAAATGACATTATAAAGTAAGGTTGTAAACTTACTCAGTTATCATCTTTACAAATTTCTCAGAGGGACTATGTCCGCAAGAGTCAATCCAGTACACTATGCTTTTTCTCACATTGATTGCCGCTAGCAGCCAATGCTTGCTATGAAATATTGAAAATTGAACTGTTAGTTCATATACATGCATGTAAGCGCGTTAATAAATGAATAGAATCGTGATTCATTATAATAAAGTACTATACATACCGATTCTCATTGTATGGGGCAAGCCATAGGCTTTTGGCCGTCATCAACAATTGAGCAATTTTATCGATGTGATTTTCGTATGTATCTCCATGCACCTTTAGAGAGAACACATCAGGTCTCAAGAATCCGTAGTCATGAGAAACGTATTTCCCCTCAGCGATGTGTGTAAACAGGTACCTATTACGTCAAATGGAATGAAGAATATCATTTTCATTGATGACTTAAATAAACATCACTATTCGTAAAACCAAATCACAAGTTTTATTAATAAACTTATTTCATCCAAATTAAAATGTGTATAGCATCTAACTCGTCAAAGTCGAGAAACTGAAACAATGATTCCTCATCCAATATAGCAACTGTACCTTCGCCCACAATAGCCTCTTCGATCTGAATAATGGGTACATCTTCGGTAGTTGCCTTCCTTTCAGCCAGATGGTGCAAAGCTCTCAGCGTTGGAGTATTCAATTTTTGCTTATAATCACCACTCTAATATTTAGTTATAATAGGAGCACCAGGGTTGGGTGCAGCATAATTAGATGGTTTATAATATAATAAGTCGTCTGCTTTATGTTCGGTCTACAATTTAGAAAACAAATATATTTATACATTACACGAGACATCATATATAATTAAAATAACAAATAAAAAAAACTCACAATCTATTTTTCAAATTATTACTATCTCTTTAATTTTGGGTGGAGAGGCAGTTGAATCAGTGACTTTGGGTGGTGACGTAGTAGTCCTAAGTTCAGCCATAATGGCTACGTGTAACTCCTGCAAATGTAAAAATTAAAATACTTACTATATGTTAGATAAGTTTACCCTAATGAATTTAAAGGCGTTCAATATATAAAATGTGTTAAACTTTAGCATAACTACCCCAGAGATGTCAACATTAATGAATGGTTCGGGCCATTGCACAAAAGAACCCACGACATCTTGCAAACACCAATCAGTAAGTGGTACTCTTAGAGTACCATACTCTTCTAGATATAAGTGGGTCACTTCCACTTTCCTACAATTCTGACGGAGGGGCATGCCATGAACCTTAACTGCTTGAATCTGGTCGTAATATAATGCGACTCCCCTAGCAGCAGCAATTTTGCCAGTTGGTACTTTACGGGCACGGTAGTAAAGAACACAAGGCTTCTTGCAAACGCCTTTCACATTTTTAATTAATTAGTATATATACATGCACTACTTTAAATAATAAATTTAATTAATTAGTATATATACAGCAATTATAAACTAGTCATAGTAGCTAATACCCCGTCAAAAGCCGGATTTGGAGATGAGAAGAACGTGTCATCATCAATTACCTCCACCTCCTCTCTCACGGCCTTCATGGCTTCCTCTTCAACTTCCTAATCTTGATCCTTTGACATGTCTTCGGCTCCCACCTCATTCTCCTTTTCCATGTAATCCTCAGTTCGCATGCCCGCTTTTTCCTTCTCCTCCCCTGCTTCCTTTATGACTTGCCGAACCATAACCAACACTTCTTCAGATGGCTTATCCCCCCGTTTCCACCATTCTCGATATCAACCTGGCCATTGTTTGTAGTTGTGTAGTAAAAATGAATATGATTAAAGTAAGTAGTATAATTTAAGCATATATATTTATAAATTATGTTGACTAAAATACAGTATTTATATACCCGATCATCACCACTCATTGTCCTTCGAGTAGTTTTCCCAAAATACTTAGTGATACCAACATGCGTCGATACCCCTCTCACACGACCTGGATGTTCTGCTTTGCCGATTGCCCCAGCAAGAATGTCATCACGTCCTTGAGGCTTCTATTTTCCTTCCTCTACCTGCTTCTCACAGATCCTCTACATACACAAAAATCATTATGCAACTAAATTTTATTTAAACTCACAATTATATAACCGACCACCAATGGTAGGAGTGACATATTTATTCAAACTTACAATTTTCTCTTTGTTGGCCTTATCATATGGAGATTCTAACTGTCCATTCTTAGGAGTGTGACCGGCCACCCAAGCGTCGTGACGATTGACAGTTCCAAGCTTTGGCTTCTATTCATTCATCACATTGATATCCTCTCAAAATATGCGTCATTTTATATATATATATATATATATATATATATATATATATATATATATATATATATATATATATATATATATATATATATATATAACATCGGTATAAAGCACCTAATAATATAAGAATTAAGTACTTACAAGCTTTGTCTTAATCAATCTATAACCACCTCTAGAGCCACGAAAGATGCTCTCTTTCTTTGAAATGTTCTCTATGTTCTGCTTACTCATAGTTTTCATAAAATGAATAGTATCAAGTAACGTAAGCATATTTATTTACTTATTAAATGATTCCAAATAAAGTGAGCACAATGAGTCGCAGATAAATTACCTTAAACTTATCAGACTGCCTATAAGCGATATAGTTATCACAATCTTCCTGGCTGACATGCCGATACTTCTTCGTTGGTGGTTTTTTGTTCATCTCCCCGATCTTCTTGTTGAACAAGTGGTTCCGAGCAACCTTTAACTTCCATGCTCTAAAGGATTCCCCTATCTGTTTTTGTAGGTAACCATCATTGTGTTTGGGGACAGTGTAAGCTAACTTCATATATGGTGAGCATATTTGGTTAGTTTCGGCTAATAGCACATATTGAATACTAAGATAATTTCATCTAAAGCATTTATTATTGTATATACATACCTTTATTCTCTCCCTTAGCCGCTCCTTCAGATCTTCACTCAACTGATTGATACGCGGCAAACGAAGAGGCACATACTGTCTTACACAACAACCAATCCAACTCGCAAAATTTGCAGCATAGGTACCATCTGGCAGCCCCGTTAATGGATCCCATTGAAGTTCATTAGGTGACCCTTTATCTATTGCGTCTAGGGAAACCCTATGGCGCCTTCGCCGAGTAACCGATTGCAAATTATTCTCTTCACCTGAATCTTCTTTGCCTGACTTTTTCCCATCTGTTCTTTTCCACTTTGCACCCATATCAAAACCAGAAATTAATAAACTACTAATTTTAAGCATTAAGTCGACATAGCAGGAGCACCGTCTCAAATAAATGATCACAAAGTATACCAAAAAATATAGGTGTTGTTTAACACACAATATACTTAAAATAATAGGTGTTGTTTAACACAAAATAAAACTAAGATAATTAGGGGATAATATTATAACTAAAAAAGAAAATAAAGACATTAAGTTAATGAGACGAAGGAGTAGGGTTTTTTAATTCTTCAAAGAGGAGAAGCCGGGTTGATCTGGCGATGACGGAGGGGACGGCGGAGGCAATGGCGATGGGGATGGCGACGGCGAGCGAGAAGACTAGTGGTTCTAGGGAAACTCAGTGTTCAAGGGTTTTAAGTGAGCGAGGAGAAGGTTTGCATGTGTTGTTGGTTGAGGACTGATTTAATTGAAACTAATAAACACGGGTGAAGCCAAACCGCCTTCTTTATATTACCATATGGCAACGGTTGAATAAAAACCCGTAATTATTCTCATTATAATACAACGGTGGGTGTGTAACCATCGTCTTTTATCTTTCATTTTGTCCAGTTTTTCCCGCCAAAAAAATAAAAGCATCTTCTTAATTCTTATACAATGGTTTATGTGGAACCGTTGTCTTTTAATGATGGTGTACAACCCATTGGGTTGTATTTAAACATTAAATAACTTCCATATTTGGTACTAAGTTAGGAATTCAAGACTAAATTATACATAACCCAATGTAATTAATCCATATATTAAAAACTTTTTTCCTTATTTAGTTTCCTAAATACAACCCAATGGGCAATTAATAAACATACATTAATCAAATGACCCAAAATACACTACGTCATGGACAATATCTCTTCCCATTAATGATGGTATAGGAGTCCATTTCAACTCTGGTCTTTTTCTCCAAATCCGACATCACCTTCGATGACCTAAACCACCATTGACGCCACGCTTTTGTTGCTTCACTTACGGTAGATACATACCAATCGCATCTGGGTAATATATACGCCACTATCAAATCCTTAGAAGAACCAACTTCGAAAGCCTATGAATTATCATCTGTACCTTCAAGAATTATATGTTTAGGAGGGAACTTAATGAAATGGAAAGGACATTGTTCCTTTAACCTTTCTCGTAACGCATCCATTTTCTTCTCACTTTTAAAATAGCTTGGTTGACGATGCAACTCCCTTAATCTTTTATTTTCTTCTTCTATCAACTTACGATCCCTCTACACCCATAGACTTGCAATATTTGTACCTTGGTTAACGGCCATAATTTTGGAACAAAATTAAAATTATTGTTAAGATGCAGCATTGATTCAAACCCACCAATAACGTAATATTGATTCAATAAAAAATAAATGAACACACTACAAGGATAACACGGCATAGTGACGGAACAGTAGGGACGGATGAAAATCCCGTCACAAAACACGGGTTTGTGACGCACTTGTGACGGGCTTGTGACGGACAGGAACTTATGACGGACTATCCGTCACAAACCGTCACATTAATTTGGCGGGTTAAAAAAACAAGGGCGTCAAAGGCTATGACGGAATACCCGTCACAAAAGAAGTACTTGTGACGGATAGTCCGTCACAAAAACAGTGATTTGCAAGGATATTCCGTCACAAGTTTATCTTATGTGACGGATATTCCGTCAAAAATAAAAAGTAAACTTGTGACGGATATTCCGTTACAAAAACAGTGATTTGCAACGGATATTCCGTCAAAAATTTACTTTTGCTGACACACGTCACCTCTCGCAGAAGGAATCTTATAAAGCATTTATGTGACGGATATTCCGTCACAAAAGGGAAACTTGTGACGGATATTCCGTCATAGAAAACCAAAAAACACGGGATTGAGACGGATTTTGTGACGGCAATTCCGTCACAAGTTTCTTTTTTCAGAAAAACAAAAGCCGCGAGTACCCTTTACCATTCTCATTTCCCCCAAATCAATTTCTCCAATTATTTACCCCAAAACATCGACCACCACCATTGTTCACCCCATCAGCCACCGCCGCCACCCTCCTGCTGCCACCTTCTTGCCGCCGCAATCAACCACCACCATTTTTCAGTTTTAGTTAATTAGGTAATCTTTTCTTACTAATTATCTTTTTAAATTACTAATTATTATTTAAATTATGCTAATGACTCTAGGATAGTAGCCATTATAGTTGTTGATGTAGTTATTGTTTATGTTGTTGTAGTTGATGTTGTGTGTATTATTGTTGTTGATATTGGTAAAAAATGTAAGTTAGAAATTGGTAGGTTTGTAAGTTATAAATTGTTGGAAATTGGTTAAAAATTGAAGTTAGAAATGTTATGTTTGTTAGAAATTAGTAGTATATTAATAGTTTATAAATTGTTATGTTAGTTATAAAAGTTAATATATTAGTAAAATGTTAGAAATTGGTCAAAAATGTTGTAAATTGGTTAAAAATATAAGTTAGAAATTAGTAATATACTAGTAGAATATAAATTATAAGTTAGAAATTGTTTTAAAATGTTGTAAATTGGTTAAAAATATAAGTTAGAAATTAGTAGAATATAAATTGTAAGTTAGAAATTTGTTTAAAATCTAAGTTAGATATGATTATAAACTAATGTCAAATGTTGAAAATTGGTTTAAAATGTCATTTACAAATTGTTATGCTAGTTAGAAATTAGAAGAATATAAATTGTAAGTTAGAAATTGGTTTAAAATTAGTAGCCATTGTTTTTATTGTTGATGTTCAAATTATTGTTTGTTTTGATGTTGACCTAGTACCCGTTCAAGAATTTCTCATTAGGAGCAATTCTTGAATAGTCCCCGTTTTGGGACTGTCTTTGTACGTTTCAAGTCACTTAGGTAGTAAACACGTACTTGTGATTTATTAATGACGAAAGAGTTTGGTGACGATTCCTTTAATGTTCTCTAAATACATATGTGGAATAATTATTTATTCTACATTGTGTATTTGGAGAACTAAGGGAAATTGCTGCCGAATTGTTTCCTCATTAATAAATAACAGGTGTGTGTTTACTAGTGACTTGAAACGTACATTGACGGGTTTAGGTTGGAGTGATAAGGACCCAATTCGAAGATGGAGTACTTGTTGACAATAATTATATATTTGTGTGATAATATTTATTGTGTATTCTTGGTTGCTATTATTCTTATTTTACCATTGTTTGTTTATAACATAGATATATTGAAATGTAGATACATAACATGAAAAGATTAGAATGAGCGTGGATGTATGAAAGATTAGATGAAAAAAAGAAACCTAAGGTTGAATTTGCAAAGGGTGTGAGGGAGTTTATTGAATTCGCGGAACAAAGTACCGTGTATAAGGATGTAGGTGAAATGAAGTGTCCATGTAAGAAATGTAAGAATGTAGCTGATAGAGGGAAGAGGGATGTTCTAAGTCATCTTTACTCGTATGGTTTTGCCGATAATTACTATGTATGGACGCACCACGGTGAGAAGTTGCTTATCCAAGAAAGTACGAGTAGCGTAGTTAGTGGAAATCCTTACTGGGAGATGGTAGAAAATGCATTACGCGATAATATTTAACAAATATTGGAAGATCAACTGAATCCAGACGACCTTAGCGATGAAGAAGTGCGTTATGAAACCCCAAACCCACAAATTTCTTCCTTCTTTAAAATGCTAGAACAAGCCGAACAACCCGTGTATAAGGGATGTAATATGAGTATGTTGCAAGCCGCCGCTAGGTTGGCAACACTCAAATGTGAGAACAACATATCTCTTAGATGCGTTGATGGTTTTATGTCGTTCGTCGGTGACATTATTGTTGGAGTAGTGTCCTCCACAATAAGTGCGTTTACATATTAAATCTCGTAAAAGGAATATCGGGGATTTATTTTATTTATTTGTCAGCTGATCGTCGTTAATCGGTAATGATTGGCTGACTAGAGTTTGACATTACTGTCGTGTGACGGCGGTGATCAGCTGATCCCTTTAGGTCACACCTATAGGATGACGCCCAAATAGAATAAATTAATTGTTTGTATAAGATACGAGATAATTAATTCCTTGTATTATTTGACTCTTAGTTAGTCACATAAATGTATTATTTGATGACGGGTTACGAACTCAGGACAAAGAGATTTATTATTTAATTATGAGATATTTAAATAATAAATGATTAGAATTTATTAATTAATTGTTAATTAATTAATTTTATACGATATGTGTATATGTTTTGAGGTAGAATCAATTAGCTATTAAATTTTACAAGAGGTTGTAAAATTAGCTAAATGGGTTAATATTGACACATTGTATGTTGATAAAATGGTTTTATGATTACTTAATAGTTAAGTAGTCATTGGTAGTTAATTTATATTATTTAAGTGTTAAATAAATTAAATTAATATTTAATTATGTAAGATAATTAAATATACGACTTATAAGCATTTGTGGGGCAAATATCGAAAACCGAAATGGACCAAAAGTAGTCCACATATAATGATTTTTTGAGGACATCACAAGTGTCCTTTAGGTGGATTTTTCCACTTATAATTGTCCCCTCAAATTGCCTATAAATACCATTGAAATTCCACCATTTTTCTAGTTGGAAAAATTTGAACAAAAATTGGTCTAGGTTCATATACACTACCTAAAGACCAAATTTTTCTTCTTATTTTGTTCATCTTTTATATCAAAAACATATTTAAATATTAACTAATAATATTATCAAAGTAATAATATTTATTAGTACATCATATATACAATTAAACAAGGTTTACTACTACATATATCTAGTTAGTATTGTAGTTGTATTTTGGTTTGATTCTTGGGTGTATCCTTAGGAGACCATCTTTTTGGTGGTTTGTTGTCTTGGAGGATCATTCATTTTCATAGCTCAAGAACAACATCAAGGAAGGAGTCCTTGAGTTGTGCCAAGGTTCATATACACTACCTAAAGACCAAATTTTTCTTCTTATTTTGTTCATCTTTTATATCAAAAACATATATAAATATTAACTAATAATATTATCAAAGTAATAATATTTATTAGTACATCAGATATACAATTAAACAAGGTTTACTACTACATATATCTAGTTAGTATTGTAGTAGTATTTTGGTTTGATTCTTGGGTGTATCCTTAGGAGACCATCTTTTTGGTGGTTTGTTGTCTTGGAGGAACATTCATTTTCATAGCTCAAGAACAACATCAAGGAAGGAGTCCTTGAGTTGTGCCCAAAACTTGCCTTATACAATGTAAGGAATTTTTGTCTTAAGATGGTTTTATACCATCTCTTTTATACGCTCTGATACCACTTGTTAGTTATTTAGACCATGTTAATACTCATCTTATGATATTAAAATTACAAATTAATTTAAAGTGGTCTAAATCTACATGCATACAAAAGAATGTATCTAGCTATGGTGGCGGTTTCACTAGTAGAAGTCATCGTGATTACTACAAAGGAAATAAAGGAAAGATGAACATTTATCGTCTAGAAATATTTAACTTGTGAAACTATTTAACAAGTTCCCATTTATATAATGATCTCCCACTGAATTATATAAATGATTCCATGATCCAATTTTATATAAACACGAGCACGGTGGACCGATTCAACCCATATTTATATAAATTTGGTGAATCAACATTTTGACTGATTCTACTACTAGAACTCTTGGTTGACGGATTTTCTTAAAATCTATCTTTTAGCCCCAGAATAAATATGGGCACGGTATTAATTTTAAAAATTGGGAGGAACAACTTCGATTAGCTGCCGCAGGTGATGGCAAATTACGCTACCTTGTCGATCCCTCTCCCCCTTCGCCTGGTACTAGGGCCACTGCCGATGTAAGGGAGGATTTTTCAAATTATCAAAAGGAATCCGCTGCAATAAAAAATGTTTTGATTTTTTCAATGGATCCTGCTTTACAAAGGCAATGTGTCAAGTTTCGTGATGCACATGAAGTATTCTCGAGGCTTTCCACTATGTTTTCTCAAGCCCCGAGAATAATTCAGTATGACACCGCTGTTCGTTTCTTTGAGGCTAACCTCAATGATGGTCAACCTGTAAGTTCACACGTACTTAAAATGATTGAGTACGTGGAAACTTTAGAGGGGTTGGGATGCAAGATCCCCGGCAAACTTGTGGTGGACCGAGTGCTCCACTCTCTCTCGCACGTCAAGGGATTTAGCCAATTTAGGGTAAATTACAATATGACAAACATGAGAAAGAGTTTACATGAGCTCCATTCTCTGCTTGTGCAAGCAGAGAAGGACATGGGATTGAGTGGGAGTACGAGGAAAGATGTGCTTGCGATTAACGTGAAGGGGAAGAAGCAGTTTAAGAGGAACGCAGGTAAGAAGCCCATTCAGGTGGAGGGCAAAGGTAAAGCAATTGCGAATTGCTCTACCAAGCAAAAACCTATAAAGGGTAATCCTCTTAAAGATACTTGTAATTATTGTAATAACAAGGGACATTGGAGACGTAATTGTACAAAGTACCTGGATGACATAAAAGCTGGCATTGTGAAGCCGACATGTAATTTCTCAACTGAATCTTTTATGATAGACATAAATTATGCTTCAAATACAACTTGGATATTAGATACTGGTTGTGGTTCTCACTTACGTAATCATTTGAAGGGCCTAAAAAGCATAAGAAAGCTAAACATGGGTGATGTCGATCTCCGAATGGGAAACGGGTCTAAAGTAGCTGCCGTCTCCGTAGGAACTTATGCACTTAGTTTAGCTTCGGGGTTGGAGTTACATCTTAATAATTGTTATTTTGTACCAACGCTATCTAGAAATATAATATCCGTATCTGTGTTAGACACAGAAGGGTTTTCCTTTGTAATTAAAGACAAGTGTTGTACTTTTTCCCTTAATGGGATTGTATATAGTCAAGCTATTTCAATCAATGGTATTTATATTCTAGATACTTGCAACGATATTTATCATTTAGATAATAAAAGACTCAATACAGGTGATCCCGATCAATCTTATTTATGGCATTGTCGCTTAGGACACATTAACGAGAAGCGCATTAAAAGACTAGTGTCGACTGGTGTAATTAAACCTTTTGATTTTGAATCATTTAGTACATGCGAATCTTGTCTTCTTGGCAAGATGACTCGTTCACCTTTTCTAGGAAAAGGATCTCGAGCTAGTGAGTTATTGGGTTTAATACATACCGATGTTTGTGGCCCAATGACAGTCACTGCTAGAGGTAATTATGACTATTTCATTACTTTTACCGATGACATGAGTAGATATGGGTATATCTACTTAATGAGGTATAAAAGTGAAGCTTTTGATAAGTTCAAAGAGTTTCAGAATGAAGTAGAAAACCAATTAAATAAGAAGATTAAAGCATTACGATCAGATCATGGTGGGGAATATTTAAGCAATGACTTTAAAGATCACCTTATAAATTGCGGTATTGTATCTCGATTAACTCCTCCCGGCACACCACAATTAAATGGTGTGGGTGAAAGGAGGAATCGAACTTTATTAGATATGGTTCGATCGATGATGAGTCAAACAGAGTAACCTAAGTCATTCTGGGGTTTTGCCATTTTATCTGTTGTACAATCACTTAATAAAAGTCCCACTAAAGCAACTGACAAAACTCCATATGAGATATGGAAAGGGAAAGTCCCGAATCTGCGATACATGAAAGTATGGGGTTGTGATGATTATGTCAAGAGTAAGTCTGACGATAAGCTTACACCTCGTTCTGAAAAGTGTATTTTTGTAGGCTACCCTAAGGAAACTTGCGGATATTACTTCTACAATAGTAACGAGAACAAAGTGTTTGTAGCTCGTGAAGCTGTCTTTCTAGAAAAAGAGTTTATTTCTAGAAGACAGAGTGGGAAAAAATTTGAACTTGACGAAGTTCAAGAGCCACAAACTGATATGACAATACAGGAAGATGTTCCTTCTACGTCTGAATCAGTTATTGTTCCTTCTGAACCTAGGAGGTCAGAAAGGGTTAGTCGCCAGCCTGATAGATACCTTGGTATTATCAAGGAAGATGGTGACTATGAGGTTTTACTTTTAGAAAGTGATGAACCTAAGACTTATAAAGCAGCTATTACGAGTTCTGACTCTAAGCTATAGCTCGAGGCCATGCAATCCGAAATGGATTCCATGTACGATAATCAGGTATGGGACCTGGTTGACTTACCTAAAGATGTTCGACCTCTTCAGTGTAAGTGGATATTCAAGATTAAAATCGGCATGGATGAACATAAAGATGTCTACAAAGCTAGATTGGTTGCAAAAGGTTTCACTCAGGTTCATGGTTTACACTATGATGAAACTTTTGCACCAGTTGCTATGCTTAGATCTGTTCGGATAATGTTAGTGATTGCTGCATTTCATGATTATGAGATATGGCAAATGGATGTCAAAACCGCTTTCTGAACGGGTTTCGGAAGAGGAAGTGTTCATGACACAATTTGAGGGTTTTGTGGATCCTAAAAATCCTAACAAAGTATGCAAACTTAAGAGATCCATTTATGGTCTTAAGCAAGCGTCAAGGAGTTGGAATCATCGTTTTGATCATGTTGTTAAACAGAATGGTTTTTCTCGAAGTGTTGAGGAACCATGTTTATACATGAAGTTTAGTGGGAGTAAAGTTGTTTTCTTACTTCTTTATGTGGACGACATATTACTCATTGGGAATGATGTTGATATGCTTGCTTCAGTTAACAAGTGGTTGGGAAATCACTTCCAAATGAAAGATTTGGGAGAAGCTCAGCGCATCTTGGGTATCCGGATCTATAGAGATAGACCCAAAAGGATATTAGCATTGAGTCAAGAAGCATATATCGATAAGATTCATGACCGATTCAATATGAAAAACTCCAAGAGAGGTTTTCTACCTATAGGTAGTGGGATCACTTTAAGTAAGTCACAGTGTCCTACTGAGCCTAAGGATATTGAACGCATGAAATCGATTCCATATGCTTCCGCTGTTGGATCGATCATGTATGCTATGATGTGTTCTCGTCCTGATGTCTCGTATGCTTTGAGTATGACGAGTGGTTTTCAGAAAAATCCAGGTGAGAGTCACTGGATAGCCGTCAAGAATATTCTGAAGTACTTGAGAAGGACTAAAGATTCATTCTTAGTGTTTGGAGGAGAATCTGAATTACGTATAAGAGGTTATACGGATGCCAGTTTCCAAACCGATAAGGATGATTTGAAATCCTAGGCTGGTTTTGTCTTTTTGTTGAACGGAGGGGCGGTTTGCTGGAGAAGTTTCAAAGAGTCTCAGTGATCGCTGATTCTACAACGGAAGTTGAAAACATTGCGCCTCTCCGAAGCTGCAAAGGAAGTCGTTTGGATTAGGCGTTTTAGAAGGACTGAAAGTAGTTCCGACCGCCGAGGATCCTATCACTTTGTATTGTGATAACAGTGGGGCTATTTTTCAAGCAAAAGAGCCCAAGTCTAGTAACAAGTCTAGGCATGTACTTAGGAAATTTGATGTAATTAGAGATTTAAGCGAAAGGAAAGAAATTACAGTTTGTAAGGTTGGGACAGCTGACAACATCGCTGATTCTTTAACCAAGCCATTGTCTCAAGCTAAACATGATAGTCATGTAGTTTCGATGGGGTTGAGACGAATGCCAGAACTGTTGTAAATTATATGATATGTAATAATCAAAATATTGTATTTATTATTTCATATATGATAAGTTGCATTTATCGTTATATTCGCTTTTATGTCCTAATTTATATACTTTGTTTTCTCCAAATAGGTTGTAAAGACAATGTCGAACCCTATTAAGTGAACTGGATTAACATTGTATTTTGTCCCTAGTTACTTAATGAGGTGACGTCTCGGAGTGACTAGATTGTAAGGCGATAGATGACAGGTTCGACTGTCATATGGTCGTAGTGATGACTGGTCGATTACATAGGCATATTGTGAGACAATTTGTCGGACAGTGACCGTTTATAGAGTCCTTTTGTTGCTAGGTCGTGGCGAGGATTTCTATCTATTCCTTCGAGTCAATTCTTTAGACTGGTGACTGTTTGTCTGAGTTGGTACGGTTTTCCGGTGACTTTGGTTTTTGTTCTAGGTCGCACCGTAAAAGGAGGCGGATGGGCATTTACTGGGTCATTGTGATCTGTATCGAATGAAGAAAATAGGTCAACAGGATTGTCCTTTTAAGTCATATTTTATCTCAAGGCCACTCGAGGAGAGATGACTGTAAATGCGTTGCCACGCTCGGATGAGATCTATAGTAGATTATCCGGTCAGACAATGATTCTCCTGATCGAGGAAACCACTTTATGATATGATCACGTGCAAGAATGACCTGAAAGACATCTTGCATTGAGTGGGAGATATTATTGGACAAGAGAATTGGTAACGCACACTTGTGTCAGACAAGTGGGAGATTGTTGGAGTAGTGTCCTCCACAATAAGTGCGTTTACATATTAAATCTCGTAAAAGGAATATCGGGGATTTATTTTATTTATTTGTCAGCTGATCGTCGTTAATCGGTAATGATTGGCTGACTAGAGTTTGACATTACTGTCGTGTGACGGCGGTGATCAGCTGATCCCTTTAGGTCACACCTATAGGATGACGCCCAAATAGAATAAATTAATTGTTTGTATGAGATACGAGATAATTAATTTCTTGTATTATTTGACTCTTAGTTAGTCACATAAATGTATTATTTGATGACGGGTTACGAACTCGGGACAAAGAGATTTATTATTTAATTATGAGATATTTAAATAAAAAATGATTAGAATTTATTAATTAATTGTTAATTAATTAATTTTATACGATATGTGTATATGTTTTGAGGTAGAATCAATTAGCTATTAAATTTTACAAGAGGTTGTAAAATTAGCTAAATGGGTTAATATTGACACATTGTATATTGATAAAATGGTCTTATGATTACTTAATAGTTAAGTAGTCATTGGTAGTTAATTTATATTATTTAAGTGTTAAATAAATTAAATTAATATTTAATTATGTAAGATAATTAAATATACGACTAATAAGCATTTGTGGGGCAAATATCAAAAACCGAAATGGACCAAAAGTAGTCCACATATACTGGTTTTTTGAGGACATCACAAGTGTCCTATAGGTGGATTTTTCCACTTATAATTGTCCCCTCAAATTGCCTATAAATACCATTGAAATTCCACCATTTCTCTAGTTGGAAAAATTTGAAGAAAAATTGGTCTAGGTTCATATACACTACCTAAAGACCAAATTTTTCTTCTTATTTTGTTCATCTTTTATATCAAAAACATATATAAATATTAACTAATAATATTATCAAAGTAATAATATTTATTAGTACATCATATATACAATTAAACAAGGTTTACTACTACATATATCTAGTTAGTATTGTAGTAGTATTTTGCTTTGATTCTTGGGTGTATCCTTAGGAGACCATCTTTTTGGTGGTTTGTTGTCTTGGAGGATCATTCATTTTTATAGCTCAAGAACAACATCAAGGAAGGAGTCCTTGATTTGTGCCCAAAACTTGCCTTATACAATGTAAGGAATTTTTGTCTTAAGATGGTTTTATACCATCTCTTTTATACATTCTTTTGCATGCATGTAGATTTAGACCACTTTAAATTAATTTGTAATTTTAATATCATAAGATGAGTATTAACATGGTCTAAATAACTAACAATTATTCCAAAGGATAATCAAATGGCGCGCAATTTTAATGAGATTAAGAAGGTGCTTAAGGGATTGCAACTACCCCATGAGAAGATTGATGCGTGTCCTACTGGATGCATGCTTTTTTGGGAGGAAAATTCTAATCTTGAGAAATGCACAAAGTGCCATGCAGATCGGTATAAGAGTGCAAAGAAGTCAAGTGGAAGACGAATTCCTTGTAAACCACTAATTTATTTCCCGCTTGCACCAAGGTTACAACGACTATATGCAACCAAGCACATAGCAGGTGAGATGAGTTGGCACTATAAAAACTCTAGATTAAGAGAAAGTGGGACAATGGCACACCCAAGTGACGGAGAAGCTTGGAAACATTTCGATAGAGAACATCCAGATTTTGCAAGTGAGCCTCGTAATGTTCACCTGGGTTTGTGTACAGATGGATTTGACCCTTTTGGGCAATTTGGGAGGAATTACTCATGTTGGCCCGTGATTGTCACTCCGTAAAACTTACCTCCTTGGTTATGCATGAAGAGACAATTTATGATCTTATATTTGCCTATTCCAGGTCCTAAGAACCCTAAGGCAAATTTGGATGTATACCTCCAACCGTTAATCAAAGAGTTGAAAGAAATTTGGGAAACTGGCGTGTACACCTATGATGTCTCTAAGAAACAAAATTTTCAATTAAAGGTCGCATTAATGTGGACGATCAACGATTTCCCTGCATATGGTATGCTGTCTGATTGGTCTACAACTGGGTACCATGCTTGTCCTTATTGTCAAGAAAAAGTCCATAAATCTTTTTGGCTAAAACATAGTGGCAAGGTTTCTTGGTTCGATTGTCACCGTGAGTTCTTAAAACCTGATCATCCTTTCCGCAATAATTGTAAGCATTTTTTAAAGAAGAAAAATGAAACCCGCATAGCCGCAGCGAAACTAACCGGTGACGAGGTGTGGGATACGGTAAAAGATTTACCAAAAGTAATTGATGCTTCTAATCAAGAATTAAAAAGATTGAAAGACAAGAAGGAAGGTTGGTGGAAACAAAGCATATTTTGGGAACTTCCTTATTGGAAAACGTTGTTGATTCGACACAACTTAGATGTTATGCACATTGAGAAAAACGTTTTTGAATAGATTACCAACACGGTGATGAATGTACCAAAGAAAACTACATTTGGACCTAAAGGTAAAGCTGACTTTATTGAAAATTGTTATAAACGGCCTACAACATCTAGGTTTGTTTTAACAACTGCTAAAAAAACGGTTTTGTGTGATTGGGTTTGTTCTTTGAAATTCCCGGATGGTTATGCTTCGGATTTGAGTAGGTGTGTTGATCATGTGAAGTTGATCTTGCATTCGATGAAAAGTCATGATTGTCATGTCTTTATGGAGCGTTTATTACCTGTTGCTTTGAAACATTTACTCCCGACGGCTTCTTGGAATGCAATAACGGAGATAAGCCAATTTTTTAGAGACTTATGTGCATCTACAATTAATGTTGAATCTATGGAACATTTAGAGTCAAACATTGCGGAAATAATATGCAAGTTAGAGAAGATATTTCCCCCATCTTTCTTCAATTCCATGGAGCATTTGCCCATTCACTTACCTTATGAAGCGAAAGTTGGAGGACCTGTTCAATATCGATGGATGTATCCATTTGAGAGGTAATATATCACTTATTTACTCCTTTAATCATTTATTTCGGATTGAAAATAATAACTAATTATTAATTTACAAATTCAATATATTTTTAGGTTCCTTAATCATTTGAAAAAAAAGATTACCAACAAAGCCCGGGTGGAAGGTTCCATATGCAACGCTTTTTTGTTAGAGGAAATTTCCAATTTCTGTTCTTTATATTTTGAAGATCATATTGACACAAAAGCGAAAGACTTGGATGTTGGTTTGAATTTAGAATACCATCTAAATTCAAACCTACCCACGTTATTCAATGATGACATGGGAACTACAACCGGGAAATGTATTGAGAGATTCTTGGATGAGAAAGAGTTCGAAGAAGCTCACTTTTATGTGCTAAGGAATTGTGAAAAATTGTAGAGCGTTATGGAGAGTAAGTTATGTCTTCTTTACTAAATTCATTCTTAATTATTATGCTTAGCTTAAATTATAAATAATATATAACAAAAACATGTTATTGATATAGGGAGTTTGACACACATATCAAACTAACATTTCCTAACGTTGTTTCGTCGGATGACGTTTGGAGCAAACATGACAAAAGTTTTATGAAATGGTTCCGAAAGGAAGTAAGTTATACATTTTATTTAAAATAGACAACTAACACATTACTTATTTAAGAATGATAAAATTATAATACGTTAAAACATTTCTTATTGAATAGGCTTATAGATTGAAGGATCCTTTAATTAAGACTCTAGCAATGGGTCCTAGTAACATGGTGAGGACTAGGAGACGATATTCTATCAATGGTTATAAATTTCGTGCTTTTAAGAAGAAGGTTGATATTCTGAAAGCTACATTAAGCAATGGGGTTTGTGTAAGTTCCACAGAAGGGTTGGACTACAATGGAATTCTAAATGAAATAATTGAGCTTGCTTATTATACCGGTCCAAGGATTTATAGAGTCATATTATTTAAATGTGATTGGTTTGATAATTCTCCACAAGGACTCAATATCCATAAGGTCTACGGACTTGTAGATGTAAACCAAGCAAAGAGACTTCGTGGACATAATCCTTTTTGTGTTAGCCTATCAAGTCGATCAAGTTTGTTATTCTCCTTATCCAACTACTAAGAAAGATAATCAATGGTCTGCGGTTTTTAAAATCAAGGCTAGATCACATGTCGACGCTCCTGTTAAAGAAATTGACTTTCAATAAGATGTTGATGTTGTCAATGATCATTCCATTTCACCAATTTTGGTGGAAGACATTCGGAGTGAAGATGAATACGAAGTGGTTATAAAAAGCGGCGAAGAGGATGAAGATAATGATGAAGAAAAAGTAGAGGGAGAAGAGTGGGAAAATGAGGAAGAAGTGCACGAAGTCGGAATGCTTTTTTCAGAACATGAAACTCTTTTAATTCGTAGTGATAGTGATAGTGACGGAGATTAGCTGTAATTTTATTCAGTTTTTTTGGTTAACATTAATGTTAATCCATTTGTGTAAAACTATGATGTTTATTTTGAGTTAAGGTTAATTTTAAGACAATTTATTGTGTGATTTATTTTTGTTGACTTTCTTGTGTGATTTAGACATATATTGCGTTATGTATCACATATTTGACTAACAATTTGGAATGTTTATAGTTAGTAATTATGGTAGGTCTTGGCATAATGAGACGGATGGTTGGAGGTGGTAGTCGTGTACGACGTGACCGGGAGGAGGAGGAGCAGGAGGTAGAGGAGCCGCAACTACAGCCACACCGGCAGCAGCAGCAGCAGCCAGAGGATATGCGAGTTGTTCTATCATAGGATCCTGCCAGAGGATCCTGGTAAGTAATGCTTTCCCTTTTTATTTTTTATTGACTTTCTTGTATATTATTTAAATAATGACGCATTTCAAAATACTACCCATTATAGTCAATATTTTTTAAAATCCTATATATTATACTTTGAAAATATAAGTATAATATGTGATATTTTGAAAAATATCAACTATAATAGCTAATATTTTGCAATTTTTCCTTTAATAATTTCATTTTAAATCACCTGATCTAATATATGTCATTTATTTCAAGGTGGGAGGACAAGCCGATCCGCGAATATTTGACCAAGTCATTCACTCATACGTACGTGGAGTACGTCACCAATTGGGGTGAGATGACTCATGAGCAGCGAGAGAGGTTGTGGCAATTTTTTGAGGTGAATTCTTTAATAATATTTTTATTCTAATAATAATTTAATTCTTTAATAATATTTTTATTCTTTAATAATATAATTAAATTTATTTATCTACTAATAACAATTCATTTTTTTTAATTTTAGGGTAGTGTTCGGGCCGACGAACCAGGATATCCGCTTAGGACTGAGTGGGAGAGCCGGATCAAGAGGCGTATTACCCAGTGTATCGCCCATGCCGTCACCGCAAAGAAAAAGCCGGAGTGGCTTACCGTCACAAATTGGGAGAAATTGAAGAAAAGGCCAATAGAGAATCCTGAATTTGCAAAAGCTTCGGAAATAAATAAGGTAAATAGAAGGTCGGGATCGAAAGATGGGAAAGCATTAGCAACCCACACTCTCAGAAGAAAGAATGCAGTTTTGGCTTTTAAGGAATTGGTAAGTACATTTGAGTTCCCAAATTTATAAATTTTTTTATTCATTTAAGTAATTATTTTTAGTGTATTTCATAACTTAGTTTTCTCATAACAAAGAACTAACGATTATCGATCTATAATACGGAGTAATATTTTTTTCATATAACTTTTTCAGGATGCTGAAGCCACACCGTACAAGCTCATGGAGAAGTCCAAGAAAGATAAGCATGACAATTGGATTAACCCTCGAGCAGAAGAGACCGATGTAAGTTTCTTTAATTAGAAAAAATCGATTTAATTAGCCTTCTTATGTTATTTTATAAATTAGTAAGGTATTATTCAATTTACATTTTAACTAACACTTTTTTCCTACTTATTACTTTTTCAGGTTGGTTACCGTCGACTTATGAACCAGCCAATGCCCGAGGGACTGGAACCAGATCCGAACGAGTCCTACTATACTACCAGTGGAGGCTATAATGAGAAGATGCGCGTGTGGGGTATGGGATCAGCGGCACCAGAGTTGTACGATCCTCCCGCTAATAGGATTGCCCATCACTCGGTTTCTTCTTACTCACCTAGTTTGCTTTCTCGAGTCACAATGGAAAATTCACAATTGCGACACCAAATCGGTAAGATGGAGGGAGAGATGATGACCCAAAAGCACAAAGGAGATAGCATGGAGGCGTTCTTGTTCGAGAAGTATGAATGGACTCCCCCTCCCCCCCCCCCCCCCTACGTGCTCAGGTGGCCCACCTCCATTTCGTAGAGACGGTTTCACGGATGACGGTCATCCATTTGGTAGTCAGCACGTCACCTCGATTAATTAGGTAAACTTTTAGTTTATTAAATAAAAATCAAATCTTGAACCTTGGTAGATTTGATGAAGTTTATGTAAACCACTAACTTAATTATGTTAGATTTTATTATAAAAGACAACCTTTATCTCTATGATTCGGTGTTGGTGTTAGTTAAAACGTATTGTTGATTGGTTCCCGCTTTGCGGTCGACGGGATTGTGGTATATTGCAGGTTTTACTGAAACAATGCTACGTGCATTGTAGCTAGCAGCAAACCTGCTGGTTTTTTAAAAATGCTGCTTCAGTATGTGACGGATTAGCCGTCACAAATCCGTCACATGTTTCCTCTATTTGTGACGGACTTTCCATCACAAAAAATCAATTTGCAACGGACCTTCCGTCACAAAACCTCCATTTGCAACGGATAATATGTCACAAAACCTCTATTTGCAACGGATAATCCGTCACAAACAAGAATACTGTGACAAAATATTCAGAAACTTGTGATGGATTATCCGTCACAAATTCAGAAACTTGTGACGGATTAGCCGTCACAAACTTCTATTTTTGTGACGGGTTACACGTGGCACTTGAGATAATATTTGTGACGGATAATCCGTTACAAATCCATCCCAGATGTATTTGTGAAGGAAATGCCGTCACAAACCCGCTTTTTGTGACCATATACAGTGACGTTGCTTTGTGACGGGTAATCCGTCACAAACCCGCTTTTTGTGACGGGAAATGCTATATAGTGACGGATTCGTCCGTCACTATTCCGTGTTATCCTTGTAGTGACAGTCTGTACATATGTAGGCATGCATTGGTCAGATGAACTGTCCGTGCATTTGTCAAATCAAGAATAATGAGAAATATTCACCACAGCTTAAAAAATCCCGTTGTCATATCTTACATGTACTTATTTTTTTTTAATATATTGAGTCATATGGTCATATCTTACATGTATTTATTTTTTTTATATATTGAGTCGTATGGTCAAACAATTAATGAACGGTCCACATTGAAGTTATATAGTCACGATTGATAACGGTTGTAAGAGAACCGTTGTTAATGAACAATCCACATTGAAGTTATAACTTCACAATTGACAACGGTTGTAGGAGAACCGTTGTTAATGAGCATTTTATTTGTTGAGACAAATGTAGCAGCAATCTTGATTACTGCCTGATCTATGAAGTTCAAAAATGGAAGCAAATCAAACAAGCATAATTCAACACTTTCAAAATGATCTTTTCATTTAATTTTAAACCAAATACATTATAGCATTTCTCAGAAATCAGAAGATGTATAATAAGCCGGAACAAACCCGATTAAGAGTAAAAAGCTCTTCTCAACCAGCCACCAACTAAGTCAAACTGGTATACCGCTAACTTTCGGGTCATTGGCTTCATATTTTGCAATAAAATATTGAATATATGCAAGGACATGACTTGTATGTGGAGATAAGGTTAAAAGAGTACAACTCAACATATCTCTCGCTACAGCCAAGTTGCGAGTAATAGGCCGACGAGGGTATAAAGATGATGATGATGATGATGATGATGATGATGATGAGGTTTGGTTGACATGCCGGACTGCTTCACGCCTCTTAATCCAATAATTCTGTTGATGTTAAATAGATGCTTTGATTAATGGGTGTTGATCGGCGAGAACCTTCTCATCATTTGCAATCGTTTGTGTAAGCCATTCTTCGTTGTTGATAAAGTTAGGGTTCATTGTCATGTTGTTTCAAATTTGTGTAATGAGGATGAAATATTGTGATTTGATTAATGGATATTAATAAAGGATGTTTTAAAATTTATAGTCACATTTATAAATTTTTTCAACACCGTTGGTAATTCCTAAACATTGATTAACTAATTAACGTAAACGTTGACTTATTAACAAATATTTGGGCAACGGTGTTTTAAGTGTCGTTATTATATACATTAAACCGTTGTGATACGCTTGTTATTGATGGCCAGATTTGGCGTAGTGGGTATTTCAGTGGTTCAGGCTGTTAATAGAACCTCATCTAAGGCCTCTACTTCTGGTCTGGATGCTCCTATTCAGCCTGTTTCTGCTGTAAAGCATCTAGAATGCAGCAAGAAGGAAAGAGTGTTGGAGTCTCAAATAGCCTTGAAGAGAGATCAACCATTTCTTTCACATGATCTGCAAGTTTCACATAAGATGACAACTCATAATAGATTCTTTGTCTTGGACAGTAAAGGTGAAATAGTCCCTAATAACTTTGATATTGCTCAAAATGTGGGAAGTGACCATTGCCTGCTAGGTGGTACCTCAGCAGCTCTGAGATAGGAGACTACTATTCTGAGTAGAACTGCTGGCTCAGAATGCTCTGACCTAGGCCTATAACACTCTACTCCCTTGGTATCATACTCTTCTCATACTACTGAAATGCATTAAGAATGCAGCAAAGAGGAGGAGATGCTTGAGATTCAAATAGCCTTAAAGAGAGCCTCTTCATTAGAATCTAAGGGCTAATCTTATACCAACAATGGTGAGACAGCTCTTCATCATACTAATATTGTGCACACTGTGGAGATTGAACCCTGCCTGCTAGGTGTTAACTCAGAACCTCTAGGGGAGGAGAATGCTATTTTGAGTGGAGCTATTGGCTTAGCATGTCTTGGACTAGGCTTGCAGAAATCCACTCCTCTACTAACTCCCTCTCCTCAGGCTACAGAATTACATCCAAAATGCAGGAAGAGGGATAAGAATTTTGAGACTCAAATAGCCTTGAAGAGAGTCTCTTCATTTGAATCCAAAAGTTTATCAGTTCATTATGCTCCTATGAACAACACTGTTGCTCAAACTCCTTGTCTTAGTTTAGAAGCTCTTAAAATAATGCACATTAAAGAAGAGCTCAATAAGGGGATGCACCAAATAGGGGATCATGATACTTCTAATGCAGATAAATAAAAATTGCCTCTTGGAATATAAGGGGAGGAAATGATCCTCTAAAACAGAAGGAAGTATTGGAATTAATTAGGCAACATAAAGTGGATATTCTTGGTGTCTTGGAAACCAAAATAAAGAATAACAAGGCAAATAAAATCATTAACAATAAGTTTCAAGCTTTTAATGTACTTTGCAATTACTCTGCTCATATTAATGGAAGAATCTGGCTTGTCTAGAAGCCTAGTACTGTTACTATCACCCCACTAATCCTTCATGCTCAATTCATTCATTGTGAGGTAACCCATCATGCTACTTGTCAAAAATTTCAGTTAACCATGGTTTATGCTAATAATCAAGCAAGAGTTAGAGATGTTCTCTGGGAACACCTTGTAAATATTAGATCTAATATTAATAGTTGGCTTATTCTAGGAGATTTCAATGTTGTAAGGGATATTCAAGTGAGGGTAAGCAACACTCCTCCTTGTCATGGCTGATATTTTAGATTTCAACTCATGCCTCTTGCAATGTGGGCTTGATGACCTTAATAGCTCTTGGTGTGACATGACCTGGACTAATAATTAGGATATAGAAACTCTGGTCTGGTCCAAGCTAGATAGAGCTTTAGCCAACACTCAGTAGATAAGAGCCCGGGACCTGATGGGTTTTCCTCTGCTTTCTTCAAAGCTTCTTGGGATTTGGTTGGCCCTGATTTCTGCAAGGCTGTCCAAGCCTACTTTAGAAATGGTCTGCAATACTGTCATGGATTTTAGGCCTATATCATGTTGTACTACATTTTATAAAACCATCAGCAAAATTCTATCTGCTAGGCTTCAACATATTCTTCCCAAAATCATTAGTCTTGAACAAGCTGCTTTCATAAACGGGAGGAACATTTATGAGAACATAATTATGTCACAGTCTCTTGTAAAAGGAGGTTATGGCAGGAAATATCTCACGCCCAAGATGCTTAATAAAGGTTGATATTAGAAAAGCTTTTGATTCCCTACAGTGGGAATTTATCAAAGCCACTCTCAAAGCTTTGAACTTCCCTGATATTTTTGTTGATTGGATTATGAGTTGCATAACTAGCTCTTGGTTTTCCCTCAAGATTAATGGATTTGTTCATGGCTTCTTTCAAGGGAAAAGTGGATTGAGGCAAGGTGATCACCTTTCCCTCTATCTCTTTGTTCTTGCCATGGAAATCTTATCTAGATATTTGAGGAAGATCTGTTGCTCTCCTAATGTTTTTTACCATCCAAAGTGCACTAAGATTGGACTCACTCATCTTTTATTTATTAATGACTTGATGATATTTATTAGAGGTGATGTCCCTTTTGTTAAAGCTGTTCTGAAAGTCCTTGAAAACTTCTCTACCTAGTTTGGCCTTTATGCTAACACAGAAAAAACTGAAATATATTTTGGAGGGGTCTCAGCTGCTGTCAAACCATAAATACTTCAAGACAATCTGAAGGCAACTTCCCTTTTAGATATCTTGGTCTACCTCTAAACACTGTTAGGATCACTGTGGATAGTTATGGGGTCTTATCCAATAAGATTCAGATGTACTTACAGCACTGGGTAACTTCTCTTATGCTGGAAAAGTGAACTACTCAACTCTGTTATCTTTGGACTCACTAATTTTTGGTGTGCCAATGCACTTCTACCAAAGAACATCCTCAAATCCATCAATAAAATGTGCAAAGATAAGTTTTGGAATATTAAAAATGGGCATAGGAGACTGGTTTTTAAAAGCTGGAAGGGCATTTGCTTACCTTGGCAAGAAGAAGGTTTTAACATGAAAGAACTTCTTTCTTGGAACAAAGTTGTTCTAGCTAAATGGATTTGGATTCTTGCATTTAAAAAAAGTGATCTCTTGTTTGAAAGGACTCAGGGTTATCACCTTACTAATAGCTCAATATGGGAATTAAAAAGTAAGAGCCGTCATACTGAAAGTCTTAGAAGTATTCTAGCTGTCAGTGTTAATATTCTCAACAAATCAGGTTCTCAAAATGCAGCAACCTCCCTGCTTCAATCATGGTTCTGTAATGGAAAATTTAGTATCAGTCATGCCTATCATTAGTTCATGGATAGCTATTCTACTCTCTATTAGACTGCAGCTCAGAACCATCAATTCATCATACCTAACCATAGATTAATTACATCCCTTGCTATCCAACATAAGTTGCCCACAATTGATAACTTTAAGGAAAAGGACTGAACATCATAAATAGGTGCATACTGTGTAAGAAGGATAATACACACATTTATCTCTTCTTCAACTGTGGTTTCTCAAGAAGAATTTGGATGACATTCTTAAATGGTTGAAAATGTTGGGCAGGTGCTATGATGCTGAAACTGAACTCTTATGGTGCTTAGACCGGAAGCATGTTAGATATTGGAAAAATGGCTGGTTGAGAGCTAGTATTGCTGCAACCTGCTACTACATCTAGGATGAGAGAAACTCCAGAATCATCAAAGGAATGGAACGAGCTGCTAAGCAGCTTTTGCACATTGTTAGAGAAACTCCAGAATCTTAAGAAAAATATCTTGTTTGCATTATGAGCAGGCTGCTCAAAGGCTGAATCTCATGTAGATTTAGCTTAGCCTTAGGGGTTATTTGCTTTGTTTGGAAACCTTGTCCTTTTTATTTTCCTTATGGATGAATAAAAATGGACTATAATTCCTTGCCAAAAAAAAAGAAATAATAATAATAATTTTACATGCCTTGAATCGATTCGATGAGGCTCGTGGTGGTGAGGAGGGTCTTTCTATGTTGTTGGTCGACTTCCAGAATGCGTTCAACTTAGTTGATCGTGGGACCATGCTTCAGGAGGTACACCATCACTGCCCCGTCCTATCCCGATGGGTGGAGTTTTGTTACTCTAGTCCTGCCCGGGTGTATTATGGGGAGCATAACTTATGGTCTTGTCAGGGGGTTCAGCAGAGCGATCCGTTGGGCTCTTTGCTTTTTGCTTTGGTGTTGCATCCTTTAATGTGCACGATCAGGGACTCCTTTGACCTGAGTTTGAAGGCTTGGTACTTAGATGATGTCACTATTTTTGGGGACACTTTGGTTGTGGGGAAGGTCTTGGATATGATTATGGAAGACGGTCCTCGATTTGGCCTCCATCTTAATGTTGGTAAGACCGAGGTCTTTTGGCCTACGGGGGATCCCAGGAGTCTGCTTCCTGGTGTCTACCTCCAGTCTATTGCTTGGCCTTTACATGGTGTCACTGTTCTGGGTGGTCCTGTAAGTATGTGTCTTGTTTTCAGTAACGACCTTGTGGCGAAGAGAGTCACTAGAACCATCGAGATTATGGATTCTCTCGCAAGGATTGATGACCCATAGAGTGAGTTGCTTCTGCTTCGAGCCTGTACTGTTGTTTCTAAACTTTACTTTGCCTTGCGTACTTGTTCTCCACGTGTCTTTGGGTCGGCCCGGCTTTCTTTTGATGTGACACTTTGTTCTAGCTTGGAACGTACTGTCACTGCGTCTGGGCCTGGTTTTAGAGATTGGCAGTTACGGCTTGCCACCTTTCCTTTTCATTTTGGTGGGCTCGGGTTTATGCGGCTGGGGATGTCATGCACTATGCTTTTCTGGCATCCTATTTCCAGTCAGCTGAGTTGCAGGCTAAGCTCCTACGTCCTTCTAGTATCATTGCTGCTGGCCTTACTTTTGATGATGCCCTGCGTAATTTTAATGAGGTTACAGGTTCTTATCTTCTACGTGATCCTAGTGAAATCGCCGCCTCGAAACTTATGAAGAAATTGGCATATATATATTTGGCGAAGGTTGCCGCTATTTCAGACTCTGTTTTCTCGTTGACTCCGCGTCAGGTTGCATTGTGGAAGTCTCAGCAAGGGGCTCACTCTTCTGATTGGTTACGTGCGGTTCCTATTTTTGGGTTGGGGAAGACTATGAATGGGAGGACTTATCATAGTGTGCTTAGCTATCGACTCGGCGTCCCATTGTTCACGGTGTCTAGGCCCTGTCCTGCTTGTTCTCGGGTTTTTGATGGGGATGTTTATAGCGATCAAGCTGTGTCCTGTGCTGGTATTGTGGGCATTAAGCATCGGCGTAACCTCATTCGCGATACCTTATTGGACATCTGCTACAGGTCGGGCATCTCTGCTGGTAAGAAGGTTGATATCGGTTTGGTTGATGGGCATGGTGGCTCCTTTTGTCCGGCGGATCCGCTTCTTTATTCCTGGGATAGGGGGCGTGATGTGTGTGTCGATCTAACGGAGTTTTCCCCCTTGTCTCAGACTGGGTTGTCCGATTTTGTGCCGGGTCGAGTTGTTGCTGATGCTGCTCAGCGAAAGTGTGCCAAGTACCGGGATTTGTGCACGACGGCTTGTAATGGTTTCCTACCCTTCTCTTTTTCTTCGCTGGGAGAGCTGGATACGGATGCTGTGGCTTTGCTCAAGCGGATCCAGAAATTCTCTATTTTTCAGGATGCAGGGGCTCGCGCGGCCGGTTACATTTTTACTAGACTTAGCTTTGTTATCGCTAAGGGAGTGGGGGCCCAGAATGTATCTCGGCTGCCCACTAATTTCTTGTAAAATTTTTGATTATTTTTAATAAAATTTTCGGTTTAGAATAATAATAATAAAAATAATAATAATAATAATAATAATAATAATAATAATAATAATAATAATAATAATAATAATAATAATAATAATAATAATAATAATAATAATAATAATAATAATAATAATAATAATAATAATAATAATAATAATAATAATAATAATAAGAAGAAGAAGAAGAAGAAGAAGAAGAAGAAGAATAATAATAATAATAATAATAATAATAATAATAATAATAATAATAATAATAATAATAATAATAATAATAATAATAATAATAATAATAATAATAATAATAATAATAATAATAATAATAATAATAATAATAATAATAATAATAATAATAATAATAATAATAATAATAATAATAATAATAATAATAATTATTATTATTATTATTATTATTATTATTATTATTCCAATGCCGAGAGTTCTTTGAGACGGATGGGGCTCTGGTTGTGCGGGGTGTGTTTTATGACCCGTACTGTTAGAGCAAGATGTCGGCATAGTCGGGGTGATGTTGTGGAGCATCCGGGGTGTGTTGATGGCATTTACACCTTCCATATTCATGGTATTCCGAGACCTTTGGCTCCTTCCGCTTGGTTCCTTCGATGATAGTGTCGAGCTCGTTCAGTGGTCTATATCTTCGCTGGATCGTTTGTTGTCTTTGGGCCTGCGCACCGTGAAATCTATTCCTCCTAAGTGCCGTCTTGGGTTTGCTCGGGCTTTGAAAGGGGCCTTGGATGGGGTGTATGATGCCCCTAGTGATCTTTCCCCGGATTCGTTTGCTTGTTCTACCACTTTGTTTGCTCGGGAGACTTTCGCTCCTCGGAGTAATCATGAGTGTCGGATCGCTATTCGGCGTCGCATCGGGAGAGAGTATTGCGAGCTATCCTTGCTTGGGGGCTCCTGGGGGGGTTGCGGTTATTCAGGATTGTTTTGATGAGGTCCTTCTTCTTTTTCTGTGGATGAGGATCTGGATTTGAGTGAGCTTAACCTCCGCCAATGCCGGCGGAAGATTTCGATGGCCATTATATCTCTTTTCTTTGTCGGTGCTTTCTTCCTCTGGGGTCGCCCCTTACTCCGATGCCACTCTCGTGGCCCTGCGTGAGAAGCATCCGGTCGCCCCGCCTCCTTCATTGCCTCCTCTGTCTGTAGATCATCATCCTCTGGTTGCCTCTTCGGCGGTTGTCTTGGATATGATGCGGAGCTTCCCTCGTGGTACTTCCTGTGGGAGGGATGGTTTTCGTGCCCAGCACCTTATGGACTGTTTGAGTGGCACCGCTGTGGCTATCTCCGATGATTTGATCACTTCTATTACTAGGGTGGTTAATCTTTTTCTTGAGGGCCGATGTCCTCTTCCTCTGGGTGAGTACATTGCCAGCGCCCCTCTCACGCCACTCGTTAAACCAGGTGGTGGAGTTCGTCCCATTGCTGTTGGTATGGTCTGGAGACGGCTTGTCTCTAAGGTTGGGGCTTCTATGGTTGGTCAGTCTTTATCTTCTTATTTTGATGGGCTTCAGTTCGGGGTGGGTGTGTCCGGTGGAGGAGAGGCTATCTTGCATGCCTTGAACCGGCTCATTGAGGCTCAGGGAGCTCGAGTGGGGCTTTCTATGCTGCTGGTTGATTTCCAGAATGTGTTAAACCTTGTTGACCGTTCGACCATGCTTCAGGAGGTCCGCCGTCGTTGCCCGGCTCTCTCCCCTTGGGTGGAGTTTTGTTATTCCTGCCCGGCCCGTCTTTTTTATGGGGAGCACTGCTTGTGGTCTTGTCAGGGTGTTCAGTAGGGTGATCCGTTGGGGCCTTTGCTTTTCGCGTTGGTTTTGCATCCCTTGGTTTGCAAGATCCGGGACACTTTTGACCTCACTTTACAGGTATGGTACTTAGATGATGGCACCATCGTGGGTGATACTTTGGAGGTGGGGAAGGTTTAGGACTTGATTAGGTTGGATGGCCCTCGTTTTGGATTGCATCTTAATGTCTCCAAGACGGAGGTCTTTTGGCCTGTTAAGGATCCGCGGAGTCGGCTTCTGGGGGTTTTCCCCACTTCTATTTCTCGACCTTTGCGTGGTGTTACTGTTTTGGGAGGACCTGTCAGTACTTGTCCTGGTTTTAGCAGTGAGAATGTGGCGACGAGAGTAACTAAGACCATTGAGCTAATAGACTTGGTTGCGAGGATTGAGGACCCGCAATGTGAGTTGCTTCTTCTTCGAGCTTGTACTGGTATCTCTAAGCTCTACTTCTCCCTTCATACTTGCTCCCCTACTGTTTTTGGGTCTGTCCATCTTCCTTTTGATACCGCTCTTCGTTCTAGCTTGAAACGTATTGTCACCGCGTCAGGGCCGGGTTTTGGGGATTGGCAGTGGTGCCTTGCTACATTCCCTTTTTCATCTTGGTGGTCTTGGTGTCTATGCGGCGGGAGATGTTTTATTTTATGCTTTTATTGCGTCCCCGCTTGCATAGATCTGGGTTTTGCGGCTAAGCTCCTTAGCCCTTCCGGTATTGTAGTTCTGCCTGCTTTTGATGATGCCGCCGCAGTGTTTACTGCGACTACGAGTTCTGTATTTTAGGTCACCCTAGTGAGATTGCCCCCAAACTTATGAAGAAATTGGCAGACATTTATTTCACGACGGTTGCTGCTACCTCAGAGTCTGTTTTCTCTTTGACACCATGCCAGCTTGCTTTATGGCGGTCTCAGCAAGGTTCTCACTCCTCTGATTGGTTACGTGCGGTTCCTATCTCAGGGCTGGGGCAGACTATGAACGGGAGGACTTACCGTAGTGTGTTGGGGTATCGTCTGGGTGTTCCGTTATTCGCGGTATCTAGGCCCTGTCCTGCTTGCTCTCGGGTTTTTGCTGAGGATGTTTTTGGGGACCACGCTGTTTCTTCTACTGGTACTGTGGGCGTTAAACATCGGCATAACCTTGTCCGGGACACTCTTTTCGACATCTGCTATAGATCTGGTATTACTGCGGGGAAGGAGGTTGATATCGGTTTGGTTGATGGGCATGGTGGCTCTCTCCGTCCTGCGGATTTATTGCTTTATTCTTGGGACGGGGCGTGATGTGTGCGTCGACTGACGGGTTCTTCACCTTTGACTCGGGCTGGGTTGTGATTTTGTGTCGGGCGGGTTGTCGCCGATCTTTGCCAACGAAAGTGTGCTAAGTATGGGGATTTGTGCGCGGTAGCGGGTTATGGTTTCCTACCCTTCTCTTTCTCTTCCCTTGGGGAGCTGGGTTCGGATCTTTGTTGCCTTGCTCAGCGGATCCGAAATTCTCGGTATCTCAGGATACGGGGGCTCGGGTAGCCGCTTACATTTTTACTAGGCTTAGCTTTGCTATTGCTAAGGGTGTGGGAGCCCAGATTGTCTCTCGGCTCCCCACCAATTTCATGTAAACTTTTACTTTTGTTTTAATGAAAGCTGCGCGCATCTTCCCATAAAAAAAAAAAATAATAATAATAATAATAATAATAATAATAATAATAATAATAATAATAATAATAATAATAATAATAATAATGGCAGACATTTATTTCGTGACGGTTGCTGCTGCTTCAGAGTCTGTTTTCTCTTTGACACCACGCCAGCTTGATTTATGGCAATCTCACCAGGGTTGCCACTCCTCTAATTGGTTGCGTCCGGTTCCTATCTCGGAGTCGGGTCAGACTATGAACGGGAGAACTTACCGTAGTGTGCTTGGGTATCGTTTGGGTGTTCCGTTATTCACGGTATCTAGGCCCAGTCCTGCTTGCTCTCGGGTTTTTGCTGATGATGTTTTTGGTGACCACGCTGTTTCTTGTACTAGTACTGTGGGCGTTAAACATCGGCATAAGCTCGTCCGTGACACTCTTTTTGACATCTGCTACAGATCTGGTATTTCTGCGGGAAAGGAGGTTGATATCAGTTTGGTTGACTGGCATGGTAGTTCTCTTCGTCCTGCGGATTTGCTGCTTTATTCTTGGGACAGAGGAGTGATGTGTGCGTTGACTTGACAAGGAATTCTCCCTTGACCCAGACTGGGATGACGGATTTTGTGCCTGGCCGGGTTGTTGCTGATGCTGCTCAGCGTAAGTGTGCTAAGTACGGGGATTTTTGCGCGACAGCGGGTTATGGTTTCCTTCCCTTCTCTTTCTCATCACTTGGGGAGCTGGGTTCGGATGATGTTGCCCTGCTCAAGCGGATCCCTAAATTCTCGGTATCTAAGGATGCAGGGGCTCGGGTGGCCGCTTACATTTTTACTAGACTTAGCTTTGCTGTTGCTAAGGATGTGGGAGCCCAGATTGTCTCTCGGCTCCCCACCAATTTCATGTAAACTTTTATTTTTCATTTAATGAAAGTTGCGCGCATCCTTTTTATAAAAAAGAAAATAAAAAATAAAAAAAATAATAATAGTAATAGAAGGATGCGCGCAGCTTTCATTAAAAGAAAAATAAAAGTTTACATAAAATTGGTGGGGAGCCGAGAGACAATCTCGGCTCCCACACCCTTAGCAATAGCAAAGCTAAGTCTAGTAAAAATGTAAGCGGCCACCCGAGCCCTCGCATCCTGAGATACCAAGAATTTCTGGATCCGCTTGAGCAAGGCAACATCATCCGAACCCAGCTCCCCAAGTGAAGAGAAAGAGAAAGGAAGGAAACCATAACCTGCTACCGCGCACAAATCCCCATACTTAGCACACTTTCGCTGAAAGAAGATCGGCGACAACCCTACGGCACAAAATCCGTCCACCCAGTCTGAGTCAAAGGAGAATAACCTGTCAAGTCGACGCACACATCACGCCCCCTGTCCCAAGAATAAAGCAATAAATCCGCAGGACAAAGAGAGCCACCGTGCCCATCATCCAAACCGATATCAACCTCCTTTCCCGCAGTAATACCAAACTAGATAGCAGATGTCGAAAAGAGTGTCCCGAACAAGGTTATGCCGATGTTTAAGGCCCACAGTACCAGTGCAAGAAACAGCGTGGTCCCCAAAAACATCCGTAGCAAAAACCCGAGAGCAAGTAGGACAGGGCCTAGATACCGTGAATAACGGAACACCCAGACGATACCCAAGCACACTACGGTAAGTCCTCCCATTCATAGTCTGACCCAACCCCGAGATAGGAACCGCACGTAACCAATCAGAGGAGTGAAAAGCTTGCTGAGACTGCCATAAAGCAAGTTGTCGTTGTGTCAAGGTGAAACCAGACTCTGAGGCAGCAGCAACCGTCGCGAAATAAATATCTGCCAATTTCTTCATAAGTTTGGGGGCAGCAATTTCACTAGGGTTACCTAATATACCAGAGCCTGTAGTCGCAGTAAAAACCTGTGCGGCATCAACAAAAGCAGGGCCATCAGCTACAATACCAGAAGGGCCGAGGAGCTTAGCCTGCAAACCAGCAGACTGCAAACGGGACGCAATAAAAGCATAAAATAAAATATCTCCCACCGCATAGACACCAAGACCACCAAGATGAAAAGGGAATGTAGCAAGGCGCCACTACCAATCCCCAAAACCCGGGCCAGACGCGGTAACAATACGTTCCAAGCTGGAACGAAGAGCGGTATCAAAAGGAAGATGGACAGACCCAAAAACACTAGGGGAGCAAGTACGAAGTGAGAAATAGAGCTTAGAAATACCAGTACATGCTCGAAGTAGAAGCAACTCACATTGCGGGTCCTCAATCCTCGCAACCAAGTCCTTAGCTCAATGGTCTTAGTTACTCTCTTCGCCACAATCTCACTGCCAAAACCAGGACAAGTCTTGTGAGTCCACCCAAAATCAGTAACACCATGCAATGGCCGAGAAATGGAAGGGGAAAAACCCCGGGAGCCGACTCGAGGATCCTCAATGTTAAAACACCTCCGTCTTGGAGACATTAAGATGCAGTCCAAAACGAGGGCCATCCACCATAATCAAATCCAAGACCTTCCCCACCTCCAAAGTATCACCCACAATGGTGCCATCATCTAAGTACCATGCCTGCATAGTGAGGTCAAAAGTGTCCCAGATTTTGCATACTAAGGGATGCATAACCAAAGCGAAAAGCAAAGGGCCCAACAGATCACCCCGTTGAACACCCTGACAAGACCACAAGTAGTGCTCCCCATAAAAAAGACGGGCCGGGCTGGAATAACAAAACTCCACCCAACGGGAAAGAACCGGGCAACGACGGCGAACCTCCTGAAGCATGGTCACACGATCAACAAGGTTGAACGCATTCTGGAAATCAACCAGCAACATAGAAAGCCCCACCTCAGCACCCCGAGCCTCAATGAGCCGGTTCAAGGCAAGCAGGATAGCCTCTCCTCCACCGGACACACCCACCCCAAACTGAAGCCCGTCAAAATAAGAAGATAAAGAAGGACCAACCATAAAAGCACCAACCTTAAAGACAAGCCGTCTCCAGACCGTGCCAACAGCAATGGGACGAACCCCACCACCCGGTTTAACGAGTGGCATGAGAGTGGCGCTGGCAATGTACTCACCCAGAGGAAGAGGACACCGGCCCTCAAGAAAAAGATTAACCACCCTAGTAAGAGAAGTGATCAAATCATCAGAGATAGCCACAGTAGCGCCACTCAAACAGTCCATAAGGTGTTGGGCACGGAAACCATCCCGCCCACATGAACTACCGCGTGGGAAGCTACGAATCATATCCAAAACCACCGTCGAAGAGACAACCAGAGGATGATGATCTCCAGACAAAGGAGGCAATGAAGGAGGCGGGGTGACATGATGCTTCTCACGCAAGGCCACAAGAGTGGAACCGGAGTAGGGGGCGACCTCAAAGGAAGAAAGCACCCTGACAGCAGCAGTATAGTGGCCGTCACAAATCTTCCGCCGACATTAGCGGAGGTTAAGCTCACTCAAATCCAGATCCTTGTCCACAGTAAATGAAGAAGGTGAAGGAAAAGTAGATCTATATACTTACATATTCATATATGTTTTAATTTAATTTGTCATAAAATTAACTAATGATCTTATGCATGCAAACATTTAAACAAAATAAAGAAGAAACTTGTTCTTACATTGGAAATTTGGTTAATATGGGCACAAGAGAGATCACCTTTCTCTCTTGTTCTTGAGCTTTCCCTTTTGGATGAACAAAGACCCAAGTGTAGGATCTCTCCCAAGGATTTATACCCAAAGCTTACTCTTAATTTAAATTAATATTATAGTTACTAGTACAATATTAATCTTGTAGAAAAATGACCCAAAAATATTATAAAACACTTAATATTTTCGGTTTTGGGAGAGAAGAAGAAGAGAGCTTTTTTGTCTCTCTAGAATTCTTATTTTGGATGAGTAAAGAATGAATGATACACTACAACATTTAGTGTGTTATTAGGTAAATAAGATGAAAAACCATAATGGTTTTTCCATCTCAAAAACCGGGTGGAAGGGGGGGATTTTGGGGAGCCAATGCATGCTTGTGTTGTTCTTTACAATAAGCAATAGGTTGCAAGGCTAGTCTATAATGCAAATGATTGTGTTTTCCACTAATTTAAACAACACAATATTTTGCCTAATCCCCTCTTAATTTCGGTACACTCATAAAATGGAACCCATTTTATTTTTGTCAAATTTGTCAATATGTCACATGTCATATGTTACATAAATTTTTTATGTATTTTTAACATATTAAAAATCAACGTATTAATAAAGTACGTCATATACAAAAATCGACTTAGTAATTCATAATTACTTGTACCAAAATATTTCTCCAATTATAAATCACAATAAATTGTATTTATAATAATTCATTCAAATTTAATTGTTTCCTTAAACAATAATTTCATCTGAGTAATGATACAATTCGATTACTCAGACCGTATCTCATTTCATTAAATTTCAATGTGATACGTAAATTTTTCCTCCAAAATCGTCCGTCAATTTTCAAGTAATTTAATTAACTCGCAACATTATACGATTAATTAAATGATCAATAAAGAGTGTTGCCCTATAGGTATGACCTAGGGGGTCAATAACGATCACCACCGTCGTCGACGAGTAATGTCAAACTCTAGTCAAGCATATCATTACCGATATATGTTGATCGATTGTGATAAAATATTACTTCCCAATTGTATTCTTTATAATGAGACTTAAACATGTGATCATCATGATCAACAGTTGTGATCGCATTATTGTCGGAGGACACATATTCCAACAGAAGGACCCTCATCGAAACAGTCCTACAACAGCAACCCCCCCCCCCTGTACCCCCAAGCAAGGATAGCCCCAGCAATACTGCCGACCGACATCGACGCCGAATAGCAGTCCTACACTCATGATTACGCCGAGGAGCGAAAGTCTTAAGCAGACACAGTGGTAGAACAAGCAAACGAACCCAGCGGGAGAGATCACCAGGGAAATCAGCCACATCATCCATGGCCCCTTTCAAAGCCCGAGCAAACCCAAGACGACATTTATGAGGAATAGATTTCAGGGTGCAAAGGCCTAACGACAATAAACGATCAAGCGAAGATATAGACCACTGAACAAGCTCAATACTATCATCAGAAGAAACCGAAGTAGAAGGATCAAAGGTCTCGGAATACAATAAATATGAAAGGCGTAGAGGCCATCAGCACACTACGGATACATCACAATATCACCCCGACTATGCCGATATCTAGCTCGAGTAGTACGGGTTTTAAAACACACCCCACACAACCAGAGCCCCATCCGTCTCAAAGAACTCTCGGCATTGGAATAAATAGTCAAACTATCAGTAAGAGTCTGACGCGTAAGGTCCAACGCACCATCATGATAATGCCAGTCCTGTAAATGTTTCTGCCAAGCAGCCTTAGTTAGGCCCTTACCAAAACCATCCCGACACCCATGAAGACCCGAAAAAAGGACAATGGTACCGCACAAGCTCGAGCATGAAGGAACACACCCCCAACCTGCACAGAGAACTATAGAGCCACCAACCACTACCACCCGAACGGAAAGCACTAAACAGCCACACGCACAAGCTGCTAAGAGCTCAAAATGTACCCGCTACCAACAACCAAAATGGTAACCCAGCTCACCACCAACGCACCACCCACTCCGGCGATGAACAAGAACCAACCGAGAACACCAACCACCAAAATGCTGTCGGCAAAAGCACCCAAAACCCCACAAACCCGTTATCCGTAAACACCCACACAACCCAAACACCAGCAGCAGAGGTGGAATAGGTGGCCGGAAACCGGAGATCAGAAAGCCAAAGGAACCAGCAACACGGGATGGAGAAAAACAAAAAAAGGAACCGAAACCGAAAACGAAACAAAGTATTACGCAAAAAACACGAAATACAGGCACTTACCAGCAGTGGGTCATAGGGCAGAGCCGTCGAACCACTACCTTAGACCAACGACGTGAGGTCTGGTGGCCTAATGGTGGTGGCAGTGGGAATAACCGATGTAGGAGACGACAGAAACCCCCGATATTGACAGCCACTCCCTCACGCAAACCCGTCGACGATGACAGCCGTATAAAATGGCCAACAACCACCACCCAGACCAGTGATGTGAGGTTTATACGGTCGGATTGGTGTGGTGGTCGGCAGCCGACGGCAGAAAGGCGTCAGAAATGCAGACGATCGTATGCCCTAATACGTAATAACCAAAACCGCAGAAACAGAACTCCTACACCGATAATCGCACGACCGCCGGCGAAAAGGGGCCGACGTGAGGCAGGAAAGACGGTGAGGAATCACTGGTTGACGGCGGTGGCAGAAAACGCGTGACGGCAGGAAATCGCAAATCGTCTCACTCTCCTCTCTTTCTCAAACTTATTATGTATATATAGTAATAGTAATAATAGAAACAATAATAGTAACATTAATAATAATAAATCAAACCTCTTACATTCTGTTTCTCCTTGATCCATATTTATGTGTATATTTAACTTCATAATTTTGATAAAAATCTATAACTCTATAATCTAAAAATAAAATCTATAAATCTAACTAAAAGTCAAGCCAAACTATCTATCATCATCTACATGTCATATTTTAATTACATATGATAACATCTTAAACCAATCTCATGTAAAGTGTATTTTGTAAAAAAAAAAAAAAAATTATAATTATAATAATAATCAAGTAAACCTTATACATTCACTACTACAAATATAGGGGACAACAATGGCTAATAACCGTTGTTATAGAAAAAACCGGCCGTTGTCATTCGGCCAGTTCTTAAAACTTTTAACAAAGGTTAGAATTTTTTTAAACAACCGTTATCAAAGCTTTTAATAACGGTTTATAACCATTGTCGTTATTAATTATCCGTTGTGAAAAGAAGTCTCTGTTTTGAGTAATATTTTGGTGGGAAAGTAATAACAACGGTTTCTTTACACAAACCGTTGTTGTAAGTATTTTAATAACGGTTTATACGCGTTGTTGTTACAAGTCATCCGTTGTGAAAAGAGTGAGTGGGAAGGTAATAATAACGGTTTTATGTCATAAACTAATTGTTGATAGTAATGCGCGCGTTTAATATTTTATTGGAGGGAAGGTAATAACAACGGTTTTGTTTATGATTACCGTTGTTATTATTAATAACAACAATTTCTTTATAATAACCGTTGTTATTGTTTTTTTTAATAACAAATGCAGTGCATTACTCTCAAAAACGTGCATCAATTAACAGCAGCAGCAACATCATCAAATAAACACAGCAGCAGCATATCAGATCAATATACAGCATCAACTATATAATGATTTTGGTTGCTATACCTAGATCAAATCAACTAATTCAACTAAATAGAAAGTCCGACAAACTAGTAAGGGTGCTGCAATTTCTTTCGCTGCTTGATGTTCCTGGGTTGGCGTATCCCGCAACATCTCATTTACTTGTTTGTTTTGAATATCATTGAGTGGATTAAGATGGGTTCTCTACAATACATTTTTTCGTTGTTGAACATGCATGATAAATATGGTTGTCTTATTATCCGTCATAAAGCATTTGCATCTTTGGGAAATTAGTCTACCATTCGTACGCATTATCCTCACGCCATTGACATCGCTGCCGCGTAAAGTTCGGAGGTACGCCAACAGAACAAGTGAATTCGGATAAAAAAGAAATAGTTGAGCCCAAGGTTTACATACCATTGCCATGATTGCCTTATCCGAACATCTATCAAGAAGGTTGAAGATAATTGAAATGAGATTTGGATCAGTTAAAACATCATATTGGGATTGGTTGTGGTTGCCATTGAACTCGACTTCTTTATGTTGACCAAACCAACCCATATCATCTGTTTTTGCTTTGACATAATCTGCATGGAAGAGTTCTGTATCTTCATCCAGATTATTGACTACCCAGCCTTTGCACCAATTTTCCATATTTTTCTGTATGCCTAATGGTAAAGGGAAAGATAAGCGACATTTGAATAAGCAAAGAAAAACTTGCTAATTAACAATCGAATTTACAAACTACTATAAACTGTAAAAAAGTGATGTAAGGTAAATGTCAACAATTTACGAGCATAAAACTCATCAACATCAAAAAATTTTAAAATAAAGTTTATAAAATAATAATCGAAATAGTTCGTAATGGAATGATAGAAAAACAAATAAAAGCAAATATATATATTTACTCATATAACCATCTTAGGATCGGGGACGTTTTTTGGGTGGCAAACTTTCTTCGTTAACCCAATTACCTTCACCATGATCATCACGCATATAGATGCTTGGAGTGTTATCATCGTCAACATCGTCAAAATTTGATATCTTACGGTGATCCAGTCCCTCAAATACGACATCCTGATCATCATCATCACCACTATCCGGTACACCCAGTCTACTCCTTGTATATAGTACAACAGACCACTTCTTATCCATAAGATCGGTGACATAAAACACTTGTTTCTCTTGTGATGCCATTATGAACTGATCATCCTTATTTCTATCCTTATCAATATTCACCAACGTAAATCCCCTATAATCCTTTCGAACACAATTGTTATTATCTACCCACTTACATCAGAATACAGGTATATTGAAGTCAATGTAATCTAATTCCAATATTTCTTGAATTACACCATAATATTACATTTTTCCCTAAATAGGATGTTTATCTTTTGAACTAGCAAAGTGCATCGCCTCAAATTCAGAACAAACACCACTATTTTGCATTGTGCTCAACTCATCTTGCTCGCGGGTGTAAAAAGTATATCCATTAATGGCAAAACCACTATAAAAGGTTGCTCTCGCATTTGGACCTAAGCCGAGATGTAGTAACCTAGGAGATATGTCATCACCACACTGATTCTTATAATCTAAATCAATGTTCCTAAACCACTCTCTAAATCTCTTATTATTCTCGTTTACAATCCACATCTCGCTCTTGTTTGGGTAAACGTCTTTGAGCTCATCTTGGTGCTACTGAATATAAGGTTGCACCTCATCATCGTTGTGAAGCACATATGTATGTGCTAAATGCAACATGTCACGTGTCACAATTTTTTCAACATGACCCCTAATGCCTTTTCCCGCCATCCAGTCACTATGGCGATTCTTAGGAACTCCAATTAACTCACCAATTGAGAGGTGCGCGTAATAATATGAAAGAGCTTCATCGATAATAGCGCGCTCAGCAATACAACCTTCTGGCCGATACCGATTAGATGTGTAGTCTTTGTACACTTTCATCATTCTTTCGGAAGGATACTGGTATCTCAAGTACACGGGGCCAAGATAAAAAATCTCCCTAACTAAGTGAACAATCAAGTGTACCATGATAGTGAAAAACGAGGGTGGAAAATACATTTCCAGCTGACAAAGAGAGGTGACAAGGAGGTTTTACAAAGACTCCCTGTCAGCAGGATCAATGACTTTATCGCAAATAGACTGGAAGATGACACAAAATCTAGTTAAAGCATATTGTACCTTGTCGAGCAAAATAGACCGAATAGCTACAGGTAATAACTGTTGCATCAAAGTGTGACAGTCATGTGACTTTAACCCGATGAGTTTTAGCTCTTGCATCGACACAAGGCTTTTGATATTCAATGAATAACCCTGTGGCACCTTAATTCCATTCAAGCACGCACAGAACTATTTTTTCTCATCCCGTGAAAGGGTAAAAGCTGTTAGCAACAAAAATGTACGATTACCTCTCTTCTCTGGTGCCAGCTTCGCCCTAATACCCATCAATGTCATATCTTCCCTAGCGGCTTTGTTTTTTTTTTTTTTGGTAAAATGTGAGCTTTGTATTAATAATAAAAGGATTACATCAAAAACATTCTACAAAAAAAGCCAACCTCCATCTAAGCTAAGTACAAAATGAACATCTAATATTTATGGTACTTAGCCAACCACAATCACTAGGCATAATACAATTTCTTAGTTTCTGCACTAGCCTCCCATGCACTTGTTTCTGAATCTGTTGAAGCAATCTTTCAGGTAGCGGCTTTGTTATATTTTGTTCCGCCTGAAACATTAAAGAGGGTGTTGGTTATATTATCACAGACATTATCCTCAATGTGCATGAAATTGAGACAACGCCTAACCTCCAGGTCAGGCCAATATGGACGTTTATCAAAGAATATCGATCTTTTCTTATACCCACATGTAGACAATTTAGAGCTGCTCTTCTTGTAACACCCCCAATTATTTAGGAGCCTTTAACAAGACATTCCCAAATAAATAGGACTGTTACCATCTCGGTTGCCTGAGCTAGTGAATAACAAAGTAAAACAAACCAAAATATTTTATACAATTTTTTAGCAAATGAAGGGTTTATTACAATTTAACAAATACTAAATAAACTAGAATAAAAATTAGTTACATCTCGCAGCGGAAATTAAATAAACTGAAATATTAAAACCATGTGATCTAGACTTCTAGTTAGACTGCCCAAAATCCTTACGTATCCCCATGAGTTCCCAAGTCAGCTAACTCAAGTACCTGTCAGTCAATCCGCTCCCCAATAAATGGTTAATCACAGGTGTGTACAGAATACACGGTCAACTCAACGGGTGAGTAGGGATAAATATTAACAACAATAATTCCATACACAAGGCACCACTCCCATAACAACGTGCTCCATATTATGACATGGCACACATCCCTTAACAACGTGCTCATATCAACATGGTACCTCTCCCTTAACAACGTACCGCCTTTCCTCTGTAATAGTATCCCTCCCTCAAGAACGTACATATTACAGTTCATCTCAGAGTACAACTCCCTTAAAAACGTACATCTGACCATAACACCTCCCATCATAATTCCACATTCATACGAACAATCAACAATAGTAATTAATCTCATCTCGTCATAATTACACATCCACAATAATAATAATAACAACAAAACTCAATATAATTTCTCCCTTTCCAACAATTACAACAATATCAATATGTAAAGAATTCATCTCAATATAACATCCAAAATAACATACACGTAAAACATTCCTTTAATTTACCCATCTCTCGTTATCCTTCCCCAAGGTATCCGGTTCAAAACTGAAAGGGTCATGGTACGAATTAAGGACGTCTACTTAACCGTACTAAGAGGGGCACCTAACAGTTTTGTTAGTTATTTAGACCATATTAATACTCATCTTATGATATTAAAATTACAAATTAATTTAAAATGGTCTAAATCTACATGCATGCAAATAAAAGTATAAAAGATGGTATTAAACCATCTTAAGACAAAAGTTCCTTACATTGTATAAGGAAAGTTTTGGGCACAACTCAAGGACTCCTTCCTTGATGTTGTTCTTGAGCTATGAAAATGGATGATCCTCCAAGACAACAAACCACCAAAAAGATGGTCTCCTAAGGATACACCCAAGAATCAACCCAAAATACTACTACAATACTAACTAGATATATGTAGTAGTAAACCTTGTTTAATTGTATATATGATGTACTAATAAATATTATTACTTTGATAATATTATTAGTTAATATTTATATATGTTTTTGATATAAATGATGAACAAAATAAGAAGAAAAATTTGGTCTTTAAGTAGTGTATATGAACCTAGACCAATTTTTCTTCAATTTTTTCCAACTAGAGAAATGGTGGAGTTTCAATGGTATTTATAGGCAATTTGAGGGGACAATTATAAGTGGAAAAATCCACCTAAAGGACACTTGTGATGTCCTCAAAAAACCAGTATATGTGGACTACTTTTGGTCCATTTCGGTTTTCGATATTTGCCCCACAAATGCTTATAAGTCGTATATTTAATTATCTTACATAATTAAATATTAATTTAATTTATTTAACGCTTAAATAATATAAATTAAATACCAATGACTACTTAACTATTAAGTAATCATAAGACCATTTTATCAACATACAATGTGTCAATATTAACCCATTTAGCTAATTTTACATCCTCTTGTAAAATTTAATAGCTAATTAATTCCACCTCAAAACATATACACATATCGTATAAAATTAATTAATTAACAATTAATTAATAAATTCTAATCATTTATTATTTAAATATCTCATAATTAAATAATAAATCTCTTTGTCCCGAGTTCGTAACCCATCATCAAATAATACATTTATGTGACTAACTAAGAGTCAAATAATACAAGGAATTAATTATCTCGTATCTCATACAAACAATTAATTTATTCTATTTGGGCGTCATCCTATAGGTGTGACCTAAAGGGATCAACTGATCACCGCCGTCACACGACAGTAATGTCAAACTCTAGTCAGCCAATCATTACCGATTAACGACGATCAGCTGACAAATAAATAAATAAATCCCTGATATTCCTTTCACGAGATTTAATATGTAAACCCACTTATTGTGGAGGACACTACTCCAACAAGTTTCTACCCGGGGTTCATTTTATTAGACACATCCTATATTCATTATTGTTCATTGGTTTTAGGCTTGAGAAACCTGGCTCTGATACCACTTTGTAACACCCCCATTTATTTTGGAGCCTTTAGCAAGACATTCTCAAATAAATAGGACTGTTACCATCTCGGTTGCTCAAGGTAGTAAATAACAAAGTAAAACAAACCAAAGTACTTTATATCAATTTTTAGCGAATGAAGGTTTTATTACAATTTAACCAATACTAAATAAACTAGAATAAAAATTAATTACATCTCACAACGGAAATTAAATAAACTGAAATATTAAAACTATGTGATCTAGACTTCGAGGTAGACAGGCCGAAATCCTCATGAATCCCCATGAGCTCCCAAGTCAGCTAACTCGAGTACCTGTCAGTCAATCTGCTCCCAATAATTGGTTCATCACAGGTATTTACAGAATATACGGTCAACCCAACGGTTGAGTAGGGATAAATATTAACAACAATAATTAACAATATATAATTCAATTTCATACTCATGGCACCACTCCCTTAACAACGTGCTCCATCTTATGACATGGCACACCTCCCTTAACAACGTGCTCATATCACCATGGTACCTCTCCCTTAACAACGTACTGCCTTTCCTCTACAATAGTACCCCTTCCTTAACAACGTACATATTACAGTTCATCTCATAGTAAAACTCCCTGAACAACGTACATCTGACCACAATACCTCCCATCACAATTCCACATTCATACGAAAAATCAACAATAGTAATTAATCTCATTTCGTCATAATTCCACATCCACAATAATAATAATAAGAACAAAGCTCAATTTAATTTCTCCCCTTCTAACAATTACAACAATATCAATATATAAACAATTCATCTTAATATAGCATCCACAATAACATACACGGAACACATATGAAAGTTGAGTAGGATTTATCCCTACCTGAACAACAAATCCTCCAATTTACTCAATCCAATTAAAAATAATCTTCAATAAATTGGTCATCTATCAATATTAATAATAATTATTATTACTAATTATTAATTATATACAATACAATTAAACTTATTATTCATTCCCTAATCTAATTTAATTAAATTCCGTCTTAATCCGAGTCATATCTCAAGCATACCCTTAAACCCGAGTTAACCCCCATGTCAACACCTACATAAAACCCGTCTCAACAATAAACCAAACCAAACTAACATGTTACACGGTTTGCACCACCCACAAACACCCCCTCTTATAACCCAATTCCCGCCAACTACACCACCCACCAAGAGCTCCACCAGAAGCCACCACCACCTGCTGCCCAGCCAACCACCTAACATCAGCAACCCGACCAAGACTCGGCCAACCAATCACACCCTAGAAACCTAAGCAACCGACACCAACAAGAACAATACACTACACACAACCACCACCCACGCATCCAACAGCCACCACCATCCTCCACCATACCCTACACCACCAAAAACCCATGTCCTATAATCTACCACCCCAGCCAACGACAATAACACACAACCCAATACACACAAACATATCACGCATTTGTGATTTTAAGAAGTTAATATCACGCATTTCCATAAAATCGGATCATATACGTTATAAGTTTTTAGTAGGGCGATTTGGCACATTAACTTGGCATGGTAGATACATATTATAATGCTGCATTTTTCATTGATGAATGTCATATTTTATTTATGTAATTTTGAATTATATAATTTTATCTTAGTATGGCCTTAGTTTTAATCGGTATTACCCGTAATGTAAGGGAATACCGGTTCGGTTGTAATTTTAATGTGATCTCGTATCACTTTTATTTTTATCAGTTTTTCATATTACAAATGTATAATAGGAATAGCTATGTATTTTATTATTATTTTTAATTCCGGAGTTCCTTCATGACGGTGCCATTCGGAAAGGCATTTCGATGAAGACGGTATTCTTGAGAGGCGTGCCACTTGAAGTTCAAGGGACCAATGGAGTTGGTTTCCAAATATGTAATAGATTATTAGATTTTCTATTTTAGGAAAGGCCATACTAGGAAATTTATTTATTGCTTTACATTTTTCTTTATATGTTATATGCATTGTCAAATCGCCATTAACATCACATGCATTTTGATATATATATATATATATCGTCTTTTCGACCGTGTTGATTATAATTATCATTAGTTCACTAATATAGTTCACTTAAAAGTGATAGATAATAAATCGACAATACCTCTCACATATTTAAAATTAAGATTAGCCTTTCCAAATAGTAGGACCCATGAATCCCTTTGACATTTGGGGTAGATTCGGTTTCCCGTGGTACTTTCATTTTTCATTGGGTAAGTGGGGTAATAAAACGTAATTACACGCGAAATTTGGTTGGACTCAACGGGATATAAAGACTAGTCTTATGTTTCGGGACTAGAGATGGAATTTATGAAATTCATCGATTGAGAGTTCTAAGGTAGAATCAATTAAATAATTAATTCACCAAATTATGCAAGTATTGGATATATCGGTTTCCCGTGCCCATGTTTGTGTGAAGATGGATCTCAGAATCACTTATATAATTGGGTGGAGGTCATTATATAAATACTAAAACATGCTAAAATGTTTTCATATATTAACGATGAATGTTTCTTTTCCCACTATTTCGTTGTTTTATGTTGTTCTTTATCATTACTCCTATTAATATACGATATCAATTCGATCGTAACACGAGTCTCTGCTAAACCACTATTACTAACGACAAATAGAATCTCTTTCTAAATCCTCAAATGAACCGTTTAAATAGGGCATGGACTAGTTCCATAGGAATCGTTCTATTCCATAGAACTCCATAGGAGTTGTCCTATGTCATATAAGATTAGTATCTTAAATTACTAACATGCCTATGTATGATTTCTTGTGAAGAAGTGTAAATAGAAGTAATGATTATAGTCAAAATATGTTTTGATAATATCATCTATGCATAAATAGTTCAAAAGTCTTATTGCTCGAACTAAACACTTGTAATTCATATAGCCTGGTCGTGGAGAGGGCTACTATAGTATTCTTTTGAGTCGATTCTTTGACTAGAGATTGTTCGCCCAAGTCGGCACTATTTCTGTTTGACTTTGATTTTTGCCCCAAGCCATTCTGTCAAAAGGGGTGAGTGTGCATCTTTTAGGTCATGATGAACTGTGGGTGCACAAAGGTAATAGTGCAATAGGAATTGTCCACCCCTTGTTAGAGTTATTTGAAATCTCAAGGCCACTCGAGGAGTAGTGAACTGGAAACGCGTGGCCACAATCGAAAAGTATCTACGGTAGATAATTCCGGTCAGACAGTTACTCTCTAGATCGAGGAAACCACTCTAGATATGATCACATGCAAGTACGACCTGCAAGACACCTTGCATTGAGTCGGAGATTGTAATAGGCCAGGAGAATTGGTGACGCGCACTCGTCTCGGACAAGTGGGACATTGTTGGAGTATGTGTCCTCAACAATAGTGCGATCACATAATCAAATCTCATAATAAGAATGCGTAAAGGGATGATTTAATATATATAGTCAACTGATCAACATTAATCGGTAATGATTGGCTAAGTAGAGTTTAACATTACTGTCGTTTGACGGTGTTGATCCCTTAAGGTCACACCTAAAGGATGAAACCCAAATAGATAATTAATTAATTGTATTTGATACAGATTAATTAATCCCTTATTTATGTGAGTTGGATTTTATATCTTATTGTAATATGATTAAATAACAATTAATTTAGTAATTAAATATTAAGTTACTAAATTAGTTGAGGTTTTGCATATATTTTGAGGTAGAGTTAATTAGTTATTTATATTTACAAGGAGTTGTGAATTTAAATAACTAACAATTGAGGGACCCATTATATATTGATATAATGGTAGTATACTACTTAAATGTTGAGTGAATATTATTTGATTAATTGTGATATTTTAATTGTTAAATAATCATATTAATAATTAATTATGTAAGATAATTGATCACATGAGTTATAAGCATTTGTGCGACAAATGTCAAAAACCAAAATGGACTAAAAAAAAGGGGTAGTCAGTTTTGGTAATAAATGATAATGATGATTATCCTTTATCACTTCTACACTCCAACTTGTCATGATTATATCTTATGACAAAAGCATAATCATGTGATTTACTTACACACTCAACCTCGCATGCTAGAGCATAAAATAAAGCACAAAAATACTCCACTTATGGAGGTGGCCGGTTTCCATGCTCTTATATGAGCATTGTGTGTGCTCATTTTTTATGCTCTTGTTCTTAGCTTTTCTTACTACATGCAAAACTAAAAACAACACACATAAATACTAATATTTATTAAATATTACTAAGGTAGTAATAACAATAATATTAGTAATATTAAGGGTATATTACTACTAATATCTAGTTAATATTAGTAGTATTTTTGGTTTAATCTTGGTGCAACTAAGAGGAGGTATTCCACTATGAATACTTGAAGTTTTGAGGATCATCCTAATATTATTAAGCTCAAGATCTAGGTTAGGAATGTGTTCTAACCTAGTGCCCATATTTCGTCCATTATCAATGTAAGAAAAATCGTTTTCTCCTTATTTTTGATTAAAACATCTTGCATGCAACTAGATCCATATGAGTATAAATTATGAGTAATTTATAAAATCTATTAAATAAGTTTAATAGGGGTTTTAGAAACATTTAATTTAGTCCCCGAATTAACCTCGTTCCCATGCTTTCTAGCATCTATTAGGGTCATTTCTTATCTTTAGTTTCCCATTTTGCATATTCTTTGAGGTTTTGTGTTCTTGGTAGGAGAGGATTGCTAGCCTTGCACTTATGGAGCAAAATAGAGCTAAATATATTGCATCTAATGACCAAGCATCGAAGAGGAGACTGACACTAGAAGCCTAAGCGAATAAATGAAGTGAAATGGGCAATGATGAAAGATTCGCGCATCACTAAGGCAGTCCTCACGGATTGTTAGGGAGCCAAGAACAAGAGAAGAATTTTTCCAACGATCCTTGCATCCTGAGCTCAGGACGAGCACATCAGAGCAATGATCTAAGCGTCCCAGAACAGGATCCGAGCGTGCCAGAGTACGATCCGGGCATCTCGACTGCCAGCCCGAGCGGATCCCCTCACAGGACAAGGCGTGCTTCGTCTCAATTCGCGCGTGTCCCTGGGGAGTAGCTACACCAATCCGCGCATGTCCCTCGGGAGTTGCAAATTATCAAGCTTCTATTAGGGTCTTAATCGTCATTTAAGCAAATAGTAACCCTAATCCTTGTACTTAATTTTAGAATAAATACCCTATTGTACTAGCTTAGAATCATCTCATCATAATCATTTCCTTAATTTAGTCCTAATCAAAGTTGTAATACACATTTCAATATTAATCACATCTTAATCTTTCTTTAATTATCTCAATTGTTCTTAGTTTAGTTGGGTAATTAGAATATTATTTGGGGTTTATTGGAGGATTGACAACCTTCCATCAATCATCATGTTTACTTCTATAATTCTTTGCTTTATTATTTGGATCATCTCAAATAGGTATAATCTCTTTTTACCCTAGTTTAGTTATTGTTAATCGCATTATTCATTCATCATGTTTTGCTTTGTTAGTATGATTGAAAACCTTATTAGCATATTAAACTTGATCATGAGTGAGTAGTCCTTTAGCTAGGGTTAATGGGGAATTAGGGGAATTAGGGGAATTAGGGGAAATAATCATGGGAATTGATCTTTGCTTAATCTAATATGCTTTCATAATCACTTGCTTGCTTGTTGTGATTTCAACCTATGCACATGTTATGTTTGATGAAATGCGAGACTATGAATCCTTGCATTTTTTACCCATCTCTTATCTTTTGAATGAGGCTTGTAAGATATAAGCCAACTCGAGCCTTGTTAGACCATGCATATAGTTGAATAGGAAGAGACTAAGTCGATTTGTAGGTGTTGTAAAGTCTTGATCAACTCGGCTTCGGGACCTAAGTCTTCCTAGGAATTGTAAGATATACACTAACTCGATTCCATCACAACAATAAGTTGCTTGCATCTATTTGAGAACATGTTTGTAGGATTTATTTCCATAATTCCCTTATGAACCCATGACACCCTAGTGCCTTTAATCAATTGTTTACAAACCCCTTTATTTGCTTACTTTGTTTTCTTTCATCTTGTTGATTAGTTTAGATTACACCTCATCTGAACCCAATTTGTGACACCCTAAGACATACGCTACTTGCAATTGAAATCCTAAATCAATACCCGTCCCTTGGGATCCGACCTTTACTTACCACTCCACTAAAGAGTAGTTTGTAGAGTTAGAAATATTGTTTTGGTTGGTAGCTTTTTACGACGAGTTTTATATCCACACCAAAAATGGCGCCGTTGCTGGGGACGGTGTTCAATTGATTTTATTTTCATTAATTGGTTTTTGTTGTGTCTTTCTTTACCTTGGGGAAGTCAGTCTCCTCAAGGTTGTTCTAATTGTTTTCTAGTTGTTTGATATTTTGCATGACTAGGAGATCACAAGATATTTTATTACCTATTGATTTCGAGATTGAAAGGACCTTAACCAACAATAGAAGAGTTGCTAGAGGTACTTCAAGAGTCGTAGGAATTGGAGAGATTGTGGACATTCAACCAAATAACATTGAGTTTGTCAATCCTTTTGCAAGAGAAGGAGATGATAACCCAATTCCAAACGCACCACAAAATAAACCTACAATGCCTAAATTCTCATAACATTCTGAACCAACCGAGGAGAACCTACCAAACGGTACTCCTACACCACCACATTTAACAGGTAATTTCATTACCAAATCCGCATTCATACAATTAGTTGAGATAAGTCAATGTGGAGGGATGCCTAGTGAAGATCCTCACTTACATATGGAGACTTTTTGTGATTATTGTGATGCAATTTCTCAAACCGGTGTTACGCAAGACCAATTTCGATGGGTATTGTTTCCTTTTTCCTTGATCAGTACCGCAAAGCAATGGTTGAAGAGCCTAGACAAGGCTACCCTTGGTATTTATTCATGGAAGAAGTTAGCACTTGCCTTCTACAAGAAATTCTATCCTCCGGAGAAGACTAACATGTTGAGAGCCCAAATCACCGGGTTCAAGCAAAGGGATGAGGAATCTTTATATGAAGTATGGGAGAGATTTAAGGACACTTGTCGTTCTTGTCCACACCATGGACTTAGTGAGTGGTTCCTTGTGCAACAATTTTGGAACGGCTTATATGAAGACTCACGCAATGTTCTTAATATGGGATCCAATGGGAGGTTTACCGAAGTTAATGACAATCAAACATGGGCCAAAATCGAACAGATGGCGGTTCATAATTCCCAATATAGTAGGCCTCGAAAGGCCACTAGAGGAGGAAAGTATGAGGTAGATTCCATCACACAATTGGGTGCTCAACTAAGTGCTCATATCGACACCATCAACTTGAAGTTTGAGAAGGCCATGGCTAAGCCTGATGAAGCTTCTAACTCACCCAAACAACATGTTACTGCTATGGTGGCATCATCCTTAATCCCAAATGGAGTATGTGAAAGTTGTGGAACCTTAGGACATGATCAAAACGAATATAGGGGAACAGATGAACAAGTAAATGATTTCCAAGCATACAAGAGTGGTACTCCTTATTCCAACTACTATAATGAGAACCCCAAATTCCATCCAAATCTTTAATATAAGAGCCAAAATGTTCAAAACCCTCAACCCACATACACTCCACCTCCAATGAGAAACCAAGCTCAAAGACCCTTTTTCAACCAAAGCCAAGGTTATCAAAATCAACCTTCCTACAACCAATCAAATGACCAAAGCTTTGATGTCCAAAAAGCGGTCCTCCAAATGCAAAAGAACCAAGAATAATTCTTTACCCAAATGCAAAAAGATAGCCAAGCTAAAGAAATCACCATCAACAACATTCTTGCCCACACCAAAATGTTAGAGACTCAAATGACCCAATTAGCATCTTCGAGCTCCCAAAGACAAAAGGGACAATTACCTCCTCAAGGTAACCCGCCCACAAGACATGAGACGGTTAGTGCTATCCATTTGAGAAGCGGTACAAGATATGAGGGGCCGAAGAGGCCAATTGATGAAGATATTGTGCATACTAGTGGCAAGCAAGGAGTTATGGAGAACTTTAAGGAAGAATATCCAACTACCAACGAACTTTCAAAGAAGAAGAATTAATAGAAGGCTAAGGAGCCTATTGTGATTAGACTTCCATTCCCAAGTCGCCATGCTAAGCCTAAGCTTGATGAGTAACTTGGAAAGTTCATGGAAATTATGAAGAACTTAGAAGTCTCAATCCCATTCACGGAATTGATCAATCATGTTCCGGCTTATGCAAAGTACATGAATGATATTCTTACCAAGAGGAAATCCATCCGAAAGTTGGAGACTATTGCCTTTACCAAAGTGAGTAGTGCTATTCTTCAAGGGAGTTCCCCTCTAAAGCTCAAAGATCCGGAAAGTTTTTCTATCCCATGTACCATTGGCGACACTACAATCAACAAAGCATTGTGTGATCTTGGAGCAAGTGTAAGTGTCATGCCATACTCGGTATGGGAGAGGCTAGGAATGGGAGAGCTCAAATGCACCAACATCACTCTTCAAATGGCGGATCGATCAACAAAGATACCTTTAGGGGTATGGGAGTATGTTCCCGTAAGAATTGGCAAATTCTTCATCCCGGTAGATTTTGTCATTGTAGACATGGAGGAGGATTCCAACATTCCTATCATCTTAGGAAGACCTTTCTTGCATACCGCCGGAGCGGTAATCGATGTGAAATATGGAGAGCTCACACTTGAAGTAGGGGATGAGACAATTAATTTCAATCTTGACAAAACAATGAGAGCTCACCGACTACATGAGCCATGCTTCATGATCGATCACTATAGCCGAGAAAGTGATAGGAAGAAGTTAGAATCTCTATGCAAAGATCAAGCCATGGGTAAAGAAAAATCACCCACATGGAAGGAGAAAGTGGATGACCTTCAAGTAGCTCTATTTGGAGAGCATGGAATTTTCAACAACAACAATGAGAGCTTGAATAGCTCACCCATCATGACAAGTAAGGAAGAAGGTCTCATTGGCCAAGATAACAAGAAAGGAGAGTTGCTCTTGTCAACTCATGACATCATTGGGGAACAAGCTAGCGAGTTTTGTGGTCTATGGGACGATGAATTTGAAGGATTAGTCAATCCTTATATTGGAAATGTTATGACCTTGGACCAAGGCTTTGTAGATCCTTGTCATCACTTTGACTTGGATGCCTACAACAATGAAGAGAACAATGTGCAAAGGTCTACCCAAGACCTCTATCATCAAAATGAGCAAGCCTTCGACTATTTTTACAAAGTGTTGAGCAACATCAACAACACTTTGGCTTTGCCCCCTTGATATCACTCACAAGAAGGAGAGTTTGGTGGAGTCCTCCCTAAACCACCATTTGTAAATATTCTAACCCCTTAACTCGCCATTTATTTCCTTTATTGCATCTTTGTCATTTTTGGATTTGCATTGTTTGTGCTTTATTTCAAGATTTTTGACATGAGGGCAAGTGAGAGAGGTATTTTAAGGTGTTTTAATGTGTAGTGTTTGATCAAGTGTGGAGATGGTAAATGCCTAGGCTAACCAAGCCTTTGTAGTACAACCCACAACATTCAACAAAGAAAGGAAGAAGGAATGACACGGGAAGATGGATTCCCACGAGCAGACTTGAGCTCGTGGGAGCTAAGACTGATCCGAGCGGCTCCAGGCTCAATCCGCGCGTCCTGGACTTAGGATGTGGGAGCTGGGAAGCTTCAAAATTGTGGGGAAAACCCTGTTAGGAAATTTGCGCAAGCCGAGCTCAGGACGCTCGTCCTCCACAACAATCCGCTCGAGCTACTATCGAGCCGCGGGTCCTGGCACTGCTCAAATTGATGAAATGTCGTTGTGAGAAAATCTGCACGTCGTTGGGAACAATCCGAGCGTCTCAGCTGAAATCCGTTTGAGCTAGCTTCAATCCGCGCGTCCCAGCACTGCTTTGATTTTTCAGAAAACTCTGTTAGACGATCCGCGCATCCCGAGTCTGATCCGAGCGTCCCTAGCCTGGTACTTAAACAAAACACAGGACAACACTCCTTCCTCCTAATTCATTTCCATCTTTCAAAAATAAAAACACATACATTTTTCCTCACTTCAACCCTCAATCCCTTCATTCAAAAACGTCAATTTCTCAATAAAATTCACCACAATCAAAACAAAACTTGCTCAAAACAAGATTAAATAACTCCTTCATCAACAAAAGACTTTCTAACCATCAATTTCCTCACAAATTGAATCAATTTTCTAGGGTTTGGGCACAATTTCGAAAATCCCAAATTGATTGAGGAATTGATTGAAGTTTGAAGAAGCAAGGAGCATTCAAGTAATATATTGGTTTATTGATACTAATTTCATAAGGAGAATACAAATGGCAAGGACTAAAGGCGGAACCAAGGCACCCAAGACTCCAAATTTGTCAAAGAGGCAACAAGCACTTCAAGCATCTAAGGCTTTGGCACTATCTCAAAGGGAGCAAGTCCGAGAAATTGTCGATCCTATTGGGGAAGCTACCTTCTTGATATGAGCACTTTGTTCAACAAATTTCATTGGGTTAAGAATGACAATCTTGACAACAAATATGAGTGGCTCATCAAGGAAGCCAAGTCCATTTTCTTGCCACCAAGATTTGCCGTATCTCCGCCCATAGACCAAACTACCTCATACCCATCTCCAAAGAAGCCGAGGAGATTATCAAGCAACAAAGGGATCCAATTGCCAAGCCCTCCTCCTCTACCATTGTGAATCCACCCTATCCTATTGCCTACCAAGAATTCAAACCAAGTGACTCTTGTGTTGTGGTAGGCAATGACTACTTGACCCAATTAATGCAACAAATGCATAGAGAAAATTATGAAGACCGAGTGAATGCCTATTGAGCCCAATATCCGCCCCTTCTACATCTAGCTAGGCAAGGACTTCTTGATCCTTCATGTCCTTTTCCTAGTTGGGCGGATAAGGAAGAGTTCTTCCCTTCTACTTCTCAAGATGCCGGAAAGAATAGCCGGGTGGCTAATGGAAAGCAGGTTGTTGTTGTTGAAGATGGGGAAGGTATTGGTTCATGCCAAGAAGAAGAAGAGCAAGGTTCAAGTTCCAATGATGAAGAAGACGGTGAGTCCTCCGGTTCAATGGAGGTTGATGAAGATGATAATTCTGATGATGATGATGACGACAATGATGCCGGTGATGAGGATGTCGCAATGAGCGACAATTGAGGGTTGACAAGGCTAATTGGAGGATACCACAAGTGCGGGGTTGACCTCAACCTATTCCATTGTGAGTTTCTTACACCTCCTTTAGCTTTATCTCTATATCATGTTTTTAATCTTTATCTTGAGTATTTGTTTTGAGTACTAGCAACATTTATAGGACTCCCACTTCGGTTCCATTGAGGTGTCTCATATTTTGTTTCCATTTGCAAAATCCAAAATGACAATTAGAATTCATGCATTGCATCTCTTTCCTTGTGCATGAACTCCCCCTATTTTACACTAGAAATAGTGTCTTACTCGGTCTGGGGAAGTTCACTCACAAGGAATACGAGTTAATTCAAATTAGCTCTCCGACCAATCGAAAGCATGCATCATATAGGATAGATTAGATTGCATTCACTTGTTATATATGTCATGTAGTTTACATATTAGTTTAGAAATCATGTATATTCATATAGATTGCATTGCATAATTTCCTATCGTATTGGCCATTGAGGACAATGCTCATACTAGTGTGGGATGGGAAATTCTAACTTAACCTTTTAAAATCAAAAATGATAAAAATTGAAAAATTCTTAAATATACATAAAAATTGAAAATTTTTCTCAAAAATACAAAAACATGTTCGTTCCTTTATAGTTTAGAATTGTATATATTTGTGTTTGTTTGTCACTCTTATCACATTCGATAGACTACGCCACATTCGAGGCATGAAAGAAATAGAAGACCGCGTGGTATCGTGGTATGATCTTTCCAAATCTCCTTCCCCCTTTTATATGTTAATGACAATGTGGCTTTATTTTGGATGATGCGGTACAAACCAATGTGTTGTTAGGAGTTGCATTTAGTTTATATGGCATACTAGTTGATAGAAGCATTTGCATTTGTTAGGTTCATATACCTATTATTAGACTCTTCTAATAGTGAACAAATTAACATTTTAATTATTAGTTCTTTAGATCTAGTGCATGCATAACAAAATGAGAGAGTAATAAAGAAAAACAATGTCCCTTACATTGTTATTTGGTTCGAAATAAGGGCACAAATAAGGTCACCTTCCTTATTTGTTCTTGAGCTTAATATGGTGGATGATCCTCCAAAAATCCCAATGTAGAGATCCTCCTTGGATTGCACCCAAGACTAATCCCTTAAACTAGTATACTAATTAACTAGATTAATACACTAAAACCCTTAAAATTAATTCTAATAATATACTTATTACTACACTACTAATCCTATATTATGTTTAGAATTTATGATGAATAATTTCTAAGTTCTAAAAACTTGTTTTGTGAGAAGTAGAGAGAATATTGAGCAAGTTTGCATGTGATGTGAATGAATGAAAATAAGAGAACAAAATTCTCTTAAAAGAAAGAGGGAGAACCGGTTGGAGCAAGGGCTAGGTGCCAAAAATTGGCATCTTAGTTTTTCCTTTTGGTCTTCTCAATATATTAGGTGTGTAAGACTTGTAGTGTAGGCATGATTAGCTATTTTATCAAATAAAAATAAACAACCATAATCCATCACTACTGCCTCCATATTTCAGTCCACCTTATAAAATGGACTACCATTTTATTTTTTCAATTTGTCATTTGTCACACAATATGTCACATGTAGTATGTTACATGTTATTAATTAATTTAATGCATATTTATCAAGTAAATATCATTTTATAAATTAATTAAATTACATACAACAAATTGACTAGTGATACTTGATCACATAAATAAAATGGGTCATATAATTATAATTCACAACATCTTGTAATTATAATTAACCATCCATTCTTACCTCTATTGTTTCTCAAACAATATACAATTTTAGTAACAAAGCATTTCAATTACAAAAATAAATCTTATTTAATCACATTACAACAAGATATAAATATTTTCTCTCACAAATGAATTGTTCAATTTTAAGGAATTAATTAACTTGTATCGTCATACAATTAATCAATTTGTCTATTAAGGGAATTGTCCTTTAGGTGTGACCTTAAGGGATCAACTGACCACCACCGTCAAACGCCAGTAATGTCAAACTCTAGTTAGCTAATCATTATCGATTAATGATGATCAGTTGACTATATAATGAATCATCCCTTACGTATTCTTAATATGAGATTTAAACATGTCATCGCACTATTGTTGAGGACACATATTCCAACAATCCCCCACTTGTCCGAGACAAGTGTGCGTAACCAATTCTGTTGTCCTATTACAATCTCCCACTCAATGCAAGATGTCTCGCAGGTCGTACTTGCACTTGATCATATCTTGAGTGGTTTTCTCGATCTGGAGTTTAACTGTCTGACCAGAATTATCTACCATAGATACTTTCCGAGCGTGGCCACGCATTTCTAGTTCATTACTCCTCGAGTGGCCTTGAGATTTCAAACAACCCTGACAAGGGGGTGCACAATTCCTATCGCACTATTCCCTTTGTATAGCCACAATTCGTCATAACCCAAAATATACTCATTTGACCTCAGTTACGACAGTCGTATAACATAAATCAAAGACAATCTGAAATTTTTGCCAACTTGGGCGAATAGTCTCTAGTGAAAAGAATTGACTCATAATAATACTATAGCAGCTCTTGCCACGACCAGGCTTTATGAATTACTAGAACTCTATAAGCGGTCACTGCCTGTAGATACCCAGTATCTACACCTTCCAAAAACCACCCGATGATGATCGAACTGTAACGTGTTTTTGATATGCGTGCGTGGATTGGATATACATGAGAAGGTTTAATGCACTACTCGGATATGAAAAATGATTTCAAAAATTTTCTAACTTCATTTGCATTAAAATAACACTATTTAGAGTTAAAATCGTGTTCGGACCCAAAACCGACTCAGAAACCCGCAACTTGAGTCAACCTGAGTCAACCTGAGTCAACCCGAGTCGAAACAAATCTCGAATGTCAAAAATAATGCCATGAATGTTTTTATCATGTCATTTCCATTAAAATGACCCTATTTAGAGTCAAAACCGACACCGAGCCAAAAACCGACTCGAAATTCAAATCCCGACTCACACGGGTCAAACCCGAGTCAAGCACACAAAACACCTACCTCAAGTAACACGAAAATCATCTTAGTAGATGCCCATATTGTTACACGACATCTTATATGAATACCACATATCAACAATGGATGGAGAATAGGCCACGTCCAAATTGAAAGGAACAATACACCCCTTTCCATCACGAGGTGGCTCGCGCCTCTTTAGGCCATCTGCTTAGCCTCTAAGCAAAATCAACCGACCTACCATCCCACATTTCTCTATAAATACCAACCTTCACACACTACAAACCTCACGCGAGCGTCCGCCCCCTCCCTCTCTCTTAAACTTCTAGACCCGACTTCCTCAGTCACAAAATCGACACGTGTTTACGACCTACCGATCGTAAACACAAGCCTTACACATTTTTTTTGGTATCGTCGCCGTGCATTCGACCGACCCATTCGAACAAATTAATTCATCAATCAACATGTTTTAATTAACATATTTTCAAAACCAAATCCTTTTTTAAGGCACTCTTTTAAACTTCTTTAATCATGAGCAGTCGCAACGAGAAAACCGTCTCTAAAGTCGTCTACTTCGCAAACATCAATACACGTAAGTTTGAAGGTGTAAATATCTCATTTATTTCATCGTCTGACTCGCGCCCCAAGAGCCCGTCTGTTTTCATATTTTAAAACCAGGGCAGAGCCCCTTCCCTCGCCAATACGCTCGCGCCCTAATGAGGCTGCCTAGCACCGTTCTGTCTCGTTTTTAGCACTTGTCTAGGACGATCCCGACTACGGTTAACCCGTATACATGACGGATCAGATTGACAAGTTTACGTGTTTTTACACTTTGTGTTTCGACACCCCTTTTCAAATAAATGGATCGTATTAAGCATCATAACCCAAATTTGATAAATGGATGTTTAATTTCCGTTTTCACATGCAAATCTATCTAAATCCAACTTGACATCTTATGCTTGATATTTGGATCAACAAACCGACTTAGAAAGCTCACATGTTAGGTTAACACTTTTGGATGTGCATTCATGCATTTGCACCGTTTTATCAACTTTTGCACTTAAACAACCACGATCGATCAGTAGAGGCCGATAACGCGGGCGGGATTGGGTGTCTGATTAAAGGGCTTCCCAATACGTACCCTCACCCCTTACTTAGAACCTTTGGATAGTGGATGGCCTTGTCCAGGGCGTACGAGAGTCATTTTAGGCATAGAATGCTAAAAGGGGGACGAGTCCTTATTTTTAGTACCTATGTCAAACACCGCTTTTTACCTTGGTTGACCTAGGTATAAAGTGGATTCGAACGGGTTCCAAGCATCACACAAACGCTTGGTGGCGACTCCGAACATCTCTACTCGTTTCGAGATCTTTGCCGAGACGAAACCGGCCGATATAAAGCAATCTGGTCGAAAGCATTTTTACATCACCGAGCGTGGCTTTCTAGACCGCTGCATGTCCACAGATTGGCTTGGCGTGCAGGTGGCCCGTGACCGCAGATCGGTAGGTGGCCCAAATCCACAGACCGGCCTGTGGCCCATGTCCACAGATTGGCGACTCCGCTGGGGAAAACTAGGACACTTGTGTCTTTGTGATCCTTAGAGGTGAAACTCGAATGAGGTTGTGGTTAAAGTTCATTAATTGATATTACGGTCATAAGTCGGGTTCCTTGTCCGGGCCTATAACCTAACCTTTATCGACCAATTGGCACGTCTCATCGGCGTGAGTTTTCTCATCCCCGCATTTCGAATCTCGATTGAGTTAAGCATACCGTTGACGTTACACATTTCTGTTTCGTCAAAGGGCTTTCATCATCTTCGAGCACGAGGCTAGGGCACCCTCCTTACACATTTTTTTGGATTGGTATCCCTCTCGCAAATCCGGGTTTGATTGCTTGGTGTGTAATCCACCCTTTTAAGCCAAAGCCCGTGTCAGCATTATGCAATGAACTGTGAGTGCTTATGTGTTATGTGATCAAAAGTCCTTCCATGACATTTCAAACTTTTGAAAACACCTTTTGCGCCGTTATAATGGCCGTTTCAACCCTCGGTCTTTCGCCGACCGTTGCATTTCAAACAACACGCCTTTCTAGGCCGTCGTAATGACGATTTTTCCAACCCGGTTTTCTACAACCATTTCAACACGCCTTTTTATGCCATCCTAATGACGACTTTCAAAACCAGTTTCCTACAACCGTTTCAAAAACACTTTTTGCGCCGTTATAATGGCCGTTTCAAACCTCGGTCTTTCACCGACCCTTGCATACCCTTTTTATGCCGTCGTAATGACGATTTCAAAGCCTATTTTTCATAACCGTTTCAAAGCACCTTTTCATGCCGTAATAATGGCCATTTCAAACCCGATTTTTATAACCATTTCAATCACCTTTTTGTACCGTTGTAATGACGATTTCAAACCTTGGTTTTCACAAACCATTTCAAAATACCCATTTATTGTTGGAATATGTGTCCTCCGACAATAATGCGATCACAAATGTCGATCATGATGATCACATGTTTAAGTCTCATTTTAAGAATAGATGTGAGAAGTAAGATTTTACAGTCAACTGGTCCACACATATCGGCAATGCTTGGCTGACTAGAGTTTGACATTACTGTCGTGCGACGGTGGTGATCAGTTGATCCCCTTAGGTCATACCTAAAGGGTAACACTCTTAATTGATTATTTAATTGATCGTATGACGATACGGGTTAATTAAATTACTTAAAATTAACAGACGATTTTGGAAGTAATATTTACGTGTCTCATTGTAATTTGATTAGATAAGATATGGTCTAAGTAATCGAATTGTTTTATTACTTGGATGAAATTATTGTTTACGGAAACAATTAAAACGGAATGAATAAATTATTATAAATACAGAATGTTGTAGTTTATAATTCGGAAACACTTTTTGGTACAAGTAATTATGAATTACTAGGTTAATTTTATAAGTGTCATATTTTATTAATGATACTGTCGTTTCGTACCAAAAATAAACCTAAATACAACTAATAGAAGCTAGCAGCAAGTAGGGTCGATCTCCACAGGGAGGCTATTTTGCTATCTATCTGTTTAATTTGGTCTGTCGGATGTCACAATGTGGGGGTTTTAAAAGTGATATTCTAAACTAAAGAGAATAAGGGAGAGGGAAATAAAAAGAAGGAAGCAAACAGATAAAGAGAAACAGCTAAGACAAACGGTTCACCATAATCATCCGGTCAAGTAATCTAGGTCTCAGGTCAATGCAAATACGGTCTAAGGGGTAACGAACGTCACCTTTCGGTCCTTAATTCACCCTAAAGTGTAAACAGCTTAACTTTCGCCCTCACTGCAATACTCTATTGTTCGCTACTAGTCTATCCTTTTCCAACCTTTCGGTCCAGGTCAAGGATCACTAAGAATTAAAGGTCTAATTGCGTCGACTCAATTAGGCGATTACAATTAATTGTAGCATTTAACCAACAAAGACAAAAGATACAAAGATTAACCTAATAAATCGATTACTCTCCCTTCATATTATGGATCCCCTATAGTCTTAGCATAAGAAAATTAGCTACTCATGATCATTGAATTATCAATAACAACAAATAGATAATTAAAAGTAGACATGATGATGAAACTAATAAGGATAAATAAGCAATTAATTGAAAGAGGCATTATAAGAGAGAGAATTAATCTAGGATGCATAAATTAAATAAGAGTGTAAGAAAGATTAAGAACAAACTAATTATGAATGAGACATAAAGGAGGAGAAATTACAATTAATCCGAAAAATAGAGGGGAAAGAAGAAGCGTCGTTCCTCTGCCTCCCCCAAGTCCAGGGAATGAATGATATTGTAATACTCCGTATTTATAAGTCTTGGGGTACTCTATCGAGTAGGCCTTACTCTGTCGAGTAAGGGTAAGTTGCGAAATAAAATAGTTTCTGACCTGTTGGGTACTCGATCGAGTAGCTGGGGTACTCGATCGAGTAAGGGGGTACTCGATCGAGTGTCCGGTTTTACGGGGAATTTTCTCGGGTTTTGTTAATTATGCGATTAAGGTATTTAAGTTTCGTCGTCATTGTTTTAAATAACTTTTACAAAACCTAAATCCCTGTTTAAGAGAGAAAGCAACCAGTTCATCTTCCTAATCGCATTCTTAGCAATTCCCGGAGTTCAGACGGTCAGTTCTTGTCGTTATTCGTATCGTTGAGTTCCTTGCGTCGAGGGTAAGATCTATGTACCCTTTTTATTGTTTTTCCCTTGATTTGGTTAAACCCTAATTTAGAGATTGGGGGTTTTTGTGTGTAGTATGTGATGTGTAGCCTCTATGTGTTATATGATAGGAGGAGGGTTCGTAGAAGAGGCTTTTGATACAAATTTGTTGATACCGTCCTGATTGTTGTGCTTTCCGGGTAGGATTTCCTACTCAGTATTAGTCCCATAATGGGATATTGGTGATGTGATGTATTTGGTTGTTTGATATAATGATTGTCTTTGCGTTTGTGGTTGTGATTGCTGTTGATGGTTCTCGAGATGCGTTCTCGGCTGAGTGGGGTCACTTGCGGGAGTGACTTCACGCCCTAGTTTCGCCCTTCGTGGAACCCGCCACGGAAGGGGATGTGCACATTAATGGACAGGGTTATCGCTCACTATGTGGAGCGGGGATTTGGTGGGTACGGCTGCGGTCCCCCATCGCGTGCTGGTCCAAAGTGGACGATCGGGATTGAGATGATGGGAATTGGTTGGTTGTGTGTGTGTGTGACAGTTAAGTCATTGCTTTATCTTATTATTGTTATACATGTTGATTGTGTGATTAGTACGACCCGGTGTTGTTTTGTAAACTGCGGTGATCCATTCGGGGATGGTGAGCGAGATATTGAGCGGTATTGAGATGAGTCTGGGATAGGCGGGATGCCACGACATGATGATAGGAGTCTTCCATTGTAGCCTTTAGTTTATTTACATTTCAGTTAGACAGTCAGTTTGAAATCATGTATCGTACTTTTGGTTTGGTTTTGAGGATTGTATCTATTTACTAAATTATTTATAATAAAAATTGTTTCTTTATTGTTGCTTGATTATCATTGCCTCGGGTAACCGAGATGGTAATGTCTTCATACCTGAGTGGTCCTGGTAAGGCACTTGGAGTATGGGGGTGTTACAAATGGTATCAGAGCGACGATCCTGAAACCTGTAACCAATGAACTTAATGAACATAGGGAGTCAATTAAAATGAACCCGGGGTAAAAGTTGTGGGAGCTAGTGCAAAGGCTTGGGAGACGTCCTAAAGTCGCAGGGGTCGCCCTACAACTTTGAACCGGTCACATGGGGGAAGTGTTTGTCGAGTCGTATGTGTGTTTGGTTAACTTGTTTACGAATGTGATGGAACGTGTTAATTGATGGATGTTGAAGTAGAAAGTTGAGCATGTGAAAGAAAATGGTGATATGAGGAAACTTGCTGATGAGATGATAACATGTTGGATGATTTACAATGTGGCATTTAATAACATGATGAAATGGTTTCGTAGATAGTAGAAAAGATGCGTAGTATGCTTATTATGATATAGTGTGGTTTATAAAGTTTAGCATGTTAGCATATGACGTAACATGCGGGTAGCTTCTATGAATTAGTGTTACTCGATCGAGTGGGACTGACTCGATCGGGTGGGTTTTTGGCGATTTTGAGTCCAGAATCGAGTTTTGGGACACTCGATCGAGTAACTTGGGGTACTCGATCGAGTAGGGGGTCACTCGATCGAGTAGCCTAGATACTCGATCGAGTAGGTAAGAGATCGGAAGGTCTGTTTGGGGTCTGAAGTTTGGGTACTCGATCGAGTACGTGGGGCACTCGATCGAGTAGCCCGTTACACGATCGAGTGTGTTTGGGAACTCGATCGAGTGGGTTCTGGGCAGCGTGTTTTCGTGTTTTGAGGTTTAGTACGTGTGTTTATGTTTACCCTTTCTTATATAGCTTCAAGATGCCGCCCAAGAAGACTGCTTTGTATGCGAGAGCTGAGCTCATGACCATGGATGACATCGTTAAGATGTTAGAGCACCAGGATGCTCTTACTGAGACCCTGAAGAGAGTGAATGAGGACAAGGATAAGAATAAGGAGAAGGAGGTTGATCATTCAAAAATCAGCCTCTATATTGCGAGGTTTAACCCGAAAGAGTACAAGGGAGTTGGGGAGCCTAATCTGTTTGATAGTTGGCTGAGAGAGATGGAGAACATCTTAGACTTGGTTCATTGTCCTGATGAGATGAGAGTGGAACAGGCTGCGTTCTATCTGAGGGAGGCAGCAGGCAAGTGGTGGGATTCAGTGAAGGTGAGTGCTAAGGAAATATATACCAACCAAGGCTTACCTGCTATACCTTGGGAGGAGTTTCGTAGGGTTTGTGAAAAAGGAGTTTGTACCGGAACATGTGAGGAGTAAGTTGAGAGAAGAGTTTGATGGTTTTAAGATGACAAATGAGATGTCTGTGGGTGAGTACTACAGTGTTCAATGAGAAGTCTAGGTATCTTTTGAGGACATGGGTTTGAGTGAGGAGAATTTGGCATTGAGGTTTGAGAGGGGGTTGACCACCAAGATTATGGATAAGTTACCCGTGGGGATCCTTACCGATGTTAAGGAAGCTTATGAGAGGGCTGGGAGAGCGGAGAGGTTGGTGGAGATGGCTCAGGAGAGGTCAGGTGGTGAGAAGAGGAAGTCCGAGAGCGAGGGTGGTGGCCAATCGAATCACAAGAAAGGCAACCACAATCAGTCTAAAGGATTTTCTTCTGGGTCTGGGTTTAGTGCTGGGGCTTCCTTTGGGCGTGGCCGTGGAAGTGTGAGTAATAGTTGGGGAGTGACCTTCTATGGTTGTGGTGGTGTAGGCCACAAGAGACATGAGTGCACGAGTGCACCGGATCTTTCGAGACTCGCACAGAGCTTCGCGAGCAACAGACCACTGGCCGGATCATGGCCAAACCGGGAAGTCGAGTTACCAGAGAGAGGCAACCGCAACGGCGGTAATTCTTATCAGAAAACACCGACGAACAACAACAACAATCAAGGGTCGGGTGCTAAGCCGACCGCATCGGCCCGAATCTTGTCCAGGAGGGTGGACGAAGACCATGTGCAGTTATTCATGATGGAGAAGAAGGCAAACGAGGAAGATGCGCACGTTATCACCGGTACATTCCTTGTTAATGGTATTCCTACCTTTGTTTTGTTCGATTCGGGGGCTTCTCAGTCATTTGTGTCTTCGAGTCATGTTAAACAGTTGGGTTTGAGAGTATATGAGTCTGTTAGTGAGCAAGTTTGCATACCTTCGGGTGAGTCCGTATCGTGTGGGAGATTGTTTAGAGATGTATCTTTGATAGTTGGGCAAGTTGATTTCACTGTAGACTTGCTAGAGTTTCCTTTTAACGGTTTTGAGATGATAGTTGGGATGGATTGGTTAGGAAAGTATAAAGCTAAGATAGACTGTCATCAAAAGAAAGTGTCCTTAAGAGGTCGAAAGGGTGTTAGTGTGTCTTATCGTGGGTTTCTAGTCAAACCCAAAGTTAAGTTGATTGCAATTGTTACCTTGAAGTCTTATCGAGGAAGGATGTCCTTTGATCCTGTGCCATGTGAGAGATGACCGGATAGAGATTCCGACGATTGATGAGATACCGGTGGTGGGAGAGTTTGCGAGATGTTTTTCCGAGGAGATTCCGGGATTGCCACCGAAGAGGGAGATAGATTTCACCGTTGAGTTGAAGCCAGGGACGGGGCCAATCTCTAAGGCACCGTACCGTATGGGTCCTAAGGAGATGGAGGAGCTTAGGAAGCAGTTGGATGATTTGATAGAGAAGGGATACATTAGACCAAGTGTATCGCCTTGGGGAGCACCAGTTCTTTTCGTGAAGAAGAAAGATGGGAGCTTGAGGCTGTGTATAGATTACAGGGAGCTGAACCGTGTGACGATAAAGAACAAGTATCCTTTACCAAGGATAGATGACTTGTTTGATCAGTTGAGTGGTGCAACAGTCTTTTCTAAGATTGATTTGAGGTCGGGGTACCATCAGGTGAAGATTAGAGAGGTGGACATACCAAAGACAGTTTTCACGTCGAGGTATGGCCATTACGAGTATGTGGTGATGCCGTTTGGGTTGTCTAATGCGCCGGCAGTGTTTATGGATTTGATGAACAGAATCTTCAGACAGTTTTTGGACCAGTTTGTAGTGGTATTCATCGACGATATCTTAGTCTACTCTAAGACTAAGGAGGAGCATGAGGAGCATTTGAGGATCGTGTTGCAGACTTTGAGGGACCATGAGTTGTATGCCAAGCTGGCCAAGTGTGAGTTCTGGTTAGAGAAAGTTGCTTTTCTGGGGCATGTGATCTCTAAAGATGGGGTAGCTGTGGATCCGGCGAAGATTGAGGCAGTGACAAAGTGGGAAGCACCAAAGAATGTTGCTGAGGTTAGGAGTTTCTTGGGTTTAGCTGGATACTACAGACGGTTCGTGAAAGATTTCTCCAAGATAGCTAGACCGATGACAGCGTTGATGAGGAAAGAGAACAGGTTTCGTTGGGATGAGAGTTGTGAGACGGCGTTCCAAACATTAAAGGAGCGTTTGACCACAGCTCCTGTCCTAGCATTGCCTGAAGGGAGCGAGAATTTTGAGGTTTATACAGATGCCTCGAAGAATGGGCTGGGATGTGTGTTAATGCAGAATGGTAAAGTGATTGCCTATGCTTCTAGGCAGTTTAAGCCTTATGAGGAGAATTACCCTACTCATGATCTGGAGTTGGGTGCAGTGGTGTTTGCTCTCAAGATTTGGAGACATTACCTTTATGGAGCAATCTTTAAGGTATTTTCTGATCACAAGAGTCTTAAGTACATCTTCACGCAGAAGGAGTTGAACATGAGACAGAGGAGGTGGATGGAGTTGATTGGCGATTACGATATGGAAATCATCTACCATGAAGGGAAGGCCAACGTTGTTGCTGATGCTTTGAGTAGGAAGAGTGTACATTCCTTGTGTACAGCTCTATCTTTGATGAGGCTAAAGGATGAGATAGCGAGCTTTGGGATACATATGATGCAGAAAGGAGATGCCATGGGTGATATGACAGTACAGCTTGAGTTTTATGATGATATTCGAGGTAAGCAGGCTTTGGATCCTAAGATAGTTGAGTGGAGAGCTGGAGTAGAGAAAGGGACAGTGTCCCGCTTTTCTATTCATACAGATGGTAGTTTGAGGTTTGATGGTAGGTGGTGTGTTCCTAATGATGAGGAGTTGAAAAAGACGATCATGACAGAGGCGCACTGCACACCATATTCAGTTCATCCAAGTGGAGACAAGCTATACAAGGATTTGAAGAAAACGTTTTGGTGGCCTGGGATGAAGAAAGAGACAGCTGAGTTTGTGTCCCGTTGTTTGACATGCCAGAGAGTTAAAGGGGAACAGAGACGACCACAAGGTAAGATTCAGTCTTTAGAGGTGTCTGAGTGGAAGTGGGAATCCATTTCCATGGATTTCATTGTGGGTTTACCTAAGAGCCAACAAGGTAACAACATGATTTGGGTGATAGTGGATCGTCTGACCAAGTCAGCTCACTTTGTTCCAATGAAAGATACATGGACTAAGGCACAATTGGCTATGGCCTATCGAAAGAACGTGCTTAAGTTACATGGAGTCCCTAAGGACATAGTGTCTGACAGAGATGCGAGGTTTATATCGAGGTTTTGGAAAGAGTTGCAGGAATCGTTGGGAACAACTTTGAAGATGAGTACAGCATTTCATCCTGCGACAGACGGGCAGACTGAGAGAACAATCAAGACTCTTGAGGATATGTTGCGAGCTTGTGTGATGGATTTTGGTGGTAGCTGGGAGCAGAGGTTGGACTTGATAGAGTTTTCTTACAACAACAGCTATCACACCAGTATTGGTATGACACCGTTTGAGGCTTTGTATGGGAGGAGATGTAGGAGTCCAATCTGTTGGGACGACAGTGCTGAGGCAGTGGTTTTAGGACCAGAGATGGTGCATGAGATGGTGGAACAGATTAAGATGATCAGGGAAAGGATGAGAGCAGCTCAGGACAGGCAAAAGAGTTATGCAGATCTACATCGCCGGGATATAGAGTTTCAAGTTGGGGACAAGGTTCTTTTGAAAGTTTCTCCTATGCGCGGAGTTATGAGATTTGGGAAGAAAGGCAAGCTAAGTCAGAAGTTTATAGGGCCTTATGAGATCTTAGAGCGAGTTGGGGATGTTGCTTATCGTCTGGCTTTACCAGCTGCGTTAGAGAGAGTGCATAATGTGTTTCATGTATCGCAGCTGCGGAAGTATGTGAGTGACCCGTCACATTTGTTAGAGGCAGAGAGCTTAGAGCTAGATGAGTACTTATCATATCTTGAGGTGCCTAAACAGATTCTAGACCGAAAGGTTAGAAAGACTAGGGGTGGTGAGACAGTTTTGCTGAAAATCCTTTGGTCTAACCACGAGACCGAGGAAGCTACATGGGAGCCAGAGGAAGCTATGAAAGAGCGTTACCCTTTCCTTTTTGATCAGGTATGTATGGTTACGGGGACGTAACCTTGTTTCTTTTAGGGGGGTAGGAGATGATCGCGAGCAGTTTTAAGAGTTTTATACACCTTTTATATGTAGTGTCGGTATGTTTGTCGGGATGAGTTGGGTTAGTATCATGTTTTATGTTAAATTTTGTTTGGCTTTTGAGTCGGGAATGTTGTGGGAGTACCTTTGTTTAGTAGTGGTTTGAACTTCGGGGACGAAGTTCCTTTTAAGGAGGGAAGACTGTAATACTCCGTATTTATAAGTCTTGGGGTACTCTATCGAGTAGGCCTTACTCTGTCGAGTAAGGGTAAGTTGCGAAATAAAATAGTTTCTGACCTGTTGGGTACTCGATCGAGTAGGGGGGTACTCGATCGAGTAAGGGGGTACTCGATCGAGTACCTTGGGTACTCGATCGAGTGTCCGGTTTTACGGGGAATTTTCTCGGGTTTTGTTAATTATGCGATTAAGGTATTTAAGTTTCGTCGTCATTGTTTTAAATCACTTTTACAAAACCTAAATCCCTGTTTAAGAGAAAAAGCAACCAGTTCATCTTCCTAATCGCATTCTTAGCAATTCCCGGAGTTCAGACGGTCAGTTCTTGTCGTTATTCGTATCGTTGAGTTCCTTGCGTCGAGGGTAAGATCTATGTACCCTTTTTATTGTTTTTCCCTTGATTTGGTTAAACCCTAATTTAGAGATTGGGGGTTTTTGTGTGTAGTATGTGATGTGTAGCCTCTATGTGTTATATGATAGGAGGAGGGTTCGTAGAAGAGGCTTTTTGATACAGCTGTTGATACCGTCTGACTGTTGTGCTTTCCAGGTAGGATTTCCTACTCAGTATTAGTCCCATAATGGGATATTGGTGATGTGATGTATTTGGTTGTTTGATATAATGATTGTACTGCGTTTGTGGTTGTGATTGCTGTTGATGGTTCTCGAGATGCGTTCTCGGCTGAGTGGGGTCACTTGCGGGAGTGACTTCACGCCCTAGTTTCGCCCTTCGTGGAACCCGCCACGGAAGGGGATGTGCACATTAATGGACAGGGTTATCGCTCACTATGTGGAGCGGGGATTTGGTGGGTACGGCTGCGGTCCCCATCGGCGGTGGTCCAAAGGGACGATCGGGATTGAGATGATGGGAATTGGTTGGCTGTGTGTGTGTGTGAGAGACAGTTAAGCTGTCTGTTTATCTTATTATTGTTATACATGTTGATTGTGTGATTAGTACTGACCCCGGTGTTGTTTTGTAAACCTACGGTGATCCATTCGGGGATGGTGAGCAGATATTGAGCAGGTATTGAGATGAGTACTGGGATAGCTGGGATGCCACGACATGATGATAGGAGTCTTCCGCTGTAGCCTTTAGTTTATTTACATTTCAGTTAGACAGTCAGTTTGAAATCATGTATCGTACTTTTGGTTTGGTTTTGAGGATTGTATCTATTTACTAAATTATTTATAATAAACATTGTTTCTTTATTGTTGTTTGATTATCATTGCCTCGGGTAACCGAGATGGTAATGTCTTCATACCTGAGTGGTCCTGGTAAGGCACTTTGAGTATGGGGGTGTTACAGATATCCTTATTAGGTCTAAACCACTCTTATTTATACTAAGTAGTATTATTATTAATCTAATTACTCTCGACTAAAATCTTCTCGTTGTAGCTAGTACTCGATCGACCATATATCTACTCGATCGAGTACTTTTCCTGCTTTGCGCACTGAACTTCAAACGGCTGCCATTTCTTCGTTACTTGGGAAAATAGGGCGATTCCGGTGGCGTTGGAAAGCTAAGAGGACAAACTTTCATCCCCATTTGGAATCACCTGAATATCTGTTGTAGAACTCGAGATATGGCTCTCCAAATTAGGCACTAGCAATTTGAAGTTCTTCCTTTGCTCGCCTAGCTATCTTTCTTCTTTGCGCATCCCAAAATAGCTACATTCCCGCTCCAAATTCACTCTTCCTCCAAATGCATGCTAAACGGATGGTAAAAGGCTCGATTTAGCTCCTCTTCGGTTAATTCCTGCAAATTACATAAAAAGAACCAAAGTAGGATATTCGGGGGCATTTGTAGCTAGATGCTACATAAATAGTACAGAAATGCGTGTAAAAACGAGGTAAAAACCTTATATAAAAGGCACGCATCAAATCTCCCCAAACCAAACCTTTGCTTGTCCCCAAGCAAATATGAATGCAACTAAGAAACAATAGTGGAACGAGACCAACGCATCAGCTACAAAACACCCACGAAAACCAATTTAATGCAACAAAATGACAAAGTGGCAAATGAGAAGTACAAACGAGTTAAATCAATGTTTCAAACTTGCTGAACCGTCGACCTTGAAAGATTCAAAAGATATCGGACTCTCACGGGTCGCTCGTCAGTCAAAATTAGGCACAAAGTGAGTATATATGTGGAAGATAGAAAGAAGTAAGACACTCACCTAACTCGACCTATAAGAACATGCATGCAGTTAACATGAATAAAGTCTCTACAACCGTACATATGCATTCCAACCATACTAATGACCAAGACACACGTCGAGGACTTACATTTGGGTAAGTGAGGTAATGGGTAAGAAGGGGCTAAAATGAATTTGGATATGTGGGGTTAATAGCCAGGCTAGCAACAACGAATCCAAATATAAACTGCATCCCAACTTCGTACTCAATATAGCAAGATGAAACGGTGCAAAACTATGCACTAAACTCACAAAACACCAGGAATCGTCAACTCCCCATAAGATATAAATAAGACTTGGGAGTGAAAATCTTTGTACAATTCTCATTTCTTTTTCACATGATTTTTTTTTCTTTCTTTTTCTTGTTTCGTTTTTTTTTTTTTGTTTTTTTTTTCAAAAAATCTTTTATTTCATTCCCCTTGATTCTTCCACCATCCTCTGAAATCAGATAAAATAACCATATTACAATAGCACATTCCAACAACTACTCATCATTAGCTCGGCTAGGGTAGGAAGTATTATAGAAAGTAGTTAATAGGACAAAAGGGCAATTTGGCTATGTGGGGTTCATGGGTAGAATGAAATAAGGGAACTGCCTCTCCTAACATGTGTCACCATCCACAGACCGAATGCATACAGGTATTAAGAAGACTAGACTCATGCTTATGCAAATTAATGTTACATGCCTTAAAGAGAGTACTACTCACATCCTAAATGATACCGGTCATGAATGTCACCAGTTTATAAAGCTCTAACCTCAGAATGTAATGTAGCTTGCCGACACAATGAATCAAGTCTATTCGTTCAGATAAGAGAGAAACAAAAAATCGTAGATTATGCACATAATCATGCCAACTAAATGTCAAGAATATGCAGGGCTCAAGTAAGGGTTCAAAGTAGCGTCAATGTTCAAACGTTCCGACTCAATTTAAACATGAAATTTTTGAAATTTTATGGTTTTTATATGATTTTTGAAATTAATTAAAACAACAATGCATGCGAGAATAAATAAATGTGCAAGCAAAAATGCAAGAAACATGCAGACACAGATATGGATGCATACCTCCCCAAACCAAACCGTACAATACCCTCATTGTACCAAAAATAGGGAAAGAAATGCAAACTGAAGAGAAGAGGATAAATGGAGTCGGAAAACTTACAAAACGTCATATAGAGGGACCTCCCCAAACCGACCATGAACATGGGAGGTCAAAGAAAGTCAAGCAGTAGCTCCATAGACGGAAAACAGCAGCTGGGAGTCAAAACTACTCGATCGAACACTTGGAACAGATCGATCGAGTAAACTGGCGCATTGGAAGGACTCGATCGAGTAGAAAACCACTCGATCGAGTAAGCATGGTTTTGGTTTTGGTCAATCGAGGACAATATCACTCGATCGAGTGAAAACTTCCTCAAAAAGTGCTCGATCGAGCTGAAAACCACTCGATCGAGTACTTAGACCTGCAAAACACGCAATTAAAGCAAGGAAAAACATGGGATGTGAGGGGTAATATCCGTATAAAACCCTTTCTTTATAGGCTTATAACGCAAATTTTATATGCAATTTATAGTCATAAACGAAATTAACAATGAAACGATAAAGATTAAGGAATAACCTCCGGTCCTAGTGCAATTCGGCAATGAGAGATCAAAGTAGATCTCCTCCTAAACGATGCACCCAAGATAGTCCGAGAAATGCCCTTGTGCTAGAAGGAATCCTCTAATTGCCTTGCAATATTGAGAGGATTGATTTGTGAGTTTTCGTTGGATGAGAGATCCGAATTTTGAGAGGCACTTTTCTCAAAACCCTAATTATTTTCTCCAAAATGAATGATTAGGTTAAGCAAGAGAAGAGGCTCTCTTTTGTTCTCCTAATCTCGGCCAAACCGAGTGGATCAAGGGGAAGTGGGCTTCCACTTCCTCTTAACTTTAACTCGTGGTCCGGTTCATAATTCGCTAAGTGTATATGACGCGGTTTCATTATAAACTGTCATCGGTTATCGGAAATTAAGGCATCAACTAATAATACAGGTTAGTTGAATTATTAATACGTGTCCGACAAAGACAATATCGTATAATTAATTTATCCAATATACATTAATCAAATATAAGTCGCTTATATTTAATTTTACGAATTAACTGCTTAATCCGCCTTAGCCATTATTATTTAATCCGTATTAAATAAGATATCTCAACATCACATTTTGACTAATTATTAGTCAAATAACTCAGACTAACTGGTTAGTCAAATTTGGCATCTACATAACTGTATTTTCATACCGTCACATCTCTCAAACGTATCCTATAGGTGTGACTTTTAGGGACCAGTTGATCACCGCCATCTGTATGACAATAACGTCAAACTTATCTAGCAAGCCAACCGTTATTGATAAACGTGGATCAACTGATAATAATACCAAAAGTATGCCCTTTGATCCTTTTAGAGATTTATAAGTCCTTGCACTAACTGTTAAGGACACCAGCCCCAACAAGCTCCCACTTGTCCGTACAAGTGTATGTGCAATGACGTTATCCGCACTAACTGGAGGACACAAGCTCCAACAAACTCCCACTTGTCCGTACAAGTGTAGGTGCGATAACCGATTCTCATATTCATTTAAAATTTATCCCACTCAATGTAAAACAATTTGCAGATCCGGATCCGCAAAGGTCGTATTTTACAATCGATCTGTATCTAGAGTGGTTTCCCCGACTAGAGAGTAACTTAACTGATAAAACGAATTCGTATTCGAGCATGGCCATGCATTTCGATTCTGACTCCTCGAGTGGCCCTGAGAAATATCGAGTACCTGATAAAGGCTGAATATTTCCTTCAACTCGAACTCTTCCCATCTAAGGAAAGGATGAAATGACCCAGAAAAAAATCCACTTGGCCCCCTGTTACGGATGACCGTGAGAAAGAAACCAAAGTCACCCAAAATCTGCCTTAGTCTCAAGAGACAGTCGATAGTCAAAAGAATCGACTCTTAGGATCACCATGGAAGTCCTATCCACGACCGGGCACCGAATGTTATAAAACATTTAGGACTCCACGTCGATGTCACAATTGTGTCCTACGAAATATCCGTATAAATCGCCTCTGTGATTGGTCAGTCAACCGGTTGACTTATGGCTCGTTGAACCCACCATCAACCAACGTCACAAAATAATTGCCAGAGTTATCAGCTCATGTGGGCAATTAAGGACTAAAAAATATAATGTTCGTTCAATTCACTTTGTGGTGTTCAAAATTTGTCGTACAAATCCACATGAAAAAACAAAATATATAAATATCAAAACGATGATGTCGTATAGAGTACAAAAGGGAATGAATCTAATCCATAAAAGAGTACTACAACTTAGGAACACGTTTAATTCCCATGGAATTAACATGCCCTTCATGCTTATCTTGTCGTAATGCTTTAGTGAGAGGATCTCGCTATGTTATCATCTCAGTAGCAATCTTTTCTATCACTACTTCCTTTTGCTCCACGTAATCTCGGATTAGATGAGCTTTCCGTTGTACATGTCTAGACTTGTTGCTAGACTTTGGCTCCTTAGCTTGGAAGATGGCACCACTATTGTCGCAATAGATGGTGATCGGGTCATTCGAACTAGGCACTACAGATAGTCCTTGTAAGAATTGACGCATCCATATCGCTTCCTTTGTAGCTTCGTGACGCGCATAGTACTCGGACTCGGTCGTAGAATCTGCCATGTGTTTTTTTGAACTCTTCCAGGTGATCAGCAGTGCCATTAAGAGTAAAAACGAATCCAGATTGAGATTTAGAGTCATCCCGATCCGTTTGGAAGCTAGCATCTGCATGCCTCAGGTTGCGCATAGCTTTTGTTCGCCTCCATAAGTCAATGCCCAATCTTTAGTCCTCCGTAGGTACTTAAGAATGTTCTTGACAGCCATCCAATGTGATTCACCTGGATGCTGTTGGAATCGACTTGTCATACTCAATGCATATGCCACGTCCGGACGTGTGCATATCATGGCATACATGATTGATCCTATAGCCGAGGCATAAGGAATCCGTGTCATGCGCTCTTTCTCTTCCGGTGTCTCTGGTGACTGAGACTTGCTCAAATGCATCCCTGGAGCCATAGGAAGAAACCCCTTCTTGGAGTTAGTCATGCTGAATCTCTCTAGGACTTTGTCTATGTAAGACTCCTGACTGAGAGATAACATCCATCGTGATCTATCTCGATAGATACGGATGCCTAGAATTCTTTGCGCCTCACCCAGATCTTTCATCTGGAAATGGTTTTTCAACCATACTTTCACCGAAGTTAAGAGAGGTATGTCATTCCCAATCAGGAGTATGTCATCGACATACAATATTAGGAAGACAATCTTGCTCCCACTCGACTTGATATAAAGACATGGTTCCTCGACTGATCGAGTGAATCCATTTTCTTTAATCACTTGGTCGAAGCGATGATTCCAACTCCGAGATGCTTGCTTAAGTCCATAAATGGAACGCTTAAGCTTGCACACTTTCTTAGGGTGTTCTGGATCGATGAAACCTTCGGGTTGCACCATGTACAACTCTTCCTCCAAAAAGCCGTTTAAGAAGGCGGTTTTCACATCCATTTGCCAAATTTCATAGTCATGAAATGCGGCAATCGCTAAGATAATCCGAATGGAACGCAGCATGACTACGGGTGCGAAAATTTCATCGTAGTGCAAGCCTGGCACTTGGGTGAAACCTTTAGCAACTAGTCGTGCTTTATAGATATCTTGTTGACCTTCCACAGAATGCTTTATCTTGTAAAGCCATTTGCATTGAAGGGGACGAACCTTAACGAGTAAGTCAACGAGATCCCATACGTTGTTCTCATACATAGAGTCCATCTCGGATTGCATGGCCTCAAGCCATAGCTTTGAGTCGGAACTAGTCATGGCACCTTTATAGGTTGCGGGTTCACTACTCGTTAGGAGTAGAACGTCATCTATGTCATGTTCCTCGACCATACCAATGTATCTGTCCGGAGGAATAGAGACTCTTCCCGACCTCCTAGGTTCCTCAGGAATATTCACCGCAGCCGGGATTGAAGGAATTGGTTCCTCCAATGGTTGCTCGGTATTTGGTTCTGGAATCTCCGACAGGTCGAAGGTTCTATCACTCTTTGCATTCTCGAGAAATTCCTTCTCTAAGAATGTCGCACTAGCCGCAAAAAAAACACGTTGTTCGGTTGGCGAATAGAAGTAATGACCAAGTGTTCCTTTAGGATAACCTATAAAGTATGTCTTGACCGATCGCGGGCCGAGCTTATCCTCGTGTCTCCACTTGACATAAGCCTCGCAGCCCCAAACCCGTATAAAGGACAAGTTAGGGACCGTTCCCTTCCATAGTTCATATGGAGTCTTGTCAACAGCTTTAGACGGACTTCGGTTAAGTATTAGAGCAACTGACAGAAGAGCATAACCCCACAATGAGGCAACACGGTGTGACTCATCATGGATCGAACCATATCAAGTAGTGTTCGATTTCTCCGTTCGGACACACCATTCAATTGAGGTGTTCCAGTGTGAGTTAATCGTAGGGCAATCCCACAGTCCTTTAGGTGTTGATCAAACTCGTGAGAAAGATACTCGCCACCACGATCTGAACGTAGTGTTTTAATCTTTCTACCCAATAGGTTTTGTACCCTATTCTGGTATTCCTTGAATTTCTCAAAGGATTCACTTTTGTGCTTCATTAAGTAGACATAGCCATATCTACTTAAATCGTCCGTGAAAGTGATGAAATACCTATAGCCTTCTCGTGCGGTGATTGACATAGGACCACATACATCCGTGTGTATGAGTCCTAATAGGTCAGCAGCGCGCATTCCAACACCTTTCAAGGAAATCCGAGTCATCTTACCGATGAGACATGATTCACACGTGCCAAATGATTGAAAATCAAAGGCCGAGATAGCTCCATTTTTGATGAGCTGTTTTACGCGTTTCTCATTAATGTGTCCCATACGGCAGTGCCATAGATACGTTTGATCTTTGTCACCAACCTTTAACTTTTTATTCATTACGTGTAGTATTTCGGTGGTCTGATCTAAAACATAAATTCCGTTCATGGAGACTGCCTTGCCATAAATCATATCGTGTAAAGAGAAAATGCAAGTATTATTCTCTATTACAAATGAAAAACCAAGTTTGTCAAGTGCAGAAACTGAAATAATGTTTTTCGAAAGACTAGGTACATAATAGCAGTCATATAATGACAACTCAAATCCGCTAGGAAGCTGGATCACATATGTCCCCTTTGAGATGGCAGCCACTCTTGCTCCATTCCCAACACGCATGTCCACCTCACCCTTTACGAGGGGTTCGATGTTTCGAGCCCCCGCACATGATTACACAGATGAGAACCACAACCAGTATCAAGTACCCAAGTTCCGTAACTTGCGTGGTTAATCTCAATCATATGAATAAAAGTAGAAGAAGAAGACATACCAACAGGTTTAACACGACCTGCCTTTAAGTCTTCATGATAAACAGGACATGTACGCCTCCAATGCCCAATCTTGTGGCAATGATGGCACTCCATGTTTTCATTCTTGCTCTTTGTCGCGCCTGATGAGGTGCTCGACTCACCAGGCCCACTCTTACCTGAACCCGACTTCTTGAACTTCGGTTTACCTCTCGCTAGGTTTGCACGAGCTTTGCCCTTACCTTTCCCCTTGTTTGTCACAACGAGAACATCCTGTTTCAAGCTCCCACTGAACTTCGTGTCCTTCTCGGTCCCGTACGAGAAGGAGTGCGATTCATGGGGACTTTTCTTCAAATCATTCATATAGTAATTCGCTCTAAATTGCGAAAAACCATCGTGGAGTGAGTGAAGCATGCGGTCGATCACAATGTTCTCGCTGATCTTACAATCAAAGGTCTCCGACTTCTCGACATTCTCAATCATCTTTGAGAATGTGTGGGCTAACTGGTTGGCCCTTCTGGAGTCTCGCATCAAAGAAGCGAGTGGTATGCTCATAGGTCACGATTCTCGGTGCTTTCGAGAATTCCTTGGTGAGCGTGGTGAAAATCTTGTTCGCACCATGGGCTATGAAGCGTTTCTACAAATTGGGTTCCATTGCAAAAATGAGTACGTTTTTAATCGCACCCGCTTCCATACAGAAATCGTTAAACTTGGTGATTTCAGCAGCTCTAGCCGTGGGACCTGGGTTTGCCGGGATGGACTCTAATAGATATTTGAGCTTCCGTCGGCGGCGCAAAGATTCCGTAATGCCGCCTCCCAATCCGCGAAGTTTGATCCATCATTCTTGATCGAGTAGACTGATTCATCTGATTCATGAAGATCCGAAGCCGGGACTCACGGTCCAATGTGGCACTTGGCATTGGGTTATCGAGAACCACCATTTGTTATTAGCAGTTTAAAAGTTCGTGATCTACACTGAAAAAGAAAGAAAAACAAAAACGAAATAAGCAACTCATCGAGGTGATTTAAGTCTATTTTAAAATTCATTTTAACGTGTAGACTCTCGCACTTGCATAATTGATCTCCCTCAAGAATGATACAAGTGATCCCAAGACTCAATTTCTGTAAATTGATAAGCCAACTGTTTAGCTAATTCTTCGGTAAGAACTCTTGGTCGATAGATTTCCGTAAATCCTATCTATAGTCCACCATAGTCACGGGATCGCATTTACGAGTGACCATAGTGTTGAGATAAAATAGGTCAATCGGTTCCAACTTACCCGACGTAGAAGGGGTCATATTATGCCTACCGACGAAGAAGGGACTCATTGGAGTTTGACCTATAAAGACCGTTCTCAATTTTTGATTGTACGAGGAAGATCCCATCAACTAAATTATAATTCATATTAAGTGAACGAATAACTAGCGTCTGCGTGAATGAATTAATTTGGGTGATGGCTTAAAAAAACGTGTGACATGAGAATGTCAAAGAAAACTAACTCGTGACCTCTATATGTGTCAGTTTTCATGCAATAATTAGGTGGTTTGGTTTTTAGGCGGAATATGATGCATATTATCGTTACGAAAAATAAATAAAAGAATGCAATACGTAAATAAAAATTCCTAGTGTGGCCTATCCTAATAAAAAGAACATAAAACAACTTTGGAATCCACCGTTGGACCCGAGAAGCTTGTCTTGATGTTCCATCTTGATCCATGTAGCGGGAGTGAGCATCCGGTCTCCATCTTTGGTCTTCTCAAAGATTACAATTTAAAATTTACAAATATAAACCTATTTACATTCTAAATAAAAAACTGTAATTAAAAGAAATAAAAATGGAGATACGAGATCTCAAAATACAACCAAGACCGTGTTCCATCATTACGGTAACACGTTCTACTAAGGCCACACTAAGTTACAACCGTTTGCAAAATAAATAAATACGTAATTAAAAGCATTCAAATTAAACTAGAACGATAAATAAAATGCATCAACTAAATTAAATTTATTCGTGACATAATTCCGTAATTATGTTAAATTTATCCAAACCACCAAAGATAATTAAAATTATATGACAAAACCGCTTTAGTCAAGTTAATTTTAATCCGAGATAATCCGTTACTATAAATTGTTTTAAAGTAACTTAATTTTACGTGGGTGAACCGTTTCACTATCAAGCGAGAGCATAAATCCGTTTTATGCATAATTGGCCGAAAGAAAAAAAAAAACAAACAATTTTTTTTTTTTCTTCTGTACTTCTGTACATGAACAGTACCAGAAAAAGAAAAAAATTTTTTTTTTTTTATAAGGCAAAATGCCGAGAGCCTCAAAAGGCCAAAAAAAAAAAACAATCGGCTTAAAAACGAGAGCAACAAGAGATCAAAACAAAACGGTTTGATAAAACACAATTGCAATTTTAATCTAATCCGTATAGAAATCAAACTACAATTGTTACATCTTCAACATATTGCAATAATTATCGGTTAAAATTACAACATGTGAAGAACGATTGAAAACAAGAGATTGAACGATCTAACAAAATGTGTGGCATGCAAATCAATGCAAAAACAGAAAACAGGCCGTGACTTGAGGCCACACGGTTTTCAAGAATTTTTCGAGACAAAAATTTGTGCCACACGAAATTTTATGCAATCATTTTGATAGATCTTTAACATATTGCGATGAATATCGATTACAAAACAATATGCAAAGATCAAAATGAAAACAAAACAATAGACAACCATCACCGTGTATACAAGACACGGATCCCAAGGCACAAAACACAAAAAAAAAACGCAGCAAAAAAAAAATTTGTGCCGTGAGGGTTTTAAACAAAAAAAATTACCGATTCAAAATCCGTTTGATGAAAATCACATAGAAAAATTTACGTGGCCTCGCTCTGATACCACTTGAGGGGTAATATCCGTATAAAACCCTTTCTTTATAGGATTATAACGCAAATTTTATATGCAATTTATAGTCATAAACGAAATTAACAATGAAACGATAAAGATTAAGGAATAACCTCCGGTCCTAGTGCAATTCGGCATTGAGAGATCAAAGTAGATCTCCTCCTAAACGATGCACCCAAGATAGTCCGAGAAATGCCCTTGTGCTAGAAGGAATCCTCTAATTGCCTTGCAATATTGAGAGGATTGATTTGTGAGTTTTCGTTGGATGAGAGATCCGAATTTTGAGAGGCACTTTTCTCAAAACCCTAATTATTTTCTCCAAAATGAATGATTAGGTTAAGCAAGAGAAGAGGCTCTCTTTTGTTCTCCTAATCTCGGCCAAACCGAGTGGATCAAGGGGAAGTGGGCTTCCACTTCCTCTTAACTTTAACTCGTGGTCCGGTTCATAATTCGCTAAGTGTATATGACGCGGTTTCATTATAAATCACATCGGTTATCGGAAATTAAGGCATCAACTAATAATACAAAGTTAGTTGAATTATTAATACGTGTCCGACAAAGACAATATCGTATAATTAATTTATCCAATATACATTAATCAAATATAAGTCGCTTATATTTAATTTTACGAATTAACTGTTTATTCCGCCTTAGCCATTATTATTTAATCCGTATTAAATAAGATATCTCAACATCACATTTTGACTAATTATTAGTCAAATAACTCAGACTAACTGGTTAGTCAAATTTGGCATCTACATGACTGTATTTTCATACCGTCACATCTCTCAAACGTATCCTATAGGTGTGACTTTTAGGGACCAGTTGATCACCGCCATCTGTATGACAATAACGTCAAACTTATCTAGCAAGCCAACCGTTATTGATAAACGTGGATCAACTGATAATAATACCAAAAGTATGCCCTTTGATCCTTTTAGAGATTTATAAGTCCTTGCACTAATCATTAAGGACACCACTTAACAAGCTCCCACTTGTCCGTACAAGTGTATGTGCAATGACGTTATCCGCACTAACTGGAGGACACAAGCTCCAACAGGAAGTTCGTAAAACAGCGTCTAAAGTTCAACGTAAAGCTAAAGAAAAATAAATAGTTCAACAAAAGTACAATAAAACAGTCCGGGCTGCCTCCCGGAGAGCGCCGGTTTATGAGGTCCCGCACGACCTTTTTCCAGATCATCCAAAACAACAAATCATCGGCCTACTACTAGGCCTCGATCGACGCGGTAGCTTCAAAGCCAATCGTCAAGCGGACATCCGCCTCCACTTGGCAATGTAAGAACAAAGCAGACTTCCCACAAAGATCCGGGTCCCAATCTATCACCTCATCACGCAGCTTTTTCCTAAACGGCGTAGCTTTATCAACACCTCCTCCTGGGTCGTCTATCCAGGCAGTTCCGGACTTCATGCTAAGAGCACCCATCTCACCTCCCGGGTCTTTGAACTTGCCGCGACCTGTGGAAAGAGGAACAAACAAATGTTCCTCCAATTTGCTCCCAGAATGGGGCGGAGGTGTCGTAACAGCAGCAATAAGTGACACACTAGGAATGTCAGACGGAATATCAATGGACTCTACATGAGGAATATCGTCACAGGATATGATATGCATAGGTTCCTTAGGATCATCAGACTTAGTAAAAACCAAATCCTCTCCTCCGACCTGGAAGGTAAGTGTCCCTACCCCGACATCAACAATTGCGCCAGCAGTGCACAAAAATGGTCGTCCCAAAATAATGGGAACATTGCGGTCTTCGGGTATGTTTAAGACAATGAAATCATGAAAAATATAGAAATTCCCGATCCTAACGATTCGTCATGTAAAGCTCCTTTGACCCGTACATAGGAGTAATCACCAACCGACGATCGTTTTTTTAGTGCGTGTGAACTTAGTCAACCCAAATTTCAAGGCAAGAGATAAAGGTAAAACGCTAATACTAGCTCCTAGGTCACATAAAGCATTATCAATTGAATGGGTCCCTATTGAACATGGTATAGAAAAAGGACCTGGGTCAGACATTTTGGGCGGGGTCCCATTTCGAAGAAGTGCGCTGCACTCTTCAGTCATAGCAACATTCATTACCGTCTTAACATCACTAGTGTCCCTCTTAGACCAATTAATTTGACCGATAAATTCAGAATAAGAGGGTACCTGGGCAATCATCGCTTTGTAGTGATCAGCGACATTGAGATCTCGGATACGGTCCAGGAATGCACGGTGTGGCAGCAACCGTTGTGGATAGGGAATTGACCGAACCGTAATACTACTCGATCGAGTAGTTTCCTCATCATCTATAGTCGGTTGAGGATCAGTGGATAGCTGAATGAACGCTTCTTCCTTAAGAGCCTTCGATCGAGTGTTTACATCCTCTCGATCGAGGGTTACAGCATCAGTCTCGTTCGATCGACCGGTTTTATCACTCGATCGAGTGATTTCTTCAGCAATTTCAGTCGATCGAGTAAAAATTCCACTCGATCGACCATCCTCAATTTCTGTAATGCTTGATCGACCATAATTATCACTCGATCGAGTGTCTGCATTGCACGCAGCAAGTATTAATTCCAAACACTCGTCTAAACCATCCTCCGGGGTATCTTCATGAAACGGAATGGTGTCGGTGTTGATAGCATACATCGTCTCACATTGCTCTTGCTCGGTAATTAATTGATCATACCGAGTCTCTAGCTTCTTCATACGGCTATCAAATTCCGCACTAGAATTATGACACTGTAGTGCAAGTGCCAATATTGTTGACTTCAGTTCTTCCACCTCATCATTTCTAGCAGGTGAAGGGGTTGGTTGCGGTGGAAACAAATAACAAGGCTGTTGATAGCCTTGTTGCATCAACGGTTGTGGTCGAGGAGCGACATCATAGTAATTACCACAACCCCAAGAATCTTTTCTCTCCCAATTGGCGGATTTTTCAGTTTGAGCTTCAAACTGAGCAATAAGTCGGGAAACGGACGTCATCTTGGCAAAGAATCGAAGTTACTCAAGCCTTCTCTTCGATAATCTTTCTCTAAAAACTGACTAATAGACCTGTAGACCTATCAAAACAGCGCTGAAGAAAAAGATTAGAACGGCCTCAAGATACTCAGTCTTCCCTTGAGGCGAAAAACAGACAAAATTAAAACAGATAAAAGCGTCGCCTCCCCGGTAACGGCGCCAAAATTTGATACTGTCGTTTCGTACCAAAAATAAACCTAAATACAACTAACAGAAGCTAACAGCAAGTAGGGTCGATCTCCACAGGGAGGCTATTTTGCTATCTATCTGTTTAATTTGGTCTGTCGGATGTCACAATGTGGGGGTTTTAAAAGTGATATTCTAAACTAAAGAGAATAAGGGAGAGGGAAATAAAAAGAAGGAAGCAAACAGATAAAGAGGAACAGCTAAGACAAATGGTTCACCATAATCATCCGGTCAAGTAATCTAGGTCTCAGGTCAATGCAAATACGGTCTAAGGGGTAACGAACGTCACCTTTCGGTCCTTAATTCACCCTAAAGTGTAAACAGCTTAACTTTTGCCCTCACTGCAATACTCTATTGTTCGCTACTAGTCTATCCTTTTCCAACCTTTCGGTCCAGGTCAAGGATCACTAAGAATTAAAGGTCTAATTGCGTCGACTCAATTAGGCAGTTACAATTAATTGTAGCATTTAACCAACAAAGACAGTACCAGCATTAACCTAATAAATCGATTACTCTCCCTTCATATTATGGATCCCCTATAGTCTTAGCATAAGAAAGTTAGCTACTCATGATCATTGAATTATCAATAACAACAAATAGATAATTAAAACTAGACATGATGATGAAACTAATAAGGATAAATAAGCAATTAATTGAAAGAGGCATTATAAGAGAGAGAATTAATCTAGGATGCATAAATTAAATAAGAGTATAAGAAAGATTAAGAACAAACTAATTATGAATGAGAAATAAAGGAGGAGAAATTACAATTAATCCGAAAAATAGAGGGGAAAGAAGAAGCGTCGTTCCTCTGCCTCCCCCAAGTCCAGGGAATGAATGATATCCTTATTAGGTCTAAACCACTCTTATTTATACTAAGTAGTATTATTATTAATCTAATTACTCTCGACTAAAATCTTCTCGCTGTAGCTAGTACTCGATCGACCATATATCTACTCGATCGAGTACTTTTCCTGCTTTGCGCACTGAACTTCAAACGGCTGCCATTTCTTCGTTACTTGGGAAAATAGGGCGATTCCAGTGGCGTTGGAAAGCTAAGAGGACAAACTTTCATCTCCAATCGGAATCACCTGAATATCTGTTGTAGAACTCGAGATATGGCTCTCCAAAGTAGGCACTAGCAATTTGAAGTTCTTCCTTTGCTCCCCTAGCTATCTTTCTTCTTTGCGCATCCCAAAATAGCTACATTCCCGCTCCAAATTCACTCTTCCTCCAAATGCATGCTAAACGGACGGTAAAAGGCTCGATTTAGCTCCTCTTCGGCTAATTCCTGCAAATTACATAAAAAGAACCAAAGTAGGATATTCGGGGGCATTTGTAGCTAGATGCTACATAAATAGTACAGAAATGCGTGTAAAAACGAGGTAAAAACCTTATATAAAAGGCACGCATCAATTAATATATTGATTTTTAATTGTTAAAAATACATTTTATACACATAATGTCATGGAACTTGTGACATGTGACAATTGACAAATGACAAAATATAAAATGGACTTCACATAATATATAAGTGCCGAAAATAAAATGGAGGGAGTATAATGTTTAATTTGTGTTAATTATTTAAGTGGAAACAAAATGATTACTACACATTCTAGCCATGCACACCTAGTTGCTTTTGTGAAGAGCATCTTGGTCATCCATTGGCCATTACCACCCCCCCCCCCCCCCCCCCTCCCCAATACCCGGTTTTCCTAGAGCAAGGCCAAGGGTTTTTGCTCTATATTTTTCCTAATATACACTACAACAAATGTGTGTGGTTATTCATTCATTCATAACATCTAAAACTTAAAGAAATTTTAGAGAGAAAAAATTACTCCTTCTTTCCTCCTCTCTTGACCGAAAAAGCAAGAGACCAAAATAACTTTGGGGTCAATTTTAGTAAGATTAATATTCTTCTAGTTCAAATAATATTAGTCTTTAAGAGGTTATCTTGGGTATATATCTTTGGGAGGGATTCTACCTTTGAATCCTTGTTCTTCCATTTGAAAGGAAAGCTCAAGAACAAGTGAGTAGGAGAACTCATTTGTGCCCATATATCCGAAAACTCAAAGTAAGGAAAACGATTTCTTCTTTATTCTTATTCATGTTTGCATGCATAAGATCTAAATTTAATTTTATGACTAAATTAATTGTCACATATATGAATATGTCGAAATAAGATTAATAATTTATAACAAGCGGTATCATGAGCCTTAGGTTGTTTGCATGCAAATCGGTTATTGTTTTTCCGAGTTATACGATTAACAAATAAAACTTATAAATTTGTGTTTATTATGATATATCATGAAATTTATTATGCATGTTAAATTTTATGGTCCTAAAATGTTCTTAGGATATTTTGGTTTATTTATGGATTTTATTGTTCATTTTTATTAATAATGGCATTAAAAATGTGATTTTTATGATTAAAATGTCATTTTTGGACTAAAAATAGTTAAACTTCGATTTTTCTAGTGGTTTTTGGATATGTTTTCTCTTATATTATATACTGATGACCTGAAAATTTTCATAATAAAATGAGTTGTTATGCTCGAAATATGGATTTTTCAAGTTAAAATCGTATTTAAATGGTAAAATAGGTTGATATAAGTTATATTTCGAATATGGTCATAGAAATTTAGTATGTTGTCATATGAAATTTTACAAGATGTGTGTAAAATAATTGGCTATAATGAAGTCTTTATGCATGATTTATGAATTTTTGATGAAAAATCACATAAATAGTGACTTTAATTAGTAAAAATTGCTAAAACATACTTCACGACTAAAGAAAAACGTCACATATTGAATTTTATATTATATTTCAGATCTAAAAATGAAAATTTAGTAAAAATAATTTTTCTCATATTTTTATGGAAATAATTGATAAATCCGATAAACCGCAACATTGTTTTTCTCGATAAATTTCGAAATTTTTAACCTAAGTTTTTGAAAATTATGAGTTTCATGGTATTTTTCCAGAATGTTCATGAGTTTAAATTTCAAATTTTGAAATTATTTGAAATTTTAATGATTTATTTGAAGTTTATGACATAATATTGTAATTTTGAGTCCATTTATGAACAATTTTAAGAAATATAAGTTAATTATTGTCAATATGTTAGTGGAGACTAATTTTGAGTCCTAAGTTGGTTAGGGTAATTAACTTGCACATAAATATGAATTTATGTCATTATTGTGATTATAAAAGGTTAAATCACGCAAATCCGTAAAAACCGATTAATATACGATATTGGCTCCTTAAAGGCGATTTAGCATAAGAATTGGGCATGTTCATACATATTATAATGCTTCATTTTATTTATGATTGTCATAATTTTATTTTTATGTAATTTTGAATTATGTATTTTTACTTAGTATGGCCTTAGTTTTAGTTGATATTACCCGAAATTTATGGGAATATCGATTCGGTTGTAATTTATTGTGATCTCGTATCACCGTTTTGTAATTTAATATATTTATTTTATTTTAATTAAAAATGTATAATAGGAAATTATGTAATTTGTTATGTAATTTATTTATTTCGGAGTTCCTTGAAGACGGTGCCACTCGAGAAGGCGATCCATTAAAGAAATTTGTTGCCTTGAAATGCATGCCAAGACCGAAGTTCAAGGGACCAAAGGAGTTGGTTTCCGAATTTGTAATAGTTTATTAGATTTTCTATTCTAGGAAGGCCATACTAGGATTTTATTTTTTATGCTTTGCATTTTATTTATATGTTGCATGCATCGCGAAATCGCCATAACTAAAACATACATTATCTTTTAATCGAGTTTATTGACCGTGTCAATTACAATTATCGTAGTTCACCGCTTTAGTTCACTTAAAACGTGATAGATAATAAATTGACTGTAATACCCCGTATTTTAATGATAAGTTATGAGAATAGTTTATGTAATTTAATAATTAATTAAAGGCATTTCTAATAATGAATTACAAATAAGACGATAATTAAATAATAAAATAAGTAAAACAAGTCGGGAATTGGGCTTAGCTAATAATTCGGTATTGGACCATGTGACATTAAGTAATTGGACTGAAATTTAGTATAATAAGGTTAGAGTATAATCGGGATTTGCATCGGAAAATAATTATAATATAATGTGGAAAGGTAGTAATTATATCATTACTAATAATAATTTATGACAATAATAAATTAGTAAAGATAAAATAAGGGAATCCTACCTGTGATATATGTAATAATAATAATATAATTGTGATAATAATAATATAATGATAATGATAATAATAGTAATTCCTATATTAATTGGAATAGGTAAATTAAGATAGTTTCCTAATCGAACTCGCTTTCTCTATAATCTTACACTATAAATACCACCTTAAATCTGAGAAATAGTTCATAAATTAAAAGAAGGAGCTTTTGGAGACGGAATTAGCAAGCGGTAATTAATAGGTAACAATTTATAATCTTGTTTTATTTTCTTATACAGCTGAATGTCAGACGATCTTAAGACACTTGGAAACTGACCCAAACCTTGACGGAATGAGACCAAACTTTGGGAGGTGGTTCGTGGGGTTGCAAGGGTTGGAATGGGTGTTGTGGTGGTGTCTGGGCAGGCCTAGGGTGGCGGTGGCAAGCGGCTAAAGGTTGCTGGTCAGGGGGTGTTGCGGTTTAGGTCGTGGGTAGTTTTAGGGAGTAATTGAACCCTCTAATTGCCAAGAGTTGACCTGGGCATGGTGGGGTTGTGATGGGGGTAGGTAGTCGACCATATTGTTGGTGTTGGCGTGGCGGCAGGTGGTGGTTTTTTTGCGGGTGGTGGCCGAAATTCGCGAAACAAGGGAATTAATGGATGTTGTGTTAAGACCTCTTAAGACAGATTGTTACCCTTGTTGCCATGGCCTAGTTGGGGAGACTTTGGGTGGTTATTGTTGTGGGTAGTGAGGGGATCACGGTGGTTGTCATGGCTGGTGGTATGAGTGGTGTTTGGTGGTCGGAAATCGGATTCAAAGGGAGGTGCACGGGTTGTGTTTAAAATGTTTATCGTGTTTATAGTTGTCATAGGTGTCGTGTATGGTTGGGTGTTTATGTTGTCGTGGGTTTTGGGTTTTGGTGGATGGGTTGGTTATTTAATAATTAAGACGGGTTGACTCGGGTTTTGGTGGGTAATCGGGTTTTGAATTTAATAAATGGGTATATCTTTAGTTGAGTCGGGATTAATTAATTAATTAATAATCGTTGAGTCGGGTTTCTAAGTTGGATTTGATGCGGGTTTTCGTATATCATAATAATTAATCATAATAGGTTGTGAATAAAATATGATAATTAATAATGATAATTATTAATGAAGTATAAATAAAGTAAATAATTGAATTGAATTGAATTATAATATTTTGATTAGGTGACGGTTGTGAAGAATTATAATCGAATCGGATTGCTTTATTTATTGGATTGCTTGAGCTGCGTAATTGGAATTTCTTGCCAGGTAGGGATAAATCCTACTCAACTTTTACTCGATAATGTTTGTTGGATGGTTTGTATTAAAGTGAATTGATCATATGAGAATTGTGTTGGTTGATATAATCGTAATTGTTGGAAGGGAGAAGTAAATTGAATATCGGTTATTTATATGACATTTTGTGCTGGAATATACGTTGGACGGATTTAAGCCTTTGGCTGGTTGGTTTAGTTATGACGGATGGTTATCTTGGCAGACGTCGTGTAAGAGCCTTCGGGTGACGTATTTCAGATTTATTCTGGCAGACAATTTTAAATCGTGATTTCTCGAGGCAGGCCCAGTTGGTGCGGGCCATCCGGTGGATATTTAATCAACTATATGTTGAGGCAGACATTACCTTTGGTAATGTAGTTTGTGTTTACTCACCTTCGTGTTGAGGTTTGCCCCGACCGGGATTGGCGGGATGATTAGTGTAACGAGTAGTAAATGAAAGGAGCACGTTGTCGGGGGGTTGTGCAATGAAAAAGGAAATTGGATTGTTTATCGTATGTTTTTATTGTTAGTATTTATTCCTACTCAACCTCGCGGTTGACTGTGTATTCGTGAACACCTGCGGTGAACCGTTTTATGGGGAGCAGATTTGACAGGTACTAAAGATTAGCTGACTCGGGAGCATTGGGATGAGAGCTCGACTTGGACCATAGTTGATGACTAGATCACATAGAATAATTATATCACTTTATTTATTTCCGCTGCGAGTTGTAAATATTTTATATTAAGTTTTAGTTAGTTAAATTTGTAATAAACATGTAATCGCTAAGTATTAATGTAAAGTACTTTGGTTTTGTTGTACTTTGTTAATCACTACCTCGGGAAACCGAGATGATAACAGTCCTATTTATTTGGGAATGTCTAGCTAAAGGCTCCTGAATAAATGGGGGTGTTACATTGACATGACCTCTCGCTAAAAATAAACAATTGAGACTTAGCCTTACCCAAAAAGTAGAAACCATGAAAACCTATTTCGTGAGGGAGTGCATTCGGCTTTACCGGGGTACAAACCTTGTTACGTAGGGGAAGTGGGTGATTAATTTCTACCCACCGAATTTATAAAGATGAGGGTTGTTTTCGGCTTTACCGATGCCCAAGTTGATGTAAATTTGGATCATGGACACATTTATTCGAAATTTGGGTTGAACTCAACGAAAGTATTCTCGGCGGTTGCCGGATGTGTTTCGTGCTAAAGATAAATTTTAATGTAAATTTATCGACCAAGAGTTCTAAAAGTAGAATCGATTAAAAAGTAAATCCATCGAGTTATATTGATAAGGGTTGTATTCGGCTTTACCGATGCCTAAGTTAATATGAATTTGGGTCTTGGCAAAGTTGGGTAGATGTCACTAGATAAATGCAATAAAACTTGTTTAAATTAAATTTACAAGTATTATTATTATTGAGAAAACGACAAATGTTTTATTCCTTCTATTTTCGTTTTGTAGACCACTTTTATTTCTCATAACAAATGGCCGCTCCAAACACCAACGCCACACCTCTCACTAATTACTTTATAGCTCCGATCCTTCATGGATCGTTGTAAACTTGAAAAGAATGGGTCAAATTTCTCCGATTGGGATGCCCAACTCAAATTAGCCGCCCAAGGTGACGACAAGTTTCGTTACGTCACTGAGGCCTCTCCACCCGAACCTAATGCTAGGTCAAGTGCCGCCACTAGGGAAGCATATGAGGCTTACCACAAAGAGTCCGCTGCAATGAAAAATGTGTTGATTTTTGCGATGGAGGCGGATTTCCAAAGGAGAGCCTTTAAAATGGGCACCGCTAATGAAATTTATTCCAAACTTGTGACAATGTTTTCACAAACTCCGAGGATCGTCCAATATGAGGCGGCCTCGGCATTCTTTGATCTCGATTTCAAGGAGGGCCAAAAGGTTAGCCCTCACGTGCTCAAATTGTTGGAGCTAGTCGAGACTTTGAAGATTCAAAAAGTTGAAATCCCCAAAGAACTCATTGTAGATAGGATTCTACACTCCTTATCCAAAGTCAAAAAGTATGTTCAATTCCGGGTGAATTTTAACATGCAAGACAAGGACGTGTCACTTGAAGAATTGCACAAGTTACTTGTGCAATCCGAAAGAGACATGGGGTTAAATGTTAACCCACCTAAGGATGTGCTTAACATAAGCACCAAGAGCAAGGGGAAGTTCAAGAAGAATGGGAAAAAGGGTAAGAGGCAAGCTCCCATGTCCACCAAGGCTAAGACTTTTGAAGCTGGCACTTCCAAGACCAAGAAGGGTCCTCTTGACAAATGCCATTATTGTAATGGTGTTGGACATTGGAAGAGGAATTGTTCCAAGTACCTAGGTGACATCAAAGCTGGAAAGATCACTCCAGTAGGTAAATGACTACCCTTTCTTTTATGTTTCTAATTCAACTATGGTATTTTGATACAAAGTTGTGATAATGTATCCCCTTTTTATTGTAAATAGGGTCTCCTCCAAGCAAAGACAAGGGAAAAGAAAAGAAAGCTTGAGAAATCATGAAGGAGCTAGGAGTAGCTACCGATGAAGCTTCGCTTTTATTATTGTATTTATTTTAATGTTATGAATTTTAGAACTATTTTGATTTCCGTGTTCGACATGGAAATGGTTGATCCTTTCTAAACAAAGGTTGTATTTTGGATTTTGGTGGCTTGGTTTACAACCCAAGTCACCCCCTTTTATCGCATCTCTTGTTCTAAAAATTCGTCTTTATATGCTTGCACATAAAAACATATGATCATCCACTTAAAGTGATTCAATAGACAACTATAATGATGGGATTCATTATATGTCCACAAGCTTAAGGCTTGTGTATGATCAATTATAAAGTGATGTTGAGTTGATGAACTCTCCTAAAGGAATGTAAATTACCAAGTACACTCATCAAATCTAAAACTATTAGTCAATCTATGAGATAGTCCTCCTTATACTTCAAAATTATTATTTGTGTCTCATAAGCTATCTTTGAATCTCTAGTGTATTTATTCTAAAGATAGAGTGGGAGAAAAATGAACACAAAGCAAATTTGTATACTTGAGTAAATGAGATCTACGAAAGAAAGAATGATTTGTATACCTATATAGATAGTGTACACGAATAGATGAGATATATGGTCTCGAATAGATGAAATCTACATGACAAAAGAGACCAAGTGAAGTAATCAAAAGAATATGTTCTTAAGATAACTACACGAGGAGACCAAAAGAAAGTTTGACAGAAAATGACTAATGAAAAGTCTTAACAAGAGATTTGGCTAGTTTATGAAAAACATTTGACCAAGAGTTTCAATATTGATATTTACTTAAGAGCCTAAATGAAACAAAGTTGCATCCTTGAAAATAAATGAGATTTATGACTAAAAGTTGCAGAGAAAGATATGCCGATATCTAAAAGAGCTAAGTTAATTGTTAACCACGCTAGTGTCATTACTTAACCTCATTATGAAAATGAAATGGTTAAACCTCCTTCCAGAAAAGGGTATTTTGAGAAGTACGTGTATTAAATGAAATTCACATTTAAATAATGACATTGCTACGCATCATTATAAAATGAATGAGTTAGAGATCAAAATCTCTTTCCATAAGTTTAAGACTGAAACCTTTTCAAAATAGGTATTTTGAAAGATTATGCTAGGAACATATATGGTTTTAATCTTAATAACTTGGCAAAGCAAAATGTATTTCAATTCTTGAAATGTTTCGATTGAGTAGTCTATTGCGAAACATGTGGAATTGAGTGGGAGTTTGAAATTATCATGTGAAGACATGAAATTTAGTGGGAGCAATCATCTTGTAAAATTTATAACTCATTACTCATTGAGAATGACGAGCTAGTACTATCTTTCACAAAGATATGTTTGAGTTTTCAATTCCGGATGAAAATGGACTATGATGAATTCAATTACATCTTGGGATGTTGAATAGGTATTGAGATACACACATCAAATCAACGAGAAACGTAGGTTATTCATATCAATGAAAATGGAATTACCATAAGCAGTCATGGTCATTCATTGAACCTAAAAAACGGTTGATTACATGATTAAAATTACTAATGTTTCCGCCATTAGAATAATCATGCACATGTCCAATAATGAATCATATGCTTAAGAGCATGATGAGTCATTGGCAAGCCATAAAAGAATCGTCATGAACTCTCGAACAGAACTAATGAGCTATTCTAGTGTTTGACAGAACACTCTGTTATGTGACAAGAAGTTGCACATATTGAAATTCGAGAAACACGTAAGGATTTATGAAAACCCTAAGCCATTCAAGCTAAAAAGAGAAATAAGAAGTTTGAAAAGATACTTGTTTTAGTAAGAAGTTACTCAAAACTAATATTTTCTAATATACTAGGACTTATGAGAAGTGCTAGGCTAATCATCTTGATAATTGTTGCAAGACCCAACAAAACGTATACCTAGTGCATTGCGAGTTTGTAGAACACTTGACCGGTGCAAGTTATATCATCCACCACAATTCGTTGGTTATGTGATAAACAACAAGTAAGTTCTTTCAAGATAAAGAATATATACCTAGGTTGGGAACCTAGATATGTACTTGGTAAGGTTCATGCTATGAGAGATAACATGAATATAAAGGATACTGCAATACAAGAAGTATGAACACATGGACACATGGTATGTTAAACTTCTATTGCAATCGACTAGTGTTTACACACTTACGATATACATCACAAGGCTGTAATATGGTATTGACAACCCGAATGTGATGTCGACATTCGTCGTTTCAGTTATTATTAACTCACCTTATACTTTGTTACATCCAAACGGGTTGTAGTGTAACACCCCCATATTCAGAGGAGCCTTAACTAGGCCTTCCTTAGGATATAAGGACGTTACCATCCCGGTTGCCCGAGGTTAGTAATAATCAAATGTCGATAAAAGAACTATTAAGTTATATTACAAGCGATTTAAACCAATAAACGACATAAAGATACAACTCAAAGACTACTCGCTATGACCATCGTATCTCGTGAGAACTCATCCCTGCCCGGACTCCAGCTATAAACATCACCAACACCTGCTAAGACCGACTGCTCACCATAAGGGATCACGGCAGACACATAACAAACAAACAACCACACAAGGTCAGTACTGAGATAAGACACGACAACGGCAACTACAATTATCAACACAATACAATGCTACTAATCTCAACACAATCACGGTAATTCAACCAACTCATCATCGACGTCCCACTGGACCCGATCCCCCCAGTGGGGGACCGCAGCCGTACCCACCAAATCCCCGCTCATCATACCGAGCGATAACCCTGTCCATTAATGTGCACATCCCCTCCCGTGGCGGGTTCCACGGAGGGCGAAACTAGGGCGTGAAGCCACTCCCGCAAGTGACCTCACTCAGCCGAGACGCATCTCGAGAACCAGAGACAACAACCACAGTCGCCATCACAATCGTTGCCATACAATTACGATACTAAGCAAACACCAAACAATCACAACAACTGACACGCTAGACCATCTACAGAAACTGAGTAGGCGAACCTACCTTTAAGCCACAAAGAACCAATCCATGCCGACGGATAACATGTCCAAATGCGACCAAGCAACGCCTATAACCGAGAATATCATCATCTATTACTAACAAGCAAACCCTAACTAAAAGAACAAGGACACGGATGATGATTATGACATACCTATTAGGGGAAAAGCTCGGAAGAGACCGCTACCCGACACAAGTGACGTCCTCCTAAGGTTCAAGGATCTTCAAAAGGCTTCCATGGAGGTTTTGAGGTGAAGGGAAGGGAAAGAGGCGACTCAAGGATAGGAGGAAAGTGGCGGAAGTGATTTGCGGATTTAACAAAACGCGATATAAAACCCTTGTTTGAAAACCAGGTACTCGATCGAGTACCCAACATACTCGATCGAGTGGCCCCCTACTCGATCGAGTAACCTAGCTACTCGATCGAGTATCCTCTACTCTGTCGAGTACCACTCTTAACACGCAGCCCAAGATGGTTTTGGCACACTTTTCTAAGACTACTCCCGCTCCCATGGTTAGTCAACGCTGGTCAAAGGGTCCCTAAAAGGGCGGGTATTACAGTCTTCCCCCCTTAAAAAGAACTTCGTCCCCGAAGTTCAACTCACTTATCTCTCACTCGAGACACGGGAACAACACGACCTCACCACTCTTTCCGCTCGAACCATAACTCCTTGGAAATACCATCCCCCCCCCCCCCCCCCATGTCATCATCATCACCGTCTACATTTATACCTATCGATTCTTACCACTATCATGCAAGCATTATCACCGTCAACCGTTACTCTATATATATATAAAACATCAAACTCGCAATGCGAATTACCACCCACGATCACCCAACATACAGTAACAACTATCAAACTATCAATCTAGAACATGTCTCATATCAAATTTCATGTGGTACAACTAATGCCACCATGTTACTTGGCAACGTGATTCGAATACGATTCATCGCACTATAACTATTTTTTTTTTTTCATGACCGTCTCTTGAAACATATAACCACATTGACTTTAAAGAACTAAAGTAATCCGTTATACTTCAGAAATTTTTGTAATTAAAGCAAAACATAATACCAACAACATTATAAACAAGCAAAACATTATTCAAAAAAAAATTTTTTTTATTTCGCGACATTACTCTTTCCCTCCAAAAAGGAACTTCGTCCCCGAAGTTCACCACCCAAATTTCAACGCATATTACTTGTTATTTGATTCATGACATGGGTTAAAACATATTATTTACTGTGGACATTACTCGCTAAGCATAAACTCGTTAAATTATAAATCATACATAACTCTCCGGGACAACTAGTCGCCAACGATAAAGCACGTTAACTTTGCACGCACAAAATGTATGAAGAAATGTAACTTCAATGAATAAATGGTAAAATGACATATTGTAATACTAAAACAACAAGAAACCGTCACCACTTCACTAATCGTTATCAAGATGTATATAAAACCGAAACTTGACTTCCAACATATAAAATTAATGGTTCAAAGGTCTTACTACGCACAACTAACTATGTTAAACATTAAACTCGCAATTATGAAACACTTACACACTTTTGATTTTCGAAAATCTCATGTAACAGTGCTACTCGATCGATTGCCCTGCTACTCGATCGAGTGTCTTGGCTACTCGATCGAGTAGCTCAAGATCAGAAACTTTTCTCTCTTTTCTTCCTGCAGCTACTCGATAGAGTACGGGTACTCTGTCGAGTACCTACAAAGCAAATTTCTTATAAAACCTGTCATAAGTTAACATACATGCACATATTTGTCATATAGAATCGAGTCGGAACGACTCCCCGACGTCTAATATCCTGCAACAAGTCAAAATATGAAATCCGGCCTTATGGCCAACAATACAAGTCCCAAATCAAAGTCGCAACATAACAACTACTAAAGTCTAACAACACTACTAACCACTAACACCAACTACCATCAACAAGGATAAAACAAGGAGTATCACTCCTCCTGCTTCTTCTTCTTTGCTCAAACATCACCTCATCATCACCACCACCCGGAAGTACCGCTCCCGATGACCCGATCCCCGCATCCACTTCTCGCTCCTGCTCCCACAGGCCCACGTACCATGGAGTCAAGCCACCGTAAGGAAAGGACTGAGGTGCCCCCACGTCGACTGATCCACCCCGTAGGAATGGAAAACCCCCGTGTAGTCCCCAACTCCACTCCACCAAATCGGATGCGGTCCCTCGGTCCCTATCCCCTGAGCGTACGCCATCTCGTGCATGTTCCGGAGTGTCAAGGTAGATGACACTCTATCTACCAAGTAGCTGGATCGCGTCTCCGGGTGTCGAGGTAAGGGTAGCACGGAAAAGGATCTTTGTCTTCTTTGTGGCGCTACCATTTGTGGCCTAGTCTCCGAGGCCCTCTCCCTCACTCGACGGGGTCCCCTCCCCAATATGGGTCTCTCCACCACCGCAACTCCCGCATTCTCGCCCTTCGTCGGCTCCGGCATCACCTCGAGGATGGTGTCGTCGATGAGATAGGTCAGAGATGGCGGGTCTGTCATCATCCTCCTCCTCCTCCTCATCATCGGAGTCCACCGTCACTACCGTCGGCTCCAAGGGCTCCGTGGGTGGGAGGTGCTCAGGAGCTGGAATCTTCATCCAACTCATGCCCCACACCCTCCAAGCTAGACCACCGTCAGCTAAAGTCCTCAACCATTTCAGGTCGAGATTGTAGGCACGGTCCATAGTGGGCACTGGGGTAGCTAGAGGCACGTACTCCGAAGAGGCCTCAAAAGAGGTTACCTTTTCAGCTAACCGAGTGGCGATAGCGCCACAACTCAGGTACCGGGAAGAGGAAGAAGCCATCAAGGCAAGGGCAGCACAAACCATAGAAGGAGCATTAAAGACCACTTTCCTGGCCCGCTCCAGATTGAGGTAAGACATCAGAAGCAAGACCTCATGATTATTCAGCTTACTGATATCCTTTCTATCATAAAGGAGGTTCGAAAGAGAACGGAGAAAGACCCTCAAGGTAACATGCTTTCAACGTCATTAATCGGATGTTGCTCGAGGTGGGAGCTTGCTTCCCGGTCGAGACAAAGCATCGGGCGCAGACACCGCACTCGGCTGGAATATCGGTAATGGAGTCCTTAGGAGGCTTAGCCAACCCAAGGTGAGAAGCAAATTGATCTATAGAAAGCAAGAAACTAATGTTCATTAACCGAAATTCAACGGTTTGGCCAGCGGGGTCATAGATAAAGGAGCTCATAAACTTCAAAGTGAGAAAAGGATAAGTGTGTTTCCTCAGCCTATACAAACCCATAAGACCCAAGGTCTCGAAAATGTGACAGACATCCGTCTCTATCTCCAACTCCTCTAACACAGTAGTGTCTATACACCTCGTAGGTCTCATTTGCGTTTTTGTAAGGCTACAAAACGCTCCCTCTGCTTGAAATCAACAAAAACAACTGAAGGGTATTCTAGAACTGCGGGTCCCACAGGTCCACTACCTTCCCCTATCTCAGGTGGATTACCCCTCCCCCGTTTACTTTGGCGGATTCCAAAGTTCAGTCTCGGCATCTGCTTTAGGCATAAGTTCAAACAACTTGTATAAACATGCAAACATTTACTTCATGTAATCTGAATTCGACATACTCAGCTAGGCACACCAATTTATCAACAACTTTCAACATGTGAAGCACATAATATACGCCGTTAACTTTGAACATTAAGCTAAGTACACACGTTCACCAAATAGAGTTTCAAAATTTGACATACAAGCTCAGATTATTACTACTCATAAGCCATAGTTGTGAAAGAAATTATCATGGTGATTACATATGCTCAACAAATTCGAATATCCTAGCATGCTTCTAAAGGTTGTTCCAAACACACTTCTAATCACATGTGAGGCATTCTTACTAGTTCATGGGGGAGAATAATTTGGAATATATCATTATCACCCTTCAATATTATGAACAACAACTCAATTAGAATTTTCAGACGGTCTTTACAGCTGCGATAGTTTTGGCATATTTTCGTCAATTACCGTTTCTATTATCATATTGAAGTTAACCTTATACTTATAATGTCATTCACAACATCAATTTTCCAATTATAAATCACGAATTTCCATTTGAGGCACTTTTAAGACGGAGTTTTAAGGCAACTTTCTAAGGGTAAAATCATCAAAATCTATCCTCCAACATAATATAAAAAATACTTAAGGCTCAATTCTACCATCTAACCATTGTAAAACAACCAAAAATCGATTTCAATTTTGGAAACCGTAGAATTTTCGATTTCAAATTTTGCAATTTCTAATCTAATTTACAGCAATTAGTCACCAACAAACATGGAAAGGAGGCATGTGAATCATATTTCAACTATCAAAAGCAACAACCTACCCATGTGAATCGAAATTTCAGATTATTTCACTATTGTAACACATTCAAGCAATAAATCGTATAAATTAGGAAGGGAAGCATACCTTGATTGATTAACAAAGTAAGGAAACGAAATTATGCAAAGAAATTAACCCAATAATCACCACTAACCCAAGAGTATGAGAGGATTTGAGAGGAAATAAGGGTTGAGAGTAGTTTATGTGTGTCGAAGTATAGGGGAATAGGAAGAAGAAATAGAAAGATTATGGGTTTTAAGAAACCCGTAGGATTATTTTGACAAGAACCTACTCGATCGAGTGCCTAGGGTACTCGATCGAGTACCACCCTACTCGATCGAGTAGGAGCTAAATCATCGAGTATCTGCAGGAATTTTTCCCACATCCCGACATCATAGCTTCCTAACTAGATCGAGTGAGGTCTACTCGGTCTAGTAAACACCCGCACTCGGTCAAGTAGGGTTAAGTACCGGTCAGAAGTACGAAGTAACTTGAAGATTCCTGCAAAACAACATGTGTGTCGATTCCAAACTAAGTTCGAATTCGGCACCGACATCGCCCTTGCTCACGCATTACCATCACTACTCACCGTCTCAACTATTAAAGCATACATTACATTACGCCACGCGAATTGCCCAACTCGAATCATTTCTAAACATAATCCTGCCATCATAATACACTTAAACTTACTTTACATGTTACTACTAAACTCGTGTTTACTTCAATTTGAAGCGTATAATTAACATTAATTCTTTCTTTCACGTATCACATAAATGCATACTTTTCAAAACAAATTAATCTACATGTTTCACATTCTATCATAAGCAATTCATCTTGCACGAATCAAACATTACGCAGCGGAAAAATTTCAACCAACAAGTAGGCATAAACGCATTACTATATGCTATGTCTCGAATTATAACTCAACTATACTATAACTATCATCATAGTGAATACTGTGGATTTATAAACTCGTAGATGACTCCCGTCATCATTAACTTATAGAAAACACCTACGTGTTCACTATTCATGTCACAACATTCAATTCCACATTTTCACGCATCTCTATCACGTAAACTTTCGTCACATATCTCATAGCCATCATATAAGCTCACTAATCATTCAAAGAACTTCAATAATCTCATCAACAATTACCATACACGGCCTAATATATCACTAACACACCCCTATTAATTCCAACAAAGACTTAACCGGAGGTAGCTCCGGCACAATTAACATACATATCACACATAGACACACGGACTCCACATTCCCATACCATGTGACTGGCTTAAGTGTCACGGGGCCAAGATTTTGAAATGAGGGCGCCTACTCACCCAAAATCTAGCATCAGCTTTGGCTCCCATTACACATACACCAGGTTCATTTTATTAGACTCCCTACGTTCATTATGTTCATTTGTTACAGGTTCCAAAATCGTCGCTCTGATACCACTTTGTAACACCCCCATATTCAGAGGAGCCTTAACTAGGCCTTCCTTAGGATATAAGGACGTTACCATCCCGGTTGCCCGAGGTTAGTAATAATCAAATGTCGATAAAAGAACTATTAAGTTATATTACAAGCGATTTAAACCAATAAACGACATAAAGATACAACTCAAAGACTACTCGCTATGACCATCGTATCTCGTGAGAACTCATCCCCTGCCCGGACTCCACTATCAACATCACCAACACCGCTAAGACCGATTGCTCACCATAAGGGATCACGGCGGACACATAACAAACAAACAACCACACAAGGTCGATGATCGAGATAAGACACGACAACGGCAACTACAATTATCAACACAATACAATGCTACTAATCTCAACACAATCACGGTAATTCAACCAACTCTATCATCGATCGTCCACTTTGGACCCGATCCCGCCATGGGGGGACCGCACCATACCCACCAAATCCCCGCTCATCATACCGAGCGATAACCCTGTCCATTAATGTGCACATCCCCTCCCGTGGCGGGTTCCACGGAGGGCGAAACTAGGGCGTGAAGCCACTCCCGCAAGTGACCCCACTCAGCCGAGACGCATCTCGAGAACCAGAGACAACAACCACAGTCGCCATCACAATCGTTGCCATATAATTACGATACTAAGCAAACACCAAACAATCACAACAACTGACACGCTAGACCATCTACAGAAACTGAGTAGGCGAACCTACCTTTAAGCCACCGCAACCAATCCATGCCGACAGATAACATGTCCAGCGACCAAGCAACGCCTATAACCAAAATATCATCATCTATTACTAACAAGCAAACCCTAACTAAAAGAACAAGGAAACGGATGATGATTATGACATACATATTAGGGGAAAAGCTCATCAAGAGACCGATACCCAACACAAGTGAGTCCTCCTAAGGTTCAAGGATCTTCAAAAAGGCTTCCATGGAGGTTTTGAGGTGAAGGGAAGGGAAAGAGGCGACTAAAGGATAGGAGGAAAGTGGCGGAAGTGATTTGCGGATTTAACAAAACGCGATATAAAACCCTCGCTGAAAACCAGGTACTCGATCGAGTACCCAACATACTCGATCGAGTGGCCCCCACTCGATCGAGTAACCTAGCTACTCGATCGAGTAGCCTCTACTCTATCGAGTACCACTCTTAACACGCAGCCCAAGATGGTTTTGGCACACTTTTCTAAGACTACTCCCGCTCCCATGGTCAGTCAACGCTGGTCAAAGGGTCCCTAAAAGGGCGGGTATTACATGTAGAGACATTGAACCCCATTAAAGTGAACACGGATTAGCATTGTATTCGCCCATAGTCACTTACATGAGGTGACGTCTCGAAGTGAATAGAGTGTGATGCGATTGATGGCAAGTTCAAGTGCCATGGAATAATGTGAGATGACTAGTCGATCACATAGGCAGACTGTTAGGAACACTTTGTCGGGCAAATGACCGCTTATAGAGTTCTGGCAAATTTATATAGCCTGGTCGTGGCGAGAGCTACTAAAGTATTCTAATGAGTCGGTTCTTTTGACTAAAGACTATTCGCCTAAGGTGGTACAGTTACAGATTAACTTTGATTTATGTTACTGCGATCTTCGTAAATAGGGTCTAATGGGCATATTTTGGGTTATGATAGCTGTGGCTAGTCGAAGGGAATAAGTGCGATAGGAATTGTCCACCCCTTGTCAGGGTTATAACAATATCTCAGGGCCACTCGAGGAGTAATGAACTGGAAATGCGTGGCCACGCTCGGAAGGTATCTATGGTAGATAATTCTGGTCAATCAGTTATTCTCCAGATCGAGGAAACCACTCTCGATATGATCACTTGCATGTACGACCTGAAAGACACCTTGCATTGAGTGGGAGATAGTAATAGGACAAGAGAATTGGTGATGCACACTTGTCGAGGACAAGTGGGACATTGTTGGAATATGTGTCCTCCGACAATAATGCGATCACAACTGTCGATCATGATGATCACATGTTTAAGTCTCATTTATGTTCTTTTGTTTCATAAAATCAAAAACCATAAAAATTTGAAAAATTCAAAAACCAAAAACATGTTCATTTTCTTTATAGCATAGAATTGTATATATTTTGTATATATTGTGTTTGTTTGTCCTTCTATCACATTCATTGACTACGCCACATCCGAGACATGAGGATCATGAAGACCGCATGGTATGATCTTTCTGATCTCCTTTTTCCTCTCTATGTTAATGACTATGTGGCTTTATTTTGATTGATGCGGTTTACACCAATGTGATTATAGGAATTGTATGTAGTTTATATGGCATACTAGTTGGTAGAATCATATGCATTAGGATGTATATATGTTAGTTGCATCATGGCGTGTAGTTGCATTTTAGAAATTTTTTGTGAAAACATCTATTTGGGAATCTTGACAATTAATCTGAAATATTAATATAATTATTATTCTTATTCAGTTTAACTTGGCTCTGTTCACTACAGTTAAGTGTAATGCAACTCAATTTAGTTCTATTCAGCTCAGCTTAACTCAAATCAGCTAAACTTCATTCAACAACTCGGGTTCATTTAGTTCAATTCACTTTAATTTAGTTTGATTTTAGTTTAATTTATTTTTTGGTGGAAATGTAAGTAATATTAAGCACTTCCCAAAGGGAAAATCACCAATTACAACCTATCAATTCATCAAGCTCTCCACATACGGGACCAACTAATATTAAACAAAGGACATTACATTTATCCTCTCATTCTACACCAAATTCTATCATTCTGTGACATCTGAGTATACTTATATTTGAGAATAGCCATCCTACCATCTTCTAAGACTGCTTGCGCAATAGCCTTAGGATGTAACACTCACTGCTCCATACGACAAATATTGCGTGCTTGCCAGATGTGATACTGTGTTGCTACCACCAGTGAGCACAACAGCTTCCTCATGAAGCCAGAATACTTCCTGAGCTTCAACATCTTCTCAGCAGAACCATCTCCACTGCCTTGTATGCTAAGCCAGTTGTGGAGCCTAGCATAACATAGGCAGGCAAAATTGCATCTCCTGAAGAGATGGTCATGATCCTCATCCTGAATCCCACACAAAAAGCAAGTTCTCTGGTTAGTAATCCCCATTTTACCCAACCTATCCAAATTAAGTAATCTCCCATGCCTAATAAGCCAGGCATTAAATACATGCTTAGGCGTATTAAGTCTGTTCCATACAATTTTATACGAATATACTTTAGGAGCATTCCCCTGCCTGAGCCACTCATAACCATCCTCAATAGTATAGTTCCCATCCTTACCCTTCCGATGGCCATTAATGTAACCACCTGCAAACTTATCCTTAACCACACAGACTTGTCTCCATGCCCAAGAGCTGTTAGAACTAGGTTGGTAATCAAACCATTCTCTCCCCTTTAAATAAACTTTGTCCATCCACTTAATCCAAAGAATGTGCTTCTTAGTTGCTATCCACCAGACTAGTTTTCCTACAGCTGCAATATTCCACACCTTACTATCAATGTTACCCAAACCACCAGCAATAGTAGGTAAGCAAACAATCTTCCAGGAGATGAGGGGTGCCTTAGAATAACTATCACACCCTTCCCACAGGAAGTTCCTGCACAAGACTTGTATTCCGTCCATCACACCTGCAGGAAGCACAAAAAGTTGCGCCCAATATTATGCAATGTAGCCAGCACAGATTTGACCAATATCAGTCCGCCTGTGTAGGAGATTTTCCTCTTATTCCAACCTTGAATTCTATTAATCATCTTCTCCACCAGCAAAGAACAGTCAAGCTTGGATAGTTTCCTATGAGAAATGTTAACCCCTAAATACTTAAAAGGTAACTTGCCCTTAGTGAAACCAGTCCAGCTCAAGATGATCTCTTCCACCTCAGAATGAACACCATTAAACACAATATCTGTCTTGTCTGTGTTAATATGCAGTCCACTAGCACGAGTGAAGCAATCAAAAGCCTCTACCAAAGTAAACACTGATGCCACATTCCCTTTACAGAATAAGAGAAGGTCATCATCAAACATAAAATGGGACAACTTGAGGCCTTTACATAAAGGATGGTAAGTGAAGCTTGGCCCATTGCACACAACATCAAGTAATCTGCTCAAATATTCCATGCACAAGGTAAATAATAAAGGAGATATGGGGTCACCTTGCCATAACCCACGCTCTCCTTTGAAAAACCCATGAGTATTGCCATTGAGTGCAATAGTAAAAGTTGTAGTAGTCACACACTGCATCACCAAATGAATAAAATGTGGAGGAAAGTTAAGAGCCCTCAACATTTGCATCACAAATTTCCATTCAATGGAGTAATATACCTTCCTCAAATCAACCTTAATCATACATCTAGGAGACACACTAACCCTCTTACACAACCTGACCAGATCCCGGCTAATGAGTATGTTCCCCATAATGCTTCGCCCCTTAACAAAAGCAGCCTGAGCTGGATTAATAAGCAAAGGAAGAACAGTTCCTAGCCTATCACAAAGGATCTTAGAGATGACCTTATACAATGTATTACAACATGCTATGGGCCTAAATTCCTTAACTGAGGTAGGATTCTGAACCTTGGGTATCAGGTACCAAAGTAGTACTATTCAACTGTTTCAACAGTGGGCCTTCATTGAAGAAATTAATTATAGCCTCACTAATATCATCACCCATAATATCCCAGCCTGCCTTGAAAAAACAACTCGAGTATCCATCAGGACCCGGGCTCTTATCATCAGGAATACCAAAACTGATGCTCTGAACCTCCTCTTTAGTAGGTATTCTATTAATTGTATTCCACTCCTCAACAGGGACACCCTTACCCCTGCTCATAATATTCTGATAAAATCCTTTAGTACACCCCTAAATCCCCAGCAAGTCCTTATAGTAATTCACAAAAGCCTGCATAATATCCTCAGGAGACTGGCACATCTGCCCATGAGTATCATGAATTTGCACCATCTTATTATGGAACTGTCTCTGTTTGATTGCCTTATGAAAAATTGCAGTATTACCATCTCCATTTTGAGCCCATACACACTTTGCTTTTTGCCTCAGAAAATCATTTTTGGCTTTATTCAACATCTGATAGCTAGCCCTAAGATTATACTCATTATCCATAAAGGTCCTATTAGAAAGATCAGCCTGAAGTTGCTTTTGTGAATCCAGAAGGAGCTCATAAGCAATGTCAGTGTTCTTTTCAATATCAGAAAATAAATCCTTATTCAACTCTTTAAGGTGAGACTTCATCAGCTTCAGTTTTCTAACCATCCTATACATCATAGTGCCCTGAATATGCTGATTCCACCCCCTCCTTGACAATAATCTTAAAATCAGGAACTCCAGTCCACATATTGTAAAACTTGAAAGGCCTCTTCTTCCTCTTCATATGCACATTACTACATTGAATAAAGCAGGGGTAATGATCATAGTCACCTTTAGGTCCAAAGTATGCATAATGATGAGGCCATTTATTAATCCATTCATCATTAACTAAGACCCTGTCAATCCTACTAAACACCCTAGTGGAGCTAGGTTGTTTATTGTTCCAAGTAAAAAACGAGCCAATACTTTTCAAATCCTGAAGACCACAAAAATCAAGGGTATTCTGAAAAGGAACAGTCTCAGCATCCTTAACAGGTAGCCCAATCTTTTCATCAGCATTTAGAAGATTATTAAAATACCCTAACACAATCCAAGGGTCCACAACAGTCAACCTAACAAGAGCATTCCACAAATGAACTTTATCTTCAATCCTATTAAACCTATAAACATAAGTAGCACAGAATTGATTATTGGTGATAACATCTTTAACCTTTATATATATGAATTGAGCAGCCATATCCAAAACAGTCACACAAAATCTTTCCTCTTTCCACAATAACCAAATTCTCCCTCCATCATGACACTGATGGTTTATACAGTATCTCCAACCTCCATATAAACTATCCAAGAGAACCAGATCTCACCCTGGTCTCAAGGAGCCCAAATAGGTCCATATTAGCATTATGTAGACACCACTTAATATCTTTCTGTTTAGTCAAACTAATCACGCCTCTAATATTCCATACGCCTATTCTATCCATGAGAGGCAGAAGCCTCCCCTCCTCCTCCTTTATCAACCAGTTGTGTAGTATTAGCCATTTCCTTATTAAAGTTAACCACAAATGCACCATCCTTAACCCCAGGTAATCTAAATTCATGCCTAGCGATCCTGGTTAGAATCCTTGCAGGTGTTAGCACAACACTGGTTAAATTGTTCACAGGTGTAGCAGTCGGAGTAATCATAGTCCCTTTACCATTACTCTGCAACCTATTGACAATTCCAGACAAGCCAGGCTGTGGGGCACCAGTACCCCTTTGAGGCAGGTTTGGGAACTCTGCTGAGGGCAGAGTTGAGACCACATGCTCTCTCTTCTTCCAGACCTGTTTAGTAGGGCCCATAGGTTGAGCAGGCCGTCTTATCCACCCTGATCCTTTCCTGCATTGCTTCTCCTTATGCCCAATTCCCATGCACTTAGTACAAGTAATTGGCAGCCAATCATACTCAATCAACACTGTGACATTCTGCCCCATTTCATCCACAAAAGTGATTTTGTCAGGAAAGTGTTGATCCACTCCAACCTCTACTATAACTCTGGCAAATCCTAGTAGAGACCTATCCAAGGTTAGTTCATCAACTCTGCCAAATTTCCCAATCATAGAGGATAAGTTTTCCAAGCACTTAGCACCCCAGAACTTCAAGTCTAATCCCATCAGTTTCACCCAAATAGGAACAGTCTTAACAGAAACCTTAGTAATCTTAGTATGTGGTTCCCATGGACGGATTATCACAGGTTTACCATCAAATAAGAACATTCTCTTCTCCAAAACCAGCTTCCTATGCTCCATCGTCGCAAACCTCACCACAAAGAGGCCATTAGGTAAGAAGGCAACCTTATAAATCTCATAATCCTTCCATTCCCTCCTAAGATACCCTTCAAATGCCCTCCATGGTGGGTTAACACCCATGACATACCCATAAACCGCATAAGACCAGTAATCTATTTACTCTTGAACATCATCTACAGTAAGTTTAAGCAAATTACCTTCTGGAGAAACTTCAGTCACAGGCGGCTGCAGATCACCAGACGAAACCTCTTCTGAAGGAATTTCAGTCACAGATGTCTGCAGGTCACCAGACGGTACCTCTGCTATTTCCTTACTTGCTGCCACCAATGGAGTAGCTGAAGTAACAGCAGGCTCTGGTAGCACAATTCCAACACTTTGTAACATCGCCGCTACCTCCTCCCGGATTTTTGCTACTTCCGCTTCACGATCAAAAGGAACGGACAAATTAGTACTATTATTATCTGAATTATTAGAATCAGTTTTTTTTTTATTTTTCTGTATTAATTGATTGCATATTATTATTACTAGTTGATTTAGTTTCTTGTACGGTGGATGAATTAGGTTTAACTGATTTATTCTTTGCCATTGCAAAGAATCGTAGGAACTTCCTCTCTCTAACTCATCTCTCTAGAATCACAATAATGAGGTTTAGTAATTTAGTTTGTTCAATTAAGCAGCATTCAACGCTGAGCTTAATTCTGTCAAAAAGAATAAGGCAAAGTATATGGAGTGATAATGACTAAGTCACATGCGATCTTAACTTTTCCAAACTAGTGCTTATGGAGCAAAACTCCGATTTTGGTCGAATCTCAAACTAATTGCAGGCTGTCTCGACTCGTTATTACCTTTAACAAAAACTAAGAAACTTGTATTCGATCGGTTTTAAATTGATCTAAAAAAAATAAACACGATATTTAACACTAAAGTGTGAAAGTCTTTAAACATAGGTCGTCGAAAAAAAATAGTTAAGCTTAATTGTAGATATTTACATGAAAGCGATTTAGGCCCTGTTTTTTTGTACTTAATTTCAGATTATTTCAGTTCAGTTCAGCTCTATTCTGCTCAGTTCAGCTTCATTCAGTTAAGTTCAGTTTAGCTCTTTTCTTCCCAAATTAACTCTTACTTCAGTGGAGTTCAGCTCCATTAAATTCGGTTCAGTTCAATTTAGCTCCATTAAGTTAAGCTCAGTTCAGACAGTTTCAGTCCAAAGTGTTTAATATGATACATTTGACTTAATAATGAAATAATTAAATTAAAAAATGGTCGTAAGACTAATTTTAATAGTTAATAGTTGAAAACTTGAAATAATTAATAATGCGATAAAATAATTAGACCGATCCGACCCGATCCGACCCGAAACAAACCGACCCGCAATAACCCGAACCCTATATGAACCGACCCATATTAACCCGACCTGACTGACCCGATACCGTTTCACAGAATAAAATTGTGTTGCACACCTACTATTTCATAATTTGTGCATAGTAGGCTAGTACTCTTCCCACATATGACACGTCTAACATAGTGGATAAAAAATAGGAAATAGTGAGACGACTAAAGTCACTACTCATTTGATCAATGAATTACTTAACTGCTCTCGTTTTTCCCATCGGAAAAGCTCATAAGCAACTCCTTGATCACCCATTAAACTTCTCAATCAATTTCATTTGTCTGATCGACCTTTCTAAAACACAAATCCAACAAAACAAAATCAACAAATCTCACTTTTTCGCTAACTTTTTATCTTCATCGTTTGATTCACAAGAGTACTAATTGTAAGTTATAAATTGTCGGTTATTTGATACTCATTCGGGTTGGATATTTTTCTTGTCGGGTTTTAATCGGCTTGGATGTTGTCGAGTTCGGATTATGCCAGTTATCGGACAAGATTAGGTATCGGGTTATGTTGGGTCGGAGTGGATCAAGTTCGGGTACCATGATTTTATAATATTATCGATTAATAGACGGGTCCGATATCGGGCGAGTCGGATCGGTTTTGTCGAGTCGGGTCGGGTTTTGCCAGTTCTAGTTCTATTCATGCAAATTTCAGAACTTATTTTTGCTAATCGTCACACGATAATGCCAAATATTATGATGAAATCCACAAATTTGTATCAAATACTCATGATGTGGTAATTGGCAAGAATGCAATGTAAATGTCATAGATATTTAAGAAAGAATATGTTGGGGTCATACAACCAACTTATTTGATCTTTACTTATTGGGGTTTGTATCTATTTTAGTTTCTAACACCTTATCTTTCGAGCCTAGTTCTATCCTTAACAATTAAGATAGGAACTTTACTTCATATTGCTCCCACTCACTTCAAGAATTTCTACTTGATGAAGACTTATCTTCATATAAATTCCTAGTTAATCCTTCACAAGGATGAACTCTATTGTGGTATTTTGTCAATCAAAATTTCTAACAAATTAATTTACCAATTTAACATTGTCATATTCTTAACAACTTAAGTGCTTGATGACAAGTGTTTAGGTTGAGCAATAAGACTTTTGAACCGTGGATGCATAGTAGATATTATCAAAACATATTTTGACTAATCATTACCTCTAGTCATATTTCTTCACAAGAAATCATACGTAGGCATGTTAGGAATTTAAGATGCTAATCTCATATGACATAGGACAACTCCTATGGAGTTCTATGGAATAGAATGATTCCTATGGAGCTAGTCCACAACCTGTGATATGGTTTATTTCAGAAATAGATTCTTTGTCGTTTAGCAATAGTGGTTTAGCGGAGACTCGTGTTATAATCGAATTGATATCTTATATTAATAGGAGAAATGATAAAGAACAACATAAAATAACGAAATAGTGGAAAAAGAAAACATTCATCGTTATAATTAAAACATTTTAGCATGTTTTAACATTTATGACCTCCACCCAATTATATAAATGATTCCGAGATCCAAAATTCATATTAACTTGGGCACGGGGAAACCGATACATCCCTTACTAATATAACTCGGTGGGTTAACTCTTTAACCGATTCTATACTTAGAACTCTCGGTCGATGAAATTACGTTAAGTTCATCTCTAGCCCCGGAACATAAGACTAGTCTTCATGTCCCGTTGAGTCCAACCAAATTTCGCGTGCAATAACGTTTTATTACCCCACTTACCGAATGATAAATGAAAGCACCCCGGGAAAACCGAACCTACCTCAAATGTCACGGGGATTCATGGGTCCCACTATTTGGTAAGGCTTAATCTCAATTTTTAATAACGTGAGAGGTCGAGTCAATTTATTATCTATCAAATTTAAGTGAACTAAATTTTCGAACTAACGATAATCATAATTGACATGCTCGAATACTCGATATGATATGCATGTTTAGTTTATGGCGATTTGGCAATGCGTGCAAACATATAAAGAATAAATGCAAAGCAATAAATAAATTTCCTAGTATGGCCTTCCTAAAATAGAAAATCTAATAATCTATTTACAAATTCGGAAATCAACTCCATTGGTCCCTTGAACTTCAAGTGGCACGCTTCCCAAGGACTCTGTCTTGATCGGAACGCCTTTTCGATTTACACCGTCTTGAAGGAACTTCGAAATTACAAATAATAATAAAATACATAGTTATTCCTATTATACATTTGTAATATGAAAAACTAGTAAAAATAAAAGTGATACGAGATCACATTAAAATTACAACCGAATCGGTATTCCCTTACATTGCGGCTAATACCGATTAAAACTTAGGCCATACTAAGATAAAATTACATAAATAAATTATGACATTCATCAATAAAAATGCAGCATTATTATATGTGATTAACATGCCAAATTAATGTGCCAAATCGCCCTAGTTAAACCTTATATCGTATATAATTCGGTTCTATGGAAATGCGTGATCGTAACTTATTAAAATCACAAATCAATACTTAAATCAAATTTAAGCTCAAGTTAATTACCCTAACTCAATTAGGACTCAAAAATTAGTCTTCACTCAATTTTTGACTATAATTCAACTTGATTTTGTATTATTGCTTATTAAACTTCTTTTAATCATAACAATTATGAAATAATTCCCAATAAGTCATAAAAATTTGGAAAAATTTGAAATCACATTTTTGTATATACTGTAATATTATCAAGATTCCAATAACTCAATAAAATTTGTCCACAAAATATTTATAATTTACTTCATTAATAAATCATAAAAATCATAACTGTTACCATTTAATTCCAAATTAAACATAAAAATCATGAAAAAAATCAAAATCAAAATTTTAAACATTCTTAAATAATTTCCAGAACCTGGAAATGGCAAAATTTTAACCAAAAATTTCGAATTAATTTTATGACTAATAAAGTTGCCCTTTTATCGATTTTATCACATAAAAATCAATAAACATACCAAATCAATCAAAATTAATCATAAAAATTTATATCTGATGTTAATATGATATAACATTAGAAAAAAAATTCATGTCATAAAATTCATTTTAGCTATTTTTGCTAAAAAATAGTCACTATTTATATCATTTTAACCATTAAAATTATAAATCATGCATAATAAATCACATTTATCTCAAATTTTACGTACAATCAGTAAAATATGCATGTGACATCATATTAAAATTTCATGGCATCTTTCAAAGTTTAACTATTTTTAGCCATTTAACCTCCATTTATACCATTTTTATCACATAAAAATCATAGAACATGCAATATTAATCACATTAATACGAAATTTTACATACAATACATAAAATATGCATTTGAGGTCATACTAAAAAATCACGGCTAGTAGTGAAGTTTAACTATTTTTAGTAAATAAAAGTTCATTTTATTTATAAAAATGTAATTATTTCATTAAAAATCATTAAAATAAACAATAATCATCCATAAATCATCAATATGACCTAGAAATATTTTAGAACCAGAATTTATAACATGTAAAAATTTCCGTGGCTTTATCCTTATAAATCACAAAATATCTAGTTTTAATTAAGTTACATCTAACTCGGAAAAACCAAACCGATTATGCATGCAACACCAAAGCTCTTGATGCCAATTGTTAGGTTTATTTACCCCTATTAGACGCATCTAATTCATTTTATAAATTTCCCATAATTTATATTTATGTGGATCTAGTGCATGCATAACAAAATAATGAAATATAAGGAGAAAATCATTTTTCTTACATACAATATGGTTCAAAATTTGGGCACCAATAAGGACACCTTACTTATTTGTTCTTGAGCTTAAATGTAATGGATGATCCTCCAAGATCTTCAAGTCTCAAATATAGAGACACTCCTCTTAGTTGCACCCAAGACTAACCCAAAAACTAATACAATTACTAACTAGATAATATGTATTAGTTACCTTAAATATTAATTCTAATATTATTATTATTACTACTCTAGTAATATGAATACATTATTAGAATTATTGAATAAGTTTTATGCACAAAACAATTTTATGTAGAGAGAAAAAGAGAGAGATAAGCATGAAGATTGGAGTAAGAATGATGTAAAATGAGAATCTCTTCTCCTTTTAGCATAGGGCAACCGGTTTTTCACATGGGTAAGGGTGAGTGGTCTTTTTCTTTTTGCCTTCTCAAAAACCATAGGTAGGGATCTAGCATCCTTAGGTAATTATAGGGTTTCTTTTTGCATTAAAAAATAACAACTATCAACACTCTAAAAAAACCCCACTAAAACCGATGCACATGACTTAAAATGGACTCCATATTATCTTTTGTAATTTATCATTTGTAATATGTTGTGACATGTGATATGTAACATGTCATTAGGCATAATAATGCATATTTAACAAATTAAATATCATTATATATTAAATAAATTACATTTAACAAATTAACAAGTAATTCACAATTACATGTATATAAAATGGGTCACATTAAGTCTAGTTAATATAATCTACAACATCTTGTAATTATAACTAACCAATTATTCTTATCTCAAATGTTTCATAAACTTTAATCAATTTTAGTAATATAACAAATTAATTACTAAATTGAATCTTATTTAATCACATTACAATAAGATATATAACTCTCTCTTACTAAATAAAATATGTTCAATTTAAGGAATTAATTAATCTATATCGATATACAATTAATTAACTTTACATTTTGGGAATCGTCCTTTAGGTGTGACCTTAAGGGATCAACTGATCACCACCGTCAAACGACAGTAATGTCAAACTCTAGTTAGCCAATCATTACCGATTAATGTTGATCAGTTGACTATATAATTGAATCATCCCTTACGTATTCTTATTATGAGATTTATTAATGTGATCGCACTATTGTTGAGGACAATTACTCCAACACAAACATGTATTTAACATTTACATATAAAAGAGATTTTATTTAACGTACAATGAACTTGAAATTTTTTTAATCTTATTTTTCCCTTTGCTTTTCTATTTCTTTTTCCAATACGCTAAATAAACTCTTACTTTGTTTATGTTATATTGAATATTGATGTGTATATTGTTGAGCTAATAGTGTGTTTACTTATATCGCTAATCGCTATGTCATATTTGTTTCTTAGCCAATAATATATGGCCATACAAATATACTCATAGTGCAATTTGATTAAAATTTCAGGTACAATATGAAGTTTAGTATATGTATAACATGGTTATTCAATTCAGTGTGAAATAAATACTCAGATGATTCTATTGAAAAAGTAAGCATTCAATAGCCTTATTACTTTTAGAGCTATTTAATTATCCTGAGATAGATATTCAAATAATTTATGTAAAGTTGGATTTTTTTTAATATATATCGGAACAATTTTGCGATAAAATAATATCAAGTGTATGTCATGGTATTATGCAAGTGAAAAGAACATAAATTCTAATAATTAACTGTTCCATATTAGATAAACATAAAGATTGATTTCAAAGAGTAAATTAATAATTCTCTATGATTTTTAGGAACTCCTGCGATTTGTTTTAGGGACTAACTCACTAGAGTTGAATTTCATAATCATCTTTTAAATTTATATTTCGAGTAAATTAGATATCCCAACTTCTATAAACTACCTTACTTATTTAAAATTTGTTATCACAATAAGTAATTATTAACCTAATATCCTAAACTAACTCCTTGACAACATTAGTCTCATTAAATCTTTGTTTATGTTTTTTACATTAGCCAATTTGGAGGACTTATTTGATTTCGCATTAGTCTCAAAAGTAGCAAGATAAAATAATGGATTATTGTTTAATGTAATTCACTATTCATCCCATAAGAAACACGACTTCAAGATATCGAGTTATATTATTCAACATATATTATTATTGGCTCACAAAGGCATGATTACCCATTAATATTGAACCGAGCTTTGATGATCGATATGCCCTGCTTGATATTTTGTCGTTGTATTGTTGACGAAAATCACATTATTTTTGTTTGTGTTAGACTAGACCATAAGAATTACTACTGTAATACTTCTAATTAAGAAACTCCAAAAGTAGCGTCGGGCCAGCTGGTTAGTAAAGAGAAGACGACGGTCTCTTTTAGTAAGAGTACGGCTGCATGGCGTAAGGAGAAGGTGGCGTCCGTACTAGTGTTCAGGTTGTCGCGGAGCAAGGTAAGTACTTGGGTTTACCAACGGTCATAGGTCAGTCTAAGCAAGTTCTTGCAAATATAATTCGCGATAAATTGAATAATAAATTACAAGGTTGGCGCAGTAAATTATTTAGCAGAGCAGGTAGGGAAACTTTGATAAAGGCAGTTGCCCAATCTATCCCTACTTATGCAATGAGTGTTTTTAAGTTACCATCTAATTTTTGCAATGAACTCCGCTCTATTGTCTCAAGGTTTTGGTGGGGATCAGCTAGTGGTAAACGGAAGATTTCGTGGATAGCATGGGATGCTATGTGTCATTGGAAGGCTGGGGGGGATGGGGTTTCGTGATTTTGAAAAGTTCAATATGGCCCTATTACCGAAACAAGCGTGGAGATTGACTTGCGATTAGAGGAGCTTGATGGTACGGGTGCTGAAGGGTAAGTTTTTTGCGAATAGTTCGTTTATGGATGCAATGGTAGGGAGCAATCAAAGTTATAGTTGGAGGAGTATTTGTGAAGCCAAACGAGTTATGGGGTTGGGATTGAGGAAAAGAGTAGGAAACGGGGAGGGGATAAGGGTGTGGTTGGACCCCTGGATTCCAACCACTACATCTAGGTGCGTTATTTTGCCGCGGGGTGGGTCTGAGTTAGAGATAAGAGTAGCTGAATTAATGGTGGAGAGGGAGGCTCGGTGGGATAGAGAAAAGATTGAGGCAATGTTTCTACCTTTTGAAACGGAGAGGATTATGAGCATCCGTTTGAGTGATACGACTAGGAAGGATAGCCGGTGTTGGGATAAAACGAAAGATGGGGATTACTCGGTTAAGGAGGGGTACTAGCTTCTAGCAGAGGAGGATTATGAAGATGGAGAGCAGTCCGATTCTACTATGGGGTGTTGGCTTTGGAAGGTGATATGGAGTGTCCCGATTTTACCACGTATTAAAGCATTTATGTGGCAGTTATGTAGTAATGCGCTTCCGGTTAAAGCAAATATAGCAGCTCGGCTTAGAGATTTTGATGGATCTTGTCCTCGGTGTCATTATGATACGGAGTCATGTATCCATGCTTTTCGGGATTGTGGTTAGAATGAGGAAATATGGGAGGAAGTCGGAATAGAGGTGGATAGAAGTAATAGTAGTCTGCAAATAAGAGATTGGGTAGAGAGCTTGATACGAGATATGGGAGAAGAGGAAAGAGTGATGTTCATAACCTCGTGTTGGATGATATGGGAACAGCGGAATAAGTTGCTTTTTTATAACGGAAAATGGGAAAGCGAGTGTGTTGTGAGAAGGATCACGGACGTGGTTTGGGAGATGAAGAGCATGCATTCGGGTACGGTGGGGGCAGGAAGGGAGAGGGGAGTGTATGATACGGACACTGGACGATGCGTTAGGCCGGCTGGAGGAGTATGGAAGATAAATGTCGACACGGGTGTCAAGGAGGATTTGGGTGTTGGGTTGGGTGCGGTGTGCCGCGATGGAGATGGGAGAGTGGCATGGGCGGTGACAGTTCAATCACAAGGCAACGAGGATGTGGCAATGGCGAAAGCAGAAGCTATTTATCTCGGTTTGAAAGAAGCTAAGCGAACAGGGCTGCGTGATATCATTGTCGAAAGCGATTGTCTTAATGTGGTTGCTGACTTGAAGAGGCGCAAGAAGGGACGGAGTGACATTTTTTTTATTTACGATGATATTTTTAGTCTAAGTTTATTTTTTGATTCTGTTTTACTTACATACACTAGTAGGAATTTTAATAAGCTGGCAAACACAGCAGCTCATGCTATGACGTGGTCCATAGGTAGGCGGTTTTGGATGGATGACTTAGCTCTGTCATTTGCTGATGTTGCGGCTCAGGATTTAAGTAATAGATGATAAACCGTAATGATTTTTTTCAAAAAAAAAAAAAAAAGAAATTCCAAAAGTAGCATTCAATCCGTCCAAGTAGGAAACTGCATATAAAATATTTATAACAAAGTTACTATTAGATAAAATTGAATGACTTCAAGGGCCAAAGTAGTTTTAAAATCCTTCCAAATTATTCATTCAAACATGAACATGGATCCTACGTAGCTTTAGTTCATAGTAGAATACTAATGGTTAGTGTACGTAGTTCGGGTTTTCTACTGAGTATATTAGAGTTGTATTTAGCAAATAATAAATGATCATAACCAATTGGATTTAGAGCAATGCAAACCGAGAGCCCAATTTAATTATGATCACATTCACTCCAATATCACACATTAGATTGCTATTTTTCAAGCGATGTGTTTTGCATTCATTTGAATACCACGTCCATATATTGAGTTGAATGCATGTAAACACAGAAGAGACATTAATCTACGATTTTTAACAAAAGAAGAAAAAGGAAATGCAAGTCTCGCTGCCATCGTACAACTGAAAGACCCGTTGGTAATCAAGTTACCATTAGTTTCCTCTGATCCCGTCAATGAATGATCTTATACGTTTATTTAGAAATACAATATGACTAACTTGAATTTGGGTAGACATGGGATGGATTTTAATGCCTAAACTCAGTTGGCAATGTTAAGGAAACAAACATACTTTCTCCCACTGTTACTTTCTTTCTTATAGGCAATAATCTAATTGGTATTAGTATGAGAACTATTTTTCTGCGTTTTCGGTTTTTGGTTTGCAAATTAAACTATTTTTCTGACGCCAATTGTGTTTGTTTTTTTGAAACTGCATATGTGGATAGCAAAGCCAGAGTACGATGAATCCGGGCTGTCATAAATACTGGTTTTACTTTGGTTATTAACGTATCATACCCAGCCGCGCAACCGAAAACGCAGAAAAATAGTTTTGCGAGCGGCGATGTTGCGGGTTATTTAATTTGCAAAGAACGAAGATAATTACTCAAAGAAAGGAGTTTATTTGATAAGGGGAGTGATAGGAAGAGAATGGTGGTGGTATTTCGTAGATTGGTTGTTGGAGCAAGGAGACTGAAGAGGATGAATGAAGCATGTTAGGGAGCAAATGCATTGATAACAACTCACCGTCTCAAACAGAGATGTTGAGTTTTTTTTTAAAAATAAAAAATTCGTCTTTTATGATGACGTAGATCCATTTTTTTTAAATAATTTAAAAACAATCCCATTTTTGTAAATATTTTAGATTTAAACCCCATTTAAGAAAAAAATTCTCAATATTATTCATTATAGAGCTACATAATAAAGTAAATTAAGGGTATTGTCGTAAAATAATAATGATTACGTACCTTAAATATATACTCATATTTTAATGGAAGTGTATTCCTATCAAGTTTTATAGATAGATAACTCAGTTCCATCATTTTTTTTGTATCTTTCATTATAGTTATGCATATGATAGGAGTGCTCATTTTACATGACACTGGTCTTTTGTTTGCATTAATTATGAATTACTGATAAGAGAGTTTGTAAGTAATACAGTATACCTAATACCGACACTATTTTATTTAGCAAAGCTAAGAATACTTCGGTTGGGGTAGTAGATATTAGTCTTAACTATTCAAATGATTTTAGTAAAGTAGAGACGTATTAGGATGAACAACTTAGTCAATTTTAAGTTGGAGTTCATATGGAGCCTTTTTTAGACGGGAGTTGACTTTTTAGTGGTTATTTTATGACTTAATGTTCAACGGGGTCTAAAGAGACAGAATATTCAATTCCAACCTTAAATTCAAATTGACTAAGTTACTCATTCTAATACATTTCTAATTCACTAGAAAAACTCGAATAGTTTTACGCAATATTAATTATTACAACTCCAAAATAACCAAATTACGCACCCCAATACGTTTCACTGACAATACTCGAATAGTCAAGACTAATTTTACACAATAAGGTATTGTTTGGTTGTTAAAGGAATTGGATCAAAATGATTTAATAAGAAAAACAATTAAGGAGGGTATAAATGAAATCAATTAAAACTTGCTCGTAAATAATTGTTTCATCTAAAACCGATTTCTTTTTTATTAATGAGCAATATAAGATACTGTATAATAATTATCTTGATCGAAACATTTCATGTTGAATCCCCGCGGGTTCCGCCTGAATCTCCTCAGTCTAATTCCGTCAGGCTCCCCGTCGAACCACATGTCAGTTCAACAGTCTCATATAAGGAGAAGGTGCAAGGTTTTGGTGCTGATTTCGATTCGTTAGAAGATTTATCCCTAGACGATATCGACTTCGATTCAGAAGACGATAATGAGGATAGTGATGCTGATTCCCTCTGCCCTCGTATATGCCTCACAAGACAAGAAAAAGCTATCCTTCGCAAACCATGGAGACATTTACTCATCATTAAAATGTTTGATAAAAATATTGGATATCTATATCTTATGCGAAAACTTAACGCAAAATGGTCGATCAAGGGTAAACTTACACTAACGGATCTCACACACTCCTACTATGTGGCACGGTTTTCGTCCAAGCAAGACTATGACTTTGTTATGACGCAAGGTCCTTGGATGATTGACGACCACTATATGACTATCAGGAAATGGGTCCCGAATTTTGTTCCTTCAGAGGACAATATTACCAAGCTAACAGCATGGGTTCGGATTCCGAACTTACCTTGCAACGATTCAAAAGATGATAGGGTCGAAAATAGGGGAAGTTATACGAATCGATAATAATACAGCTACTGCCCAACGCGGTCAATTTACTCGTCTGAGCATCGAAGTGGATATTTCCAAACCCTTACTGTCGAAATTCCGATTATACGGTAAAGTTTATGGTATTCAATACGAAGGCCTTAATATGATATGTTTTAAGTGTGGTAAACTAGGCCATTCTAGTGAAGGTTGCACGATGAATGAGGATAGGAATACTGATATGGAAGTGTTAAATCCAAGTCAAGGTGTTGAAGGTCCCGTAGTTCTTCCCAATAAGCATTCGTTGGAGGCAGGACTTCGACCAGAGGAGAGCACGGATTTCAGTGACTGGATGATGGTTAAAAAGCCTCCACGGAGAAAATCATCTACCCCGAATATCAAGCAGTCCGGAGGTCCGGGAAACGATAAATGTATTTTCAATATTGATCAATCTTCGAAGAATTCCGGGTCAAGATTCGAGGTCCTACAAAATAATTCTGATTCCAATACTATCCCGCATAATCCTCCCATAATCCCTGAACCACTCCCATTTACAAATATCTCTTCCCCAAGGAATATTATTCAAACTCCTAGAATCAAACAAAAAATAGCTTCTCTAAATAAATGAACCAATACTCTTTTATCACAATCTAATATTTCCAAAAATCATAATATCTACTAAAAAAGATTCTACTATCCAACCTAATATTATCCAACCTAATAAAAACCTTACTTCCAAAAACCAGAGTCCAACCCTACAAGATATTACAAATCTTCCCATATCTAAAACAAATTCCATCAACGTGAGAAATATTTCAATTATACCTATTTCCTCGACATCTGTTTCCTCTGCTTTACCAAGTCGTGCTTTGAGTGATGTCAATGAATCCTCATCCGTACTTCTCTTATCTAGACCGCCCCTCCCTCAACCTCGCTGCCTCCCACAAAACCCCCAGATAGAGATAATCCCACCAACTCAAGTAGTGTCGATCTCGACATGGCCGGAGATGGCGGCTCCTTATTTGGGTATCTTGGTGTCGGAGAGTCCAATAATGGACATCAAGATCGAACTATCGAGAAACAATCCATCCAAGCTAATCTTGGAGCTATCGATACCATGGAGTATTGATAACGTTCTCAATCTAGTAAGTCGTGCTTATTTATCATCTTTGAACTATCTTCCAGATTATATGAATACAAGAATTCCAAATTTGTCACCCAACTTACCCCATATCACTTTCATGGTATGGAACGTGCACTGTCCTGGCTCTCGTTGAAACCCATATGGGAGGAGATCACGCTATCAAAATAGGTAATATTCTAGGTGATGTGACTCATATTTGAGCATATTTAGTCCCCGAATTAGGCTCGTTCCTATGCTTTTTAGTGCATAATTGGGTCATTTTCTATCTTTAGTTTCTCATTTTGCATATTCTTTGAGGTTTTGTTCCCTTGGTAGGAAAGGAGTGCAAACCTTGCATTTTTATGGCAAAATGGAGCTAAATTGATCAAATTCAATGACCAAACATCAAAGGGAAGACAATGCTAGAAGGCCTATGTAGGAAATAAAGTAGCTTGGGCAATGATGAAAGGATCCTTGCATCTCCAACAAGATCCCCGAGGATTGTTGAGGAAAGAAAAGAAGAGAAGTGACTGTGAAGGAATCCGAGCATCTCCCTGCCCAGGACGAGCGTCGCCCTGCTACAATCCGAGCGTCCCGAGGCCAAGACGCTCGTCTTGAGGCCAAATGACCTGAGCGTCCCGACCCACAATCCGCTCGGATTCTGCTCCAAAACCAACCGTCCCTCAGCCAAGACGCTCAGCACGAGCGTATTACTTGAAGACCACCAAAACGGAGATGAGCATCTCCTTGGAGAGGAGCACTTCCTCAACTTTTCTTAAGGGTATTATTAGTCATTTAAGCCTTTAGTAACCCTAATCTTTGTACCTAATCTCTAGTATAAATACCCCATTGTACTACCTAGATTATCATGTCATCTTAATAGGATCTTAATCTTATCTTAATTAAGTCTTAATACTCTCTTAATCTTGAAATCAATTCTTAATTTAGCATTAATACAAATCTAATTTCTTAATCATTCCTTAATTTCTCTATTGTTCATCGTTTATTTTGGGTAATTAGAAGATTATTTGGGTTTATTTGGAGGATTGACAACCTTCCATCAATCATCAAGTACTTCTATTATTCTTTGCTTTATTATTTGGAATCATCTTTATAGGTATAATTCTCTCTTAATCCTTTTTAATTATTGTTAATCATCTTCATTTGTTCATCTTGTTTTGCCTTGCTAGTATTGATGTGGCTAAAGTCGTATTACCAAATCAAAGTAAAACTATCTCAGGACTAACAAGAATAGCTAGTGATAAGACAGGTATCGAATCCACAGGGAGGCGGTAAAAGCTAGTCTAAGAGTATTTAAACTGTCTAGAAGTAACCAATTTCGGGGGTTTTGTTTTGAGTTGATTCTAACAGACTAATTGCAATAAATAAAGGGTGAATAACAATATTATTAAAAGTCTAGGATTTAGGTTCACTAGGTCAATCAGTCGGGGATTATCAATCAATTACTAAATCTATCAAGTTGTTTAAGGTCATAAGATCGGTCGACTCAATTATGCCCTTTAGATCGATTCTAACATGCGGTCGCTATAATTAGATACAATCTATTTGATTATCGCAGCCTATATCAATTCTAACCCGGTCGGCGATAGGATCGATTCGCTACACTAATTAATAACTCAGGCCTCAAGTGATTAACTAGAAGAATTAAAATAATCAAACAACAACTTTAATGATATCAATAGCAACTAATTGATTTTCCCTTTTAATTAACCTAGATCCCCTTCATCCTAGATGAGGGGATTAGCTACTCATAACTACGATAACAACAATGAATATGATTAAAGATGAAAGCATGATTGCAAGTATAAAACAATAATTGAAGAACATAAAACAATGATTAAATTAGTGAGGAAAGATTAGTACCATACAAAAGGAAGATTAGGGTTCTTAAGAGAGTTTTCCAGCAATGCTAAGCAAAATATCACGTAAGTTTACAATAAAACCCGAGTCTTTAATTTATAACAAAAGATTAACGTTTTAGGAAATTCCGGAAATAAACCCGCCAGAAAGGATCCTCGATCGAGTCGAGGTGACTCGATCGAGGACGATTTGCCGCTCGATCGAGTCAAGTGACTCGATCGAGGAACTAGCTCACAGGTTCCTTCTTCTCTTCTTTGACTTCTAGTCTTCATGATTCCTCGTTTCCCGTGCCATGCTTCGTGTATTCTTCTATGCCGTCTCCGCCATGCTAATCTTAGCTTGATCATACTCATAACGAGTCATTTCTGCATCAAAACACAAAATAGCGGCAGTATCGACAATTCATTGAAATAAAGCATATAAATGATATAATAGGCACGAAACGGTATGTAAAACGGTATAAAGGGAGCTATAAAAGTATATATGAAAGTGATACATCAAGTATGATTGACAACCTTATTAGCATGTTGAACTTGATAATGAGTGAGTAGTTTCCTTAACTAGGGTTAATGGGGAATTAGGGGAAAACCAACATGGGGATTGATTCATGCTTAATCTAATATGTTCTCATAATTAATTTTCTTGCTTGTTGTGATTTCAACTTATGCACATGTTATGTTTGGTGAAATGCGAGCCTATGAATCCTTGCATTTTTTACCCATCACTTACCTTTTCAATGAGACTTGTAAGACATAAACCAACTCGAGTCTCATTAGACCATGCATATAGTTGGATAGGGAGGATTAAGTCGACTTGTAGGTGTTGTACAATCTAATCGATTCGGCTCCGGGACCTAAACCTTCCTAGGAATTGTGAGATATACACTAACTCGATGCCATCACAACAATAATTGCTTGCATCTAGTAGAAAATATGTTTGTATGATCAAATCCCATGAATCCCCTATGAACCCATGACACCCTAGTGCTTTTAATCAATTGTTTACATCTCATTTTAATCATCTTGCTTGCTTTCATTATTTTGTTTGCATTGTTATTTAGTTTAGTTGATCTCCTACCTCAACCCAAATTGTGACACCCTTAGACACAACCACTTGCAATCGAAAATCCTACATCAATGCCCGTCCCTTGGGATCCGACCTTTTCTTACCTCTTTACTAAGAGTACAGTAGTTTGTGAAGTTATAAATATTGTTTTGGTCTAGGTAACTCTTAACGACAAGTAATCGAAATCCATACACCGACCAAAAATGGCGTCGTTGTCGGGGACGGTGTTAACTTGATTTGATTTTCTTTGATTGTTTTTAGTTGTCTTTCTTTGCCTTGGGGAAGTAAAAATCCTCAAGGTACTTCTCATCTTTTCTCTTAGTGCATTTTGCAAGATGGATATTATAGATTGTTTTGTTGAGGACCACTTGAGTATACCTTTCTTCAAAGACCCCTTGCAAGCATTGGAAGCCTTAGAAGCAAGCGAGGTCAAAAATACTCATTGGGAATTGGAATTAGATCTTCTTGAGGCCTGCTCTAGCCAATAAGGAACTTAACCATGAGAAATCCGCATTAGTACATAACATCCTTATGGAAGCATATCAAACCACAGAAGAAGAACAAGCGACCGAAGATGATATCATACAAGCCGAGGAGCAAGAAGAATTTGTCATGAAATTTGAGTATGATGAGATTAGTGAGCTTGAAGAACAAGTTGAATATGACATGAGAATGGAATGTCTAATGGAAATGGAGCAAGTCCTTAATAAATCTTCAATTGAAGAAAGTGAGGTACAAGTTCCAACTCTAAAACCCCTTCCCCCAAATTTGAAATATGCTTACCTTGATTAATCTAAGACTAAACCCGTGATTGTTAATGACAAACTTGATGAGAACCAATTGGGAAAATTGCTTGATGTGTTGAAAAAACATGAAAAGACTATAGGTTATAGTCTAGATGACCTTAAGGGGATAAGTCCCAATTTTTACATGCATAGAATTCATCTAGAAGAAGACCATAGGCCTACCATCCAATCTCAAAGGATATTAAACCTCCACATGCCAGAAGTTGTAAAAACGGGAGTTATTAAGTTACTTGATGGGGGAATCATATATCCTATATTGGATTCCTTGTGGGTTAGCCCCGTTCAAGTGGTGCCTAAGAAAGGAGGTACCACGGCGGTAACAAATGATAAGCATGAGCTAATACCCACAAGGAATATCACCGGTTGGCGTGTGTATTGACTATCAAAAATTGAATTACGCAACAAGAAAGGATCATTTCCCCCTACCATTCATTGACCAAATGCTAGAGAGGTTAGCCTCTAACAAGTTCTTTTGCTACCTTGACGGGTATTCGGGATTCTTCCAAATCCCGATACACACCCGGATGACCAACATAAGACCACCTTCACATGCCCTTATGGTACTTTTGCATATAGGAGAATGCCTTTCGGCTTATGTAATGCCCCCGCCACTTTCCAAAGATGCATGATGAGTATCTTCTCCGACTATATAGAAACCATAATGGAAGTTTTTATGGATGATTTTAGCGTTTATGGAAAAGACTTTGACTCTTGCTTGCGTAATCATTCTCTTGTATTGCAAAAATGTGAAGATATTAGTCTCGTTTTGAATTGAGAAAAGTGTCACTTTATGGTCAATGAAGGTATTGTTTTGGGTCATATAATCTCGGAAAAGGGCATCGAAGTCGATAAATCTAAGGTTGAGGTGATAGAGAAACTCTCACCTCCCGTGAATGTTAGAGGGGTGAGAAGTTTTCTCGGTCACGTGGGTTTCTATCGCCGTTTTATTAAAGATTTCTCAAAAATCGCGAAACCCCCCACTCAACTCTTACTTAAAGATGCCCAATTCCACTTCACTAATGAGTGTGTTGAAGCCTTTAATATAATTGCGGAAGCACTAATCTCGGCACTAATCATTCAACCACAAAATTGGGAACTACCATTCGAGATCATGTGCGACGCGAGTAACTACGCCGTTGGAGCGGTTCTTGGCCAACGGGTAGGAAGGGCTTTGCATGCTATCTATTATATAAGCAAGACTCTTGATTCCTCCCAAGTGAATTATGATACTACCGAAAAGGAACTCCTTGCCATTGTCTATGCTTTAGACAAATTCCGTTCCTATTTGCTTGGATCAAAAGTGATTGTTTTCTCGGATCACCGTGCTCTTCGACATCTCTTGATAAAGAAAGAAGCAAAACCAAGAATGTTGAGATGGATTTTGTTACTCCAAGAATTTGACTTAGAAATAAGAGATAAGAAGGGGGCGAGAATATGGTAGCGGATCACTTGTCGAGAATCCGATTTCATGATGAAGAGGAAGAGACACCGATCAATGACTCTTTCCCCGATGATATTTTGATGGCCATTCATTCAGAACTTGAGAGGCATACTACTCCATAGTTTGCTGACTATGCCAATTATATTGTTGGAGGAGTTCTTCCTCAAAATTTGAGCTACAACCAAAAGAAGAGATTCTTATTCAAAGTAAAGAGATATTTTTGGGATGACCCCAATCTTTACAAAGAGTGTAGTGATGGACTTTACCGGAGGTGCATACCCCAATGGGAGATTCATGGTATTTTGGAAGGATGTCACTCATCACCTTATGGTGGACACCATGGAGCACGAAAGACTATTGCTAAGATCCTTCAATCGGGCTTCTTTTGGCCTACTATGTTCCAAGATGCTAGGAAATTCATTCTCCATTGTGATGCTTGTCAAAAAATGGGAAATATTTCGTGGAGGAACGAGATGCCGCAAAGAGGAATATTAGAAGTGGAAATCTTCGATGTTTGGGGAATCGACTACCAAGGACCGTTTGTCACATCTAAGGGAAACAAATACATCCTTGTGGCTGTTGACTATGTTTCCAAATGGATAGAGGCGATTGCTACCCCAACCGATGATGCCAAAACGGTCACCAAATTCTTCAAGAAAATAATCTTCCCGAAGTTCGGAGTCCCTAGAGCAATCATAAGTGATGGAGGGACACATTTTCACGAAAAGAAGCTCACATCCCTTTTGACCAAATATGGTGTTCAACATAGGACCGGCTTGGGATATCACCCTCAAACAAGCGGTCAAGTTAAAGTTTCAAATAGAGAGATCAAGCAAATCCTTGAGAAGGTTATTAACAAGACTCGTAAGGATTGGAGCATGAAGCTTGATGACGTTCTTTGGGCTTATAGGACGGCCTATAAGACTCCTATAGGAGCCTGCCCTTACAAACTTGTCTATGGCAAAGCATGTCACTTGCCAATTGAGCTTGAATAAAAAGCTTTTTGGGCAATCAAAGATCTCAACCTTGATCTCAAACTAAGTGGTCAAAAGAGAATGATGCAAATCCAAGAGTTAGAGGAATTCCGATTATAATCTTATGAGAATGCCAAAATCTACAAAGAAAGGAAAAAGTTGCTTCATGACAAGAGAATCAAGCAAAAGGCCTTACACAAGGGAGACAAAGTCTTTCTATTCAACTCCCGATACCATCTCTTTCCCGGGAAGGTGAACTCTAGATGGATGGGTCCCTATGTGATCACCGAAGTAGGGAAATATGGGGACTTCGAGATAAGGTCGGAAGATGGAAGCAAGTTTAAAGTCAATGGTCAAAGATTGAAACCATATTATGAAGGAGCATTCATTGGAGAAGTCAAGGTCACCTACCTCGGGCCTCCATCTCCATGATAAGATTGTCAAAGAGACAGTTTGGTGGAGTCCTCTCCAAACCACCACTTGTAAATATACTAACTCTTTTAACTTGTATCTTTAACTTTATTGCATTTTTATCATAAGCATGATTCTTGCCATGAGAGTAAGTGAGGGAGGGTCACTAATCATTTTTTTATGAATGAAGGATTTAGCAATTCAAGTGTGAGGAAACACTTTCACCGGAATGGAGGAGAAACAGGTCCAACCCGAGCGACCCGTGAGGAATCCGCTCGTCCAGACCAAAGATCTGAGCGTCCTGGCAGAAAGACGCTCGTTTTAGGAAAGCTGGGAAGTAGATATTTTGTTCTGACTGAAGATCTGAGCGTCTCCAAAGATAATCCACTCGTCTCAGTCCAGACGGTCGTCTTAGCATGCATCCGTTCGTCCTGGTTGTATAAATTTCTCGGACTTCATCCTGACAGAGAATCCGAGCGTCCTCAGCAGAATCCACTCGTCTCTGTGCAGAAATACGAGCGTCCCAACGAGAATACGCTCGTCCTGTCTACTCCAAAATTTTAGGATTTTTGTCTGATAAGAAATCCGAGCGTCCCGTGACTAATCCACTCGTCTCCAGGAGCTACGATCCGAGCGTCTCATGCTCGAGCTGCTCGTCGCCGTACCGTCTTTTTCTTCTAATTTCTTGCCACTTAAAATCCTTCCCCACCACACATTTCATGACACCTCATCCTTCCTCCCAATTTAAAACATAAAACCCCCTCTCATATAACTCAAATCATATCTCAAGCACGCGTTTACCCCTCAAAAACAAAAACCCCCAAAATCTAGGGTTCCAAAAGAAGATCTAAATCACAAAGAACATCTCCATATTTCAACAAGCCTAATTCTAGATCTACATTCAAGAATGGGGTCAAGAGGATCATTATTTAGAGAGAAAAGAAGACCAAGGGTAAGGGGGAGCTCATCTACTTCTCACCTTAATACTTTGAGGAGAAAACATGAAGAGATAATTGATCTTACAAAACTTGATGAGTTTTCCAACATAGAGTTTATCAATGATGTACAAAGGCTCATTTTCCATCGTCTTCTTGGTAAGAACATTCTACCCACTAAATTTATGTGCCATAAGACTTTGAGGAAACTTGGAATCTTTCATCAAACCAAAGCTCTCTATAAATTGTTTGGTCTTTCAACCTTATTTCACATGCATGAGCGTACCTCTCGATCTTTAGTTCTTGAATTCTTGAGCTTCTTGAAACTCACTACCTTGAACAAGACCATATGTGTGGAATTTAGATTGGAAAACACCACTAGAATGATGACCCTTGTTGAATTCGCTAATATGCTTGGCCTAGATGTTTCACCTACCCGAACATCAAAGCCAAGAAAGTATAGCATAGCACCCCTTTGGAGAGCAATGACGGGTCGGGATTTTTCATACATCAAAGAATGCTTGGCTTTTCACACTCAAAATCCTATCATTAGGCTCACTTATCGATTTCTAGCCGGCACTATTCTTGCCCGTCGAGATCCCGCCATAGTGAATGAGCTTGACCTTGTCTTCATGGAGACTTACCTCGAAATTCAAGGGAGGAGCGGGTACCATTTTAAAGCCCCCCTTGTTCTTCTCGAGAAATGGGCTAAATTCCGGAATGGGGACGATGATGGTGTAAAACACATTGTCAATGGTGGATTTATCACAAGGCTTGCCAAGTTTTTCAACCCCAAATTCAATGAAAATAATGAGTATGTACCCCTTCCGGGCAACACAAGGATCAATGAAGAGATAAGCCTTAGGCAACACCGTTGGATGACCCATGAGGGATATGAAAAGAGGATCAAATGGCTTACTAAGAGGAACACCCCCATTTACCTACCAATAGAAGGATTAGCAAGAATTTCACCAAGACGAGGCCCCCTCTCTCCAATACCATCTTATCTCATACCAACAAGTGCAAATCAAGCAAATCAAGCACCACCTCCAACACAACATCAACAACATGAACAGTAAAAGAATGACAATGGAAAGATTGTGATACCAACTTACCCCTTCCAATACCAACCTTACAATCACCCGAATCCTTTCATCCTCCCTAGGGATGATTTTGTGACGGGAATCCTTCAAGATATGTATCTCCGACAATTTGAAGCCAATGTGGATAACTATTATGCCTTGTATCCACAATTTCACCAAATGGCTCGGCAAGGAATCATTAGTGAAGAGGGAATGCTTCCCTCTTGGGCTCAAATGCATATTCTTTTCCCAAATTCGGAAAAAGCTAATGAGGGAGCACATGGTCAAGAAGGTGAAGGGAGTGAAAACTAAAATGGTGGAGACACGGTGGAGCTAGATAGTGAAGAGGATGAGTTAATGGATTTCCATGGAAGCGATGCATCGAGGGAAGCTTGGGATAGTGAATTGGGAGGGGATGATGACGACCTTTTAAGAACACTTCATGAGCTAGATGGATCGGGCACGAGGCACCCATCAAGGCCAAAGTGAAGTTTCTTTTTCTTCCCTCTCAGTTTTTTCTTTTTCATGACAAGAATTTCATGTTTTGTTTCACAATTTATTGTTTTCACCTTGTGGTGTCCTTGTAAAATTGAAGGACTATTATCTCACCTCGGCCACATTGAGGTGTTTCTTTTATTATTCCCATATTCAAAATCCAAAATGACAAATGTAGTTTCATGCATAGCATGCTTATACATGAACTCCCCCAATTTTTGACATTAGAAATAGTGTCTATTTTGGTTTGGAGAAGTTTATGCATATGCATCTGGAGCTAATCTAAATTATGCTCTCCAACATAACAAAAATCACGCATCATATATCATAGCTTAGTTTGCATTCACTCTTGTTTATATGTCATATAGTTTGCATTTAGCTTAGAAATTATGCATTTTCATATAGATTGCATAATTTCCTATCGTATTGGCCATTGAGGACAATGCCCATACTAGTGTGGGGATGAGAAATTCTAACATGACTTTTTAAACAAAAATGATAAAAATTGAAAAATTTTGAAAAATACAAAAATATCTTTTTTATTTCATAATCATAAAAACCATAAAAATTCAAAAAATTCAAAAAATCCAAAAACATGTTCATTTCCTTTGTAGTGTAGTCTTGTATATATTGTTTTGTATATATTGTGTTTGTTTATCCTTTTTCACATTGATCGACTATGCCACATCCGAGACATGAGGATATTGAAGACCGCATGGTAAGATATTTCCAATCTCATTTCTCCTCTTTATGTTAATGACTATGTGGCTTTATTTTGATTGATGCGGTATAAACAATGTGAATTTAGGATTGCATTTAGATTATTTGGCATAATAGTTGGTAGAAGCATATGCATTAGGATGTATATATATGTTAGTTGCATCATAGCATGTAGTTGCATTTAGGAAAAATTTTGTGAAACCGTCTATTTGGGAATCTTGACAAGTGTATATAAGGCCCTTGTAGATACTTTTTCTTCTTAAGACTTTGCTTGTTAGAATACTTGTAAAACACCCTAGGATGTGTCATGCTAGTATCCTTTGACCCATGGATTAAGGCCCAGTCAAGAGTGCCTTGTGGTGTGATAACTCCTTGGCTACAATTTATTCCAAAGTGACCCTTGAAACCATGCAACCATCCATCATCCATGTTCTACCACATTTTGTCATCAAAGGGAATGGGCACAAAAATTGTTCAAAATTTGAATTCAAGAAATGAAATAAAAAGTCAAAAAGTTTGTAATTGCATCAAAAGAAAAGAGGAGTAACAAAAATAGACTCCTAATGCTTCAAAAATAAGCACCCTCCCTACAAATGGGGTAGCTTTGAAAATGTTCAAAAAGAAATGCAAGAAAAATTTGAAAAATTGTCAAGTGTTGAAAATGCCAAACATCAAAAGAAATGGCAAATAAAGTGTTCTCAAAATGTCAAATGCCACAAATTGGGGGGAATAACAACAACAACAAGCAAACTCCCATATGAAACTCAAGTTCTATTGATCCCTTTTCCATCGTATCTACTATTGTGCATGGTAGAGAGGGGACGCCCCTTATTCTTGTTTAAGCAAGGAGGGGAATTCCGCGATCCTCCAGTGTTTCTAATACCATAGGGAGTCTACTCTTGACGAAAGCATTTAACAATTGAGGACAAAGGTACCCTAGCTTGACACAACTTGGAGGTGATTTATTGGTATCCTTCTAGGCTTAGTAGTTTTAAGAAACCATATCTATAATGGAATGTGTACCCTTAGATTGCTTCCCCTTTAGATAATTTCCGCCACTTAGATGAGGAATGTGGCTATTAATTTTTTAGATGCATCCATTACTTGCTTTGTGTGCTTTAATGCTTGGATGTGTCGCCATTTTGGCAAGCTCCACCTTGCCTTGCAAGAAGGCATCCTACCTCATGGTTGTCCTGTTGTGATTTGAAGGGGCAGAGTAAGACCCGTTAATTGTCTTACATCGGCAATATTAGTAGGTTAGTTTGAATAAGGGTCCTAGATTTTCTCACCTCTTTACTCGGGACGAGCAAAGGTTCGGTTTGGGGATATTTGATGTGACTCATATTTGAGCATATTTAGTCCCCGAATTAGGCTCGTTCCTATGCTTTTTAGTGCATAATTGGGTCATTTTCTATCTTTAGTTTCCCATTTTTCATATTCTTTGAGGTTTTGTTCCCTTGGTAGGAAAGGAGTGCAAACCTTGCATTTTCATGGCAAAACGGAGCTAAATTGATCAAATTGAATGACCAAGCATCAAAGGGAAGACAATGCTAGAAGGCCTATGTAGGAAACAAAGTAGCTTGGGCAATGATGAAAGGATCCTTGCCTCTCCAACAAGATCCCCGAGGATTGTTGAGGAAAGAAAAGAAGAGAAGTGACTGTGAAGGAATCCGAGCGTCTCCCTGCCCAGGACGAGCGTCACCCTGCTACAATCCGAGCATCCCGAGGCCAAGACGCTCATCTTGAGGCCAATTGATCCGAGCGTCCTGACCCACAATCCGCTCGTATTCTGCTCCAGAACCAACCGTCCCTCAGCCAAGACGCTCGGGACGAGCGTATTGCTTGAAGACCACCAAAAACGGAGATGAGCATCTCCTTGGAGAGGAGCACTTCCTCAACTTTTCTTAAGGGTCTTAATAGTCATTTAAGCCCTTAGTAACCCTAATCTTTGTACCTAATCTCTAGTATAAATACCCCTTAGTACTACCTAGATTATCATGTCATCTTAATAGGATCTTAATATTATCTTAATCAAGTCTTAATACTCTCTTAATCTTGTAATCAATTCTTAATTTAGCATTAATACAAATCTCATTTCTTAATCATTCCTTAATTTCTCTATTGTTCATCGTTTATTTTGGGTAATTAGAAGATTATTTGGGTTTATTTGGAGGATTGACAACCTTTCAATCATCATGTACTTCTATTATTCTTTGCTTTATTATTTGGAATTATCTTTATAGGTATAATTCTCTCTTAATCCTTTTTAATTATTGTTAATCATCTTCATTTGTTCATCATGTTTTGCCTTGCTTGTATGATTGACAACCTTGTTAGCATGTTGAACTTGATAATGAGTGAGTAGTTTCCTTAACTAAGGTTAATGGGGAATTAGGGGAAACCAACATGGGGATTGAATCATGCTTAATCTAATATGTTCTCATAATTAATTTGCTTGCTTGTTGTTATTTCAACTTATGCACGTGTTATGTTTGATGAAACGCAAGCCTATGAATCCTTACATTTTTTACCCATCACTTACCTTTTCAATGAGACTTGTAAGACATAAACCAACTCGAGTCTAATTATACCATGCATATAGTTGGATAGGGAGGATTAAGTCGACTTGTAGGTGTTGTAGAATCTAATAGATTCGGCTCCGGGACCCAAACCTTCCTAGGGATTGTAAAATATACACTAACACGATCCCATCACAACAATAATTGCTTGCATCTAAAAGAAAATATGTTTGTATGATCAAATCCCATGAATCCTCTATGAACCCATGACACCCTAGTGCTTTTAATCAATTGTTTACATCTCATTTTAATCATCTTGCTTGCTTTCATTATTTTGTTTGCATTGTTATTTAGTTTAGTTTATCTCTTACGTCAACCCAAATTATGACACCCTTAGACACAACCACTTGCAATCGAAAATCCTACATCAATACTCGTCCCTTGGGATCCGACCTTTACTTACCTCTTTACTAAGAGTAGAGTAGTTTGTGAAGTTATAAATATTGTTTTGGTCTAGGTAACTCTTAACGACAAGTAACCGAAATCCATACACCGACCACTAGGATATGACGGTCACGCTAGAGTTAATGCCATGGGTTTTAGCGAAGGAATTTGGATATATTAGAAAAATGATATCGTCTCAGTTACTCCATTAACAGAGCATATGCAATATATAACTTTTGAAGTAGCTAGGAATGGCTAGCTTCCCTGGCTCTTTTCGGCCGTCTATGCGAGCCCTGACCCATCTAATAGGAGAGAGCTTTGGTCTGAACTCGAAAATTTTGCGCGGGTTAATAACCATCCTTGGCTGATTGCGGGAGATTTTAATGAAACAAGGTCACTCAATGAGAGTCACGGAGGCGACCAGAATATGGCTAGACGTTGTGATCGTTTTAACAACTGGATTGATGATTGCAAACTTATAGAGTTAGCTTTTACCGGTCCTAACCACACATCGGCTCGAGGCAATTCCATGGAAAAGCGTCAAAGTGCCCATCTTGATAGAGCGCTATGTAACTCTGATTGGGGTATTCATTTTGAAGAAGCTATGGTTAGACATCTCCCTGCTATCTCGTCTGATCATTGCCCGCTCTTTATCTCACCGAATGGTTTTGTCCCGCTGACTGCCGTAAATCGTCCGTTCCGCTTCCAAGCTTGTTGATTAACTCATGAAGACTTTAAAATTTTCATCGACACTAACTGGCCATCTAAAGGTATTTTTCCGACCCGCCTTGGTGAACTTTCTCATAAATTACAAACTTGGAACGAAGAGGTGTTTGGTAATATTTTCGGAAAAAAAGAGAACTTATGGCAAGAATGGTTGTCAGCGAGAACTTTCTAAAGCTCGAGTTAGTTATCTTATCAAATTAGAAGCAAAGTTAAGGAAAGAGTTAGAAGAGATGATGGCCCGAGAAGAGCTCCTCTGGTACCAAAAATCGCGTGTGGATTTTATCAAAGACAGTGATCGAAACACTTCCTTCTTTCAAGTGAGCACTTTGATTAGAAGATGGAGGAACCGTATAACTTCTTTAAAGAATTCAGAGGGAGTTTGGACAGATGATCAAACCGAAATACAAAGGATAGTACTAGACTATTTTAAAAATTTGTACACTGATGATGGTCCAGCTAGTGAGGATGACGGGTTACAGTGGGGTATATTCTAGGATTTTAATAACAAAGATTGGAGTTGGTTAACGAGACTATTTCATTATGCGGAAATTGAACAGGTAATTAATCATATGGGTTCGTTAAAAGCTTCAGGTCCGGATGGATTTCAAGCTCTCTTTTACCAGGAAAATTGGGAACTTGTTCAAGCGTCTCTTTGTGATATGGTAATAAAAGCACTCGAAGGGAAAGGATTACCAGAAGCGCTCAATGATACACACATTGTTCTTATACCAAAGGTGAAGTCCCCTGAATTTATTTCTCAATTTCGTCCAACAAGTTTATGCAATGTCGCTTATAAGATTATCAGCAAGACCCTAGCTAATCGTATTAAAAAAATATTGCCCCATGTAGTCTCTGAGACTCAAAGTGGTTTTGTCCCGGGGAGACAAATTACGGACAATATTGTTATATTCCAAGAAGCTATACACTCAATGAGGAAAAAAAAAAGGGTCATTTAGGATTCATGGCTATCAAAATAGACTTAGAGAAAGCTTATGACCGTCTAAAATAGAGCGTCATTCGAGACACGATGAATGACATGGGATTCCCAAGTCTTTTGGTAGACGGTGTTATGGAATGTGTCACGTCTTCGCGTATGAAAATTCTGTGGAATGGAGAACCGACAGAGCAATTTATCCCTTCTAGAGGAGTTCGACAGGGAGATCCTTTATCCTCTTATCTCTTTGTGATGTGCCTTGAAAAGTTGCAGCAAGCTATTGATTTTGAAGTGCGTAACAAGAATTGGAGACCGATAGTGTTGGGTCGACATGGTCCTTCTATTACTAATCTTTTTTTTGCCGACGATATGCTTTTATTTGGAGAAGCTACAGAAGACCAAGCCCTAGTTATGCGACATATATTAGACCGATTTTGTCAGGCTTCAGGCGAGAAAGTTAGTTTAGCAAAGTCAGGTTTTTTTTCTCCGGTAATAATGAAGCTACTAGTCGAGAAACGGTTAGTCAAGCTCTCGGGTTCGATGAGACAGACGATCTTGGTACTTACCTAGGCATGCCAACTATTAATGGAAGAGTAACTCGACATACTTTTGCCCATTTGGAAGATAAAATTAATTCGAGGTTAGCAGGTTGGGCTACGAAACGCCTTTCTTTGGCCGGACGAGACACCTTTGTCAAATCAACTTTAACTACTATTGCTAATTATAGCATGCAGACAGCGAAGATTCCTAAGACGGAATGTGATTCAATCGACAGGAAGTCTCGTCGTTTTTTATAGGGGGGTGATGAAAATAAGAAGTTTATTGACCTTATTAATTGGGAAACGATTCAAAAACCAAAGTCTTGTGGGGGTCTAGGTATAGTCTCAGCTAGACAAGCTAATGCAGCATTCCTTACCAAATTGGGATGGAGAGTCATCTCTGAACCGACTAGCCTATGGTCACGTATCCTACGATCTAAGTACTGCAACAACAGGTGCGATATCGATATTTTTCAATCTAAACAGAACATGTCCAACATATGGGCAGGCATCTCAGCTCAAGCAAAAACTATTGTGAGAGGCACAACTACTGCGGTAGGTAATGGGAGAAGAACCCTTTTTTGGACCATGCCTGGGTCGATGGTATTTGCTTATCTGATCATAATATAGCTCCTATTCCCGACACAATCCTAGAGGTAACAGTTAGTGATATGTGGTGTGAATCGAATGGTTGTAAATGGGATATCTTTGCTGACTTGCTTCCACAGAATATTCTTCAAAAAATGTCGTCCATTTCTCTAGCTAACGATCCGGACTTGGAAGATTCGTTATATTGTCAAGGTACGTCATCCGGTAAATTTACTCTAAAATTAGCTCTAGGATATTTAAAAGGCTTTGATTATGATGATACCCCTGAGTCACCCGTCTGGCGTACTATTTGGAGGCTCCCAGTTCAACAAAGAATCCGTATGTTTATTTGGCTTGCGGCCCATGGTTGTTTGATGGTGAATGTTAATAGGGTACGAAGAAATATGGGCGACGACCCTCTTTGTCCCCGATGTGGCGAAGGCGAAGAGACCGTTGAGCATCTCCTCCGCTCGTGCTCTATCTCAAAACAAATTTGGTACTTGGTTGGTGTTAATTCTGCCAACAATTTTTTCTTCCATACTCCTTTTCCCGAATGGTTAACTAAGAACGCAAGTAATGATGTGGAGGTGTCCGTAGCAGATTGGCCTATTTATTTTGCAGTTACTTGTTGGTGGATTTGGAGATGGCGAAATAATGTTGTTTTTGGCAGAGACAGGGAAAACACTACAGACCCTCGAACTTTTCTTTATCGGCAGTTTGAGGCCACTAAACAGGCCTTTGATCAACATAATTTTTTCATCCCAACACCAAGACACCGGAGTACGGAAATTTTCATTTGTTGGTTGCCTCCGCCTCACGGGTGGTATCTCTTAAACAAAGATGGTGCTTTAAAAGGAAATCCAGGACCGGCAGGTGGAGGAAGTATTTTTCGAGATGAGACCGGTAACTTTTTCACTGCTTACTATTTTTCTTGTGGTGTTTGCACCTCTATGAAGGCTGAACTTCTTGCCTTACTAGCCGGGTTGGAGAGAGTGAAGTCTCTTAATGTCTCAAAGCTTCTCATTCATATGGATAACTCCCCTTGTGTTAACCTCATTAACGAAGACCAGCTAGTGAGCAATAATCTGAAATTTATCGTCAAAAGGTGCAAAGAGTTGATAGCTGCAAATCATTGAAGGGTCAAGCTGGGACATTCATATAGAGAAGCCAACAAAGCGGCTGATCTTCTTGCTAATAAAGAAGTCAATTCTAGTACTTTAGTTACGCACTTAAATTATCCCACTAGCGATTTAAGTCCTATTCTTAGGGAAGACATTTTTGGGGGAGCTATTCCCCGTGTCGTTAATTTTCGGGGTTCTGCCCCTCTTTCGCACCAAAAAAAAAAAAAATCTTTTTACTGTAGTTACCTAGAGTGTATTCTTGATATTAGTTTAACATCGAGATGATATCCTTGATTTGCATACGACCATATGCTTATATTTTTAGTGATATTTGGGTTTCGTTACTCTCTACTATTGTATTTTACAATATGCTACTCTTACCAGCATATTCAATCAGTAGATTAAGGAATATTTCAATTGACATTTTTATCCTTGAGAAAATATGTTACGGTAGTTACCTATGATTAATTTATGTCCATATTAGTCATTTTACATAAAAAAATAAACAATCTGCTAATTTGAAACTACTGATTACCAAACACGTTAACAGATTTTGCTATATATATTTTGGTCAAATCCGCTAATATATAAATAAAAGAGGCATTTTCCAGAGCACGTGGTAGTCGCCAAGTTTTATAAACCACTTAATTTACAATTTAGATTTAATTTACAATTTAATTATGAAAAGTAATAATCTTTTACAATTTTAATTTAGTTTACTATTTAATTAGAAAAACGATAATCATTTGGATAACTACTAAAAAAAATAATGGAGCAACTTGAATCCTACTCTGCATCAATATGCTATACGGAGTATATCTCTTGGCTATGGATTAGAATTTGTCCACATGAGGTATTCTAAAGATAACAAAACTAAACTACTATAAAAGAGGCTTTCAAAGATTTTCAGATTAATTGGCTAACTAATCTTTTTCCTCTTTATATATATATATATATATATATATATATATATATATATATATATATATATATATATATATATATATATATATATATATATATATATATAGAGAGAGAGAGAGAGAGAGAGAGAGAGTCAAGATCCAGTGAGAACGAACACTCGGTGAAAACGGTGAGAATGACTATCCTGATAAGTCATAATTATATACATATTTATGCCTCCCCTTAAATGCTTTTGATACGGTTTTCGTGCTAAATTATATCATTTACATGCCTTTTATGTTAGAACGTTGATACTTTCGCTTTTTGATGTTTAATGCAGGAATGATGCATTTGAGGAGCAAAGGAATGAAATGGGTATCGCGGAGTAGGCATGGAGGAATAAACGAAGTATGGCACACGAATCCATAAGAATAAAGGAAGAGAAATTAAGAAGACAACACGAAGAAAGGAGATGAAAAGGGATGGTTCCTCGATCAACTAGGCCAAGGCTCGATCGAGGATATTGATGACTCGATCGAGTACATTGGGGCTCGATCGAGGAACCACTTTATTCTATATTTTCTGCAATTTTCTTTAAGTTGGTTATTTTTTATTATAAATACCCAAAGTCGTACCCTAATTTATTTACGTCTTATTTTATCTACTTTCGTTTAGCTACTCTAAAATACTTAGTTTAGTTTATTTTATTGTTCTTACTTTCGGATCTAAGCATTGCTTTATTACGGTATCAATCTTTCTTTAATATTTATTCACTCATTATTGTTCATCTTATTATGTTCTTAATTATGCTTTCTGATATCGTTATTGTTATTGTTATTAGTATGAGTAGCTAAATTTACTATCTAGGGTGAAAGGGGATCTAAGTTATTAGAAAAGGGGTTATTATGAATTGATTGTTAAATTGTTCTTGATTGTTGTTTAATTATCGTATTACTTCTAATTACTTGATAACTGATCAGAATTGATTAATTAATCTTGCATAAACTAGAATTTTCACCGACCGGGTTAAGACTAGTATAGGCCACGATAATTGAATTAGACCGACTTAATAATAGCGATTGCATGTTAAGTTAGATCTAAAAACACATATTAGAATCGACCGATCATATGACTTTCAACAATATAAATTGCTCAATCGATTAATTAAACCTTACCCTTGGATGACTATCTAGTGAACCCGATCCCTAGACTCTTTTAATATATTTGAATTTATCTTTTATTTACATTGCAATTAGTTGTTAGATACCAAACAAAAAAAACCCCCATAAAATTGGTTACTTTAGGACAGACTTAAATATTAACAAACTAGAATAATTACCTCGCCTCCCTATGGATTCGACCTTTTTTTCCGCTAGCTATTAGTTAGTAGTAATTTAGGTTTACTTTTAATAAGGTGATACGACTTTAGCCTTATCAAATTTCGCGCCGTTGCCGGGGAGGCAACAATTTTTCTGTTTGTTTCTATTTATTTTTATCTTTTGCCTCAGGGAGTATCAGTTCCTTGAGACAGTTTTATCTTTTCTTGTTGTTTTCATTTATACCCAGGTCTAACAGGTTAGAGATTATTTCTTTTGATCCCGAGCCAGAAAAGACTTTTCGGTACAGACAAAAATTTCAAAGAGAAGTAAGTCAGGTGGAAGACTTGAATACATTTGACTACAAGCAGTATACTTTCGCAGAAGATTCGTCCTTAGAAGAGGACACTCTTATTTCTGCACCAGTTACTCCTACAACATCAAAGATGCCAACATTAGCCAGTCACTCCGAACCCATGGTTGCTTCTATTCCTAAAGACTTCAAGCTCCCTACCACTGATAAAGGGACTTTTGAGATCAAGCCTTCATATATAAGCTTGGTTGAGAGAAATATGTTTGGAGGAAAAGCAGGAGAGGACCCCGCAAAGCATATGGAGAAATTTATTACTTATTGATGTTCTATTCCTTTGACAGCTGGGGTGACTCAAGATCAGGTGAAACAAACTCTGTTTCCTTTCTCTTTGAGAGATGATGCAGCTGAGTGGTTAAGAGACTTGGATATGGAGACCGACGCAATTACTAATTGGGCTTCACTAGCTCTTGCATTGTACAAGAGGTATTTTCCACCACAGAAAACTAATGCTCTTAGAAGTCAGATTACAAGTTTTAAGAAAGGTCCCACTGAAGACTTTAATGAAGCTTGGATCCATTTCAAATGACTAGTCCGGTCCGTCCCCCACCATTGTTTCGAAATTTGGTTCCTTTGCAACCAGTTTTACAACGGGTTGTATGATGATCACGGAGCCTTGCTTGATTCTGCTGCGAATGGGAGATTCCAAGATAACACTAATGACGGTAACGCTTATAAGTTTATTGATTAGATAGCTACTCACACAGCTGAGTATGGTAACCCCAGAGGTAGAAAGAGAGGAAGTGGGTCAGATAATGCTATTGTAGCACAGTTGGAGGCTGTAACGGCTCAAATAGCCAAATTGAAGACTACTCGGTCTTTGGATAATAAGCAAGAGACGGTTCACATGGTTCAACAAGAAGTGTCATGCGAGAGATGTGGGATAGATGGCCACACTGTGGCCAAGTGTATGAGTACTATTGAGCAAGTTCATGCCTTCCAATATTTTAAGCAAGGTACTCCTTATTCTAACTTCTTCCCTGAAAGGAGTCAGAATACCTATGCTCAAGGCCCGCCATAAAGTACTTATATTATTCCTCCAAATCGTGGTAACCAACCACAAGGAAGCTTTGTTCGGCAAAATCAAGTGGGTTTTCAACAAATGCAACCTCCTCCTCCAGCTCCTAATAATGAGATGGCCGAGTTGAGAGCTCTCTTACATCAAACTTTGTCCATGCAACAAAATCAAATGGCTCAAATCTCCGAACTCATGGATCACAATAAGATGTTGGATACTCAAGTTGCTCAAATGGCGGCTCAAACTCCTTCAAAACAGTCCGATCTTCCCCCTCAACGTAAACAAGTGCATGAGCAAGTTAATTCTATTTCCTTGAGGAGTAGTACTTCTTATCAAGGTCCGGACATGCCTATTAATGATGATGATGATGAAGTTCCCTACATACATCCTAAGGGATTGGGGAATCTGGACCTAAGTGACGATGAAAAAAAAATTGACGAAACTGAAACACGGGATAAGCAAAAAGACGAAAAAAAAGGGCACTAGCGTGGTGACTTGATCGAGCCAGCAGAGGATTGATCGAGGAACTAGCCTGCTCGATTGAGTACACCGAGGGCTCGATCGAGGAACCCCCCCCTCCGTGATGGTGATTTTTCGCGGTTTCAGCTACGGCATTGGACAAAAATAGGTTCCTAGATCGAGTAACTACTGGACTCAATCGAGTCACTCCTATAACTGATGACGATAATACTTCCAAACGTACTCCTAATGTAAAATAAGCCGAGCCAATCAAAATTCAACTACCTTTTACTCAAAGATTGCAGAAATCCAAACTTGAACAACAGTTTGGAAGGTTCATGGAGGTAGTAAAGAATCTTCAAGTGACAGTGCCATTTACTGAATTGGTAACTCAAGTGTCGGCTTATGCTAAGTTTTTGAAAGAAATTTTGTCAAAGAAGCGGTCTTTTGATGAAGTGGAGACTGTTGCGTTCACTCATGAATGATATGCCACATTACAAGCCAATTCTCCACCTAAGCTTAAGGATCCAGGGAATTTTTATATTCCTTGTACTATAGGCCCTTTAACTATTGACAGTGCTTTATGTGATTTAGGAGCGAGCGTCAGTGTCATGTCGTATAAAATTTGCAACCAATTAAACATGACTAAGCTTAAATGTACTAATATGACTATTCAATTGGTTGACTGGTCTATTAAGCACCCTATGGGTATCTTAGAGGATGTGCCAGTTAAGTTAAGGAAATTTTTCATTCTAGTCGACTTTGTAGTAATAGATATAGTTGAAGATTCTCGTGTTCCTATTATTCTAGGACGACCATCCTTGCATACTGCAGGGGCGGTTATAGATGTTAGACATGGAGTCTTACGTTCAACATTGGAGATGATACTATCACTTTTGGTCTTGACAAAGCATCACGTCCTCCTGATTTAAAAGCTTCTTGTCATATGATCAATGCTCTTGATCCTACTTTTGATGATTGTCTTCCTTTATGTTTTGACAGGAATCCGCCTGACGCCCCTGCTGTTGCGTTATATCCATGGAGCAAGGAAGTGGATGAGATAGAAAAGATAATTTATGGAGATAGACCTCCTCCTGAGATGGTTTACAGTTGTGATGAGAGTGTTGACATAGAAGCCGAATTGGATGCTTTGGAAGCTGAGATTTTCAAAGAGGAGCCAGTCAAAGTTTTTGATGAAGCTCCTATGACGGATGAAGTGTCCTATCTCCTACCAAGTGATGATGACTTGAAGAATGATGAACATTGCTCCACTTTTATATTATATTTTGAGTTTGATGATCCAGGACTTTATTCATCGTTTATTTTATTCTTTGCTTGGACTATTTATTGGTGTTACTTATGCTTGTGTGTAGCACATGCGCTACTTTTTGATTTCTTGTTACGAGCTTTAAGTTGTATTGATTGTGATTTGTGTGCGCATTTATTTTAAATGCAGAAATCTGCTCGATAAGAAGGTTCCTCGATCGAGTGTCATGGGGCTCGATCGAGTACCCAAGTTTTGGGGTTTATTTCATGACCTAACAATGATAGGAATTACGCGGTTGATATTTTTCCTCTATTTTGCAGCTGGTTTGGGGGAATTCTACGCACTTACTCGGTATTCTCTTCCCTTGTACCTTATTTTGTTGTATTGTCTATTTCTTTTCCATTCCTCTTGTTAGTTGTGTCCTCTAGGTTGCTGGATTTGTGTGTGATTGCTATGCTGTAGGCGTCACAATAAGGACACTGTGTTATGTAGGTTTGGGGGAGGAGTTTTTAATTATGTTGTGTGCATTTATATCAAAAATCCATAAAAATTAAAAAAATTTCAAAATACAAAAACATGTTTTTATTTATTTTAGGTCGAGTCTTGGTGAACTAAATAAAAATGATGTTAAATTGCATTGTTTTTGCATTTGAATCCCATATAGTTGTCCATGTACATTGTTTTGACCCGTTATTCATGGAAACAAAGCTCATAATTCAAGCCTTAACCGTATTGACATGCCTTATGTTGATTAGATTTTATAAATTTATGTTGGTAAACTAATTAAATTCTGAGGTCTATAGAGCTTCCAAGGCCAGGAACATCAATAAACTGGTCTCATTGTCAATTAGGCTTGAGTGTGGTTACATCTTGTGGAATGTGTAATATCAAATGCATAAGTGTGACATTGATTTTTTGATACTCTTATTGTAACACCCCCATTTATTTAGGAGCATTTAGCAAGACATTCCTAATAAATAGGACTGTTACCATCTCGGTTGCCCGAGGTAAATGATATAAATTAAAACAAACCAAAGTACTTTAATAACTTTAACTGGATTAACAGTTTTATTACAACATGATTAAACCCAACTGAAATAGTAATCAATACAAAATCGCAGCGGAAATAAAATTAATAGACTATTAATTAAATTGTGATTAACTAATTAAGTCAGCTAGATGCCTAGGCCATGGTCAGTCCTCATGCAATCCCATAAGCTCCCAAGTCAGCTAATCTTTAGTACCTGTCAAATCTGCTCCCCATTATGGTTCATCACAGATGTTCACGAATACACTGTCAACCACGAGGTTGAGTAGGGATAAACAGAACATTCAAGAAGACTCATTCAATAAACTTATACCGTTTAGAAGCATTAGAATCACAGACCGTTATTTAACGGCATTACCTCATGGACCGATTAACGGCAATCACGGGCCAACTTAATGGCAATCACGGACCAACTTAATGGCATATACGGACCAACTTAATGGCATACTCGGACCAACTTAATGGCAATTATTCTTAATTTATTCACGGAGCCCAAAGGCCAATAATGCTTATCTCTTTCCCACATCAACAACAATAACAATACTAATCACAACAGCATACAATAATAACCATGCGAGTTCCCAACTTCCAAGAACACAATTATGAATTAAACACAAGATTGAGTAGGGAGATCCCTACCTTTTAGCAAATCCGCGTACATATGCCAATTAGTAATAATCTTCTACAAAGTCGGATCCTACAATTATAACATATATACAAATCAATATATAAACTGATAAGCCGCTAGTGTAAATAACCCCCTTACTTTACTTGTTATTTAACTAGACAAATTAAATTCTAGTTTTAAAACCAAGACCCACTATAATTGCTACTGAAATCACATACGGGATATTAACAATCTCATGCACTATAATTGCTACTGAAAGCCGCTAGTGTAAATAACTTAATGAAATCTCATGTTTAAAAGTTATATGGTTTGGGAGAAATAAATAATTTAGTGGACAGTGGTCAGAATGCTCCTATACAGTTATGTTTTCGACAAACAATTTTGTAAAATTTCTCATTTAATACGTACTTAATATTTTTGCTTAATTCCAACTCCACTGTTTAAAAGACTCAAATATGTTTCCAAATTGACGAGGCACGTTGTAAGATAAATTGTTTACAATTAATGGTGATTTTTACAAGTTGACCCAAGTTTTGTACAAATTGCTGATCAGTTTCTGTTCCGACCCACTGAATTGTAAAAATCTTTATAAAATGATTATTCGAGATTTGGGATTAATACTTTTTCTCATGTTTTGAAAACTCTTTATATTTTCTGGAAAGTATAAAAACTCAATGTAGAATATAACGGTTTTTTAATGGGGATTTTTGAAAGTTACAGCTTGACTTTGATTTCCGAAAACGCAAGTTTTACCAAAAGTTTAATATAAATGTTTTATCGATTATTAACCTATGATAATTGGGAGGTGAGAGTGATGATAGAAGGACCTAAGAAACGGTAAGAAAGGATAGAATTGACCACATTTTATTTTTGTAAGTATAGAATATTTAAAAATGTCAAGCCATATTTCCTCGGGTAGAAACTTATGCTGTCTTGTTTTACTTTTATAGAACCATGCCTCCAAAGAGATCTACACCTACACCCTCTACCATGTCCCAAGAGGAGATTGACCGTTTGATATCTGTGAATGAGGCTTTGACTACGGCATTAAAAGCTAAAGGGTCAGTTCAGGATCCAGCAAAGATGAGTGCTAATATTGCAAGGCACAGCCCGACGAAGTATGACGGATTAGGTGAACCATATTTACCTTGGGATTGGCATAGGGAGTTTCACAACCTTTTTGAGTTGCTGAGTTGTCCTGCGGAGCTGCAAGTAGATCAAGATGCTTACTATTTGAGGGGAAAAGCTGGTTTGTGGTGGAATCGTAGTAAGGAGGTGATAAGGGAAGCTTGGAGGGAGAGTCATGAATCTTTCCTCTCTTGGAAGGGTTTCAAGGAGACTATGAGGGCAGTATTTGTACCAGAACATATTAGGAGTAAGATGAGAGCTGAATTTGATTCTTTTAAGATGACTGATGAGATGACGGTGGAGAGCTATCACAATAGGTTTATGGAATTGGCAGAATATGTGTCAGATTTGAACTTCAGTGAGGAGATACTAGCATTAAGGTTTGAGAAGGGGTTAACAATAACTATTAAGAAGAGGCTTGCAGCTGGTCAACCAAGTACCATGGATCATGTTTATCAGCGGGTTGGGCATGCCGAGAGGATTGCTGATATGTTAAAGGAGGAAAGGAAAGAGATGGGAGAGAAAAGAAAGAGTGAAATTGCTGGCGAGGGACAGAGGAGTAGTAAGAAGCAAATCACTACTCAACCTAAACATTATTCGGTCGGGGGAAATAACCTTAGTGGGGGAGAGCGATCCAACAATACTCGGGGTCAGTGTGTGAGTCAGCGAGTGTATCATTGTACCAAGTGTGGCAATAATCACCCGGGCAGTAGTTGTGAGGGGTTTTTAGTGACATGTTTTGGGTGTGGGAAGAGAGGCCATGGAGCATATGAGTGTAGAAGCACACATAAGGGTGGCGATAGAGGGGGTAACCAAGGGAACTCTAAAATCCCAGTATCAAGTATTGGGAGCAATAGGAATCCGGGACAATGGAGTCACCAGAGGAGCGACAACAATAGACAAAACAATGGAGGTGCCCAGAGCAATGGTGGGAAGTCAGTTGGAGCAACTACTTCGGTGCAAGGGAATGAAGAGAAGGGTAACTAGTCATTAGATGGATTTGGAGGATTAGTACTGTCTGGGCATTTAAGATACTCGTACCATTTTAATAAAGTATGTTATAGGAAACTTCGGGACGAAGTTTGTTTCTAGGAGGGTAGAATGTGATACTACTAAAGTTTTGAGTTTCTTATAACTTTGGTTATATGTACTTTATACGACTTACTAATTTGTGCTTTTATAAGTATACAATTAAGTAATAATTAACTTCCTAATAAGAGTTAGTAATGATAACATTTCCATTGGCATGTAAGTTTTGAGTAGTTTGAGTGAACTTCGGGGACGAAGTTCTTTTCAAGGAGGGAAGATTGTAATATCCCGTACTTTTGGAATATATAATTATTCTAATAAACGTTGATAATAGAATTATTTGGTAGGAGGTTATGCGAGATAGTAATTGGTTATTATTAGTTGGTGTAGCACTGAGACAGAAAAACGATTGCAATAGTAATAGTGATAAAGTATAATAATAATAATAATAATAATAATAATAATAATAATAATAATAATAATAATAATAATAATAATAATAATAATAATAATAATAATAATAATAATAATAATAATAATAATAACAATAATATTAATAACAATAATATTAATAATATTAATATTAATATTAATAATATTAATAATAATAATATTAATAATAATAATAATAATAATAATAATAATAATAATAATAATAATAATAATAATAATAATAATAATAATAATAATAATAATAATAATAATAATAATAATAATAATAATAATAATAATAATAATAATAATAATAATAATAATAATAATAATAATAATAATAATAATAATAATAATAATAATAATAATAATAATAATAATAATAATAATAATAATAATAAAGGAAACTGATATGGGCCATGTAATTGGTACCAACTTGTGTGAAATTGAAGCCCAAACCTCACGTGAGATTGAAGCCTAAAACTTACACTATAAAAGCCAACCACCAGACCACCTCAACACCTCTATTTTTTTTTACCAAAAACGCAAACATAAGTTAGAAAGAGTCAGAGGAAGAGAAGCCGAGTGATAGAGCACAGCGTATTGGCGACAAAGACGAAGGACGGGATTTGTCAGGCTATTAACGAAATCGCAGCAGAAATAAAATTAATAGACTATTAATTAAATTGTGATTAACTAATTAAGTCAGCTAGACGCCTAGGCCATGGTCAGTCCTCTCGCAATCCCATAAGCTCCCAAGTCAGCTAATCTTTAGTACCTGTCAAATCTGCTCCCCATTATGGTTCATCATAGGTGTTCACGAATACACTGTCAACCACGAGGTTGAGTAGGGATAAATAGAACATTAAAGAAGACTCATTCAATAAACTTATACCGTTTAGAAGCATTAGAATCACAGACCGTTATTTAACGGCATTACCTCACGGACCGATTAACGGCAATCACGGACCAACTTAATGGCAATCATGGACCAACTTAATGGCATATACGGACCAACTTAATGGCATACTCGGACCAACTTAATGGCAATTATTCTTAATTTATTCACGGAGCCCAAAGGCCAATAATGGTTATCTCTTTCCCACATCAACAACAATAACAATACTAATCACAACAACATACAATAATAACCATGCGAGTTCCCAACTTCCAAGAACTCAATTATGAATTAAACACAAGATTGAGTAGGGAGATCCCTACCTTTTATCAAATCCGCGTACATAAGCCAATTAGTAATAATCTTCTACAAAGTTGGATCCTACAATTATAACATATATACAAATCAATATATAAACTGATAAGCCGCTAGTGTAAATAACCCCCTTACTTTACTTGTTAATTAACTAGACAAATTAAATTCTAGTTTTAAAACTAAGACCCACTATAATTGCTACTGAAATCACATACGGGATATTAACAATCTCATGCACTAACTTGTACCCATATTACAACTCACTCATACCCTCTGCCTATATCATTTTCCTCAACCTCACGTACTACACTAGCAAGTAACTACCATGACAATCAACCACGGTCCCCTCGCACCCAACCAACACCACTTCCATCGTGAGCCACCATAGACCATCACTACGCCATCCCTGTCCATGGTGCAGCACGGCCCTGACCAGCCCTCGCAACAGCCCCATACACGGTTCACACGCAGCCCTAACACCAACAACATACAAACCCGACACTCTATACACAACCCCGTTGTACACCACCTAAACACAACCCAACCTCCACTATAGACCACCACCGTGTTCCCACTACACCCCAGCACCACCAACCATCCACGATATACACGCACTACACCCACGACCAAAACAGAGGTAGCTTTCGTCGTTACTGCGACGACAACGACTTGCCCAAACAATATCACAATTACGTGACCCATTAACATATTAAATTATTCCATCAATTTCGTATGATTACTCGACTCATATAAAAATATCGATCTTGACGAAGCTTTGCCGAAACCGAACCTGAACAGGGCAAGCGTACCTTTCGCACAACACGCCTGTACAGCCAAAACGACCATAAGACGCTCTAAAATACGTCTAACATACCCCTATACTTGACTACCATGGAATTCTCAACACCTTAACCTGCCATTAAAACTCGAATATTTAAACGTACTTACGTACATACTATCAATTACTATGTACAAGAACATCGTATGCTTACCTCAATTAATTAGGGAACAACAAACACGAAAATAAGATGGAACCGATGCTGATGACGGAATGAGTAAAGGTCGTTAATAGCCTGAAAAATCCCGTCCTCCATCTTCGTCGCCAATACGTTGTACTCTATCACTCGGCTTCTCTTCTTCTGACTCTTTCTAACTTATGTTTGCGTTTTTGGTTAAAAAAATAGAGGTGTTGAGGTGGTCTGGTGGTTGGCTTTTATAGTGTAAGTTTTAGGCTTCAATCTCACGTGAGGTTTGGGCTTCAATTTCACACAAGTTGGTACCAATTACATGGCCCATATCAGTTTCCTTTCTTATTATTATTATTATTATTATTATTATTATTATTATACTTTATCACTATTACTATTGCAATCGTTTTTCTGTCTCAGTGCTACACCAACTAATAATAACCAATTATTATCTCGTATAACCTCCTACCAAATAATTCGATTATCAACGTTTATCAGAATAATTATATATTCCAAAAGTACGGGATATTACACTTATTGCTTTCGTTTAACTAAGTACGTGTGGATAGACGGTTCTTACTGTTCAAATAAGCTTTACATTGCCTTTTGTTTAGACCGTTTGAACCCTTGTAGCCAATCTTAATTACATCCTATGAGCTACTATACAAGAATTTGCCTACCTTATCGGGACAGTTGCAGTTGCTTGTTTATCATGTCCATTTTGCTATTATGGTTAGGTTGGGACTACTTGTTGTCATGTGGGTACATCAAAGTACTTTTAGCAATTGTGTTGTATCCTTGTGTTGGAAAAAGAAAAATATATTAAGTAAAAGCAAAAGGAAAAAAAAAAGAAAAAAAAAAGAAGGAAAAAAAATGATTGCTTCATTTGGTTTGTCAAGGATCAGAAGGATGGTTGTTACAGTTTAATGCATGTTTGGAGAGTAGTTTGTTAGCTCTCATGTATTGTAATGTTGAGATCATTTCTCTAAGTTGGGTTCATTTGTATTATCAAAGATTTGGTTTTGGTATTTGTTTAGCGCTGCGACTACCGTCTTAGCTCCACATATCCATAACGTGCTTTGGCACAAACCATTTTCTATCCCTTTAACCCATTTGCCACCCTTATTGTCCTTGATACATGTACTTTTGTCTACATATTGTGATTGCATATTAGTTGGGAAAATCTCGATCACATTAGATTGCACGCATGTTTCATAAGTCGAGTGAGTGTATCTTCTTCTTCTATCTTCACATATAATTCACCCTTACAATACTTATGACTGCATGAGTGAATTCGCGAGAATCCGACTAATTTGTCTTGCAAGATCGAAAGGTATTTGGCATTTGTCTATAGTATGGTGACTCGAGACTTGAGCTGCGTTTTCTATTTCCCGTACCTTTGAATTTGTTTAATTGGTACACTTTTGTCATTGCTTTGTTACAGATATGGATAGCTTGGAATTTGTATGTGCATTAACATTAGCTCTGAGTTGTTTATTCGTCATTTGTATGATTCCCTTTTGTATTGTGTGTTGCTTTGCTTGAGGACAAGCAAAGAGATGGTTTGGGGGAGTTTGATGAGTCATAATTATATACATATTTATGCCTCCTCTTAATTTCTTTTGATACGGTTTTCGTGCTTAATTATATCGTTTACATGCCTTTTATGTTAGAACGTTGATACTTTCGCTTTTTGATGTTTAATGCAGGAATGATGCATTTGAGGAGCAAAGGAATGAAATGGGCATCTCGGAGTAGGCATGGAGGAATACACGAAGTATGGCACGGGAATCCATAAGAATAAAGGAAGAAAAATTAAGAAGACAACACGAAGAAATGAGCTGAAAACGGATGGTTCCTTGATCAACTAGGCCAAGGCTCGATCGAGGATATTGGTGACTCGATCGAGTACATTGGGGCTCGATCGAGGAACCACTTTATTCTATATTTTCCGCAATTTTCCTTAAGTCGGTTATGTTTTATTATAAATACCCAAAGTCGTACCCTAATTTATTTACATGTTATTTTACATAGTTTCGTTTAGCTACTCTAAAAACTCTCTAAAATACTTAGTTTAGTTTATTTTATTGTTTTTCCTTCTGGATCTAAGCATTGCTTTATTACGGTATCAATATTTCTTTAATATTTATTCAATCATTATTTTTCATCTTATTGTGTTCTTAATTATGCTTTCTCATATCGTTATTGTTATTGTTATTAGTATGAGTAGCTAAATTTACTATCTAGGGTGAAAGGGGATCTAGGTTGTTAGAAAAGGGGTTATTAGGAATTGATTTTTAAATTGCTCTTGATTGTTGTTTAATTATCGTTTACTTCTAATTACTTGATTACTAATCAGAATTGATTAATTAGTCTTGCATAAACTAAGATTTTCACCGACCGGGTTAAGACTATTATAGGCCACGATAATTGAATTAGACCGACTTAATAATAGCGATTGCATGTTAAGTTAGATCTAAAAAGACATATTGGAATCGACCGATCATATGACTTTCAACAATATAAATTGCTCAATCAATGAATTAAACCTTACCCTTGGATGACTACCTAGAACCCGATCCCTAGACTCTTTTAATATATTTGAATTCATCTTTTATTTACATTGAAATTAGTTGTTAGATACCAAACAAACAAAACCCCTACAAAATTGGTTACTTTAGGACAGACTTAAATATTAACAAACTAAAATAATTACCTTGCCTCCCTGTGGATTCGACCCTTCTTACCGCTAGCTATTAGTTAGTAGTAATTTAGGTTTACTTTGACTAGGCAAACGACTAAAATAACCTTATCATATCCAATAGCCAATTATGCCCCACCTTATATATCATCCGCATATTATTCAATCTAATTATTAATTGTTGATTTTTCACCGCTCATTTGTTTCTCTTCTCCCCAACAGTTATGATTCTCTTCTTATTCTTCATCTTCAAACATCCCTTTCTGCAAACAAATCGTCAATCAATTCAACAAATTAAAATTTCAATTACATCAATTGTGATAGTTAATCGTCAATTAATTCATCAAATTACAATTATAATCAATTGATTAATTCATCAAACCTTCAATAGCGGTCATGCTCGAAGAAAACCCGAATTCATGTTTCGAAATTGATTTGCCGCACTCAAGAGCATCGTCAACAAGAACTCCGGTGACGTGATATCCACCAGAGTTCCACGGGTTAACCTTCGGCGAAGTGTTCGTCGTGTGTACTGGTGGTCGTCCGTAGCAACTGGTGACGGAATCCCTTCTTAAGTACCTCGTCATCCAAAGCATCACCTAGCACCCCATTTTCTTTCCATTCTCCATTGATATCATTCACTTCACCGGTCTTCAATTTACTTACCGGCGGCGAAACCACTGATCATCTGCGATCAACACTTTGTTGCCTGATTGCCATGTATTATCTCATTTATAGAACTACCCAAGCATGATTGTCATCTGCCATTAACATGATTGTGGCCATTTGCTGATTGAGATTAGTTCCAACTTGCAAGTCCATTGTTACTACTGCTAATTCCAAGGGGATTAAGGTTGTTAATCATTTTTTATTACTCCCTATGTCCCAGTCATTTGTTATCCTTTTCCATATTGGGGTGTCTCAGTGAATTGTTGTCCTTTCTATTTTAAGAATGAACTTGATGAACAATTTGATCATTCACCCTCAATTTCTTCCACTTGTCATTTGGTAATTCGTCCCTTCCTCTTTCCTTAGTCTTTGTGCCAAAACCAAAGGACAACAATTAACCGGGACGGAGGGAGTAGTTTCCTAGTATTTGTTTTTCGTTTTTAGATTAATTTTCGGTGTTTTGGGTGAATTGTTGAATTTAAATGATGAAGTTTCGTATCAAAAGTTAATTTGTTCATTTTGTTTTATCATAGAATCGAATCATATCTAGTGCTTACGGTTTTGGATTTGTTGGTGTTGATTGTACGATGATTTATAATCATTCATATAACTCGCGGATCCATGTTAACAACTATCAATTTACATCCTAAAAAATAAAATATAATTAGATATGTTAATTATAATACCAGATACATTAAGTTTTATCGCGTAGAATGTGTACCTAGGATAAAAAAAAAAGGGTATCTATGTTCTTAAAAAATGCATATAGAATTCAAGTAAAAAGTGTATCTAGCATAGAAAAAAGTGTATCTACATTCATAAAAAGTGTATATGGAATTCAACTAAAAAGTGTATCTAAGATAATTTAAAGTGTATCTGAAATTTGGTAAAAAAATAAAGTGTACCTAATATATATTTCAATGTACCTACTTCGTTCTCACCGTTCTCACCGGATCCTAATTCTATATATATATATATATATATATATATATATATATATATATATATATATATATATATATATATATATATATATATATATATATATATATATATATATAACGGGATCCTGAGAACCATCAATATAATGAGAATCAATAGAACTCCACCTTATGGAATTAATTTTAAAACAATGATGACATATTTGGATTCGGCATAGAATTTTATGGCTAGATAGCATATTTCTTGGTCTAAAAAGTATAAACTAGTGACGAAAATCGAGGCGAGATACATTTTATTAATTTTCATGCACCGAGTACTCATTTTCATGTATCCGGCAATTTTCGCGCACCTAAAACTCGTTTTCGTGCACCTAGAGCCTGTTATTTTCATGCACCTAATAATCATTTTCGTGAATGTAACAATTTTCATGCACCTAGTATTCGTTTTCGTGCATCTATAGCTGTTTTAGTATACCTAATTGTATTTTTGTTTATTAAGTTTATATTTTGCTCATAAAATCATTAAAATTTTTTTTAGTTTTACTTAAGAATGTTTGAATAAACTATATGGTAAATGATTCATCAAAACTTTCGGAACAAGATTTGATGATGATTTAGTAAGGGTTCTCACGGTTCTCATTATGTTAGTGGTTCTCACCGATCCTCGACCCTATATATATATATATATATATATATATATATATATATATATATATATATATATATATAGATATAGAGAGAGAGAGAGAGAGAGAGAGAAGGGTTCTCATAAGTCCCTTACATCTTATGAGTCCCTAAGTCCTTATAAGGACCTTAGGATGGAAGGGATGGAGGGATGAGATTACATCTCATTCAAGGGTCACAAATGAACCTCCCTAATCTCCCTCCCTAATTCTGTATAACTCCTCCTAATTTTGTATAACTCTTCCACCATTCAAATCTCCCAACTCATTTCCTCATTCACTCATCCACTCTCACTTCTCTCATTCACTCTTTCTCTCTCATTTTCCTCCCACCCTCTCTAAACAAAAAAAAAAAAAAAAAAAAAAAAAAAAAAAATAAAAAACAAAAAAAAAAAAACTAAAAAAAAAAAAAAAAAACAACCATCTTCCAGCCCTCCATTTAGCCCCACCCACCACCACCATCTTCCAGCCCCCACGACGCCACCCACCACCGCCAACTTCCAGCCCCACCACCGCCAACTCCAGCCCCACACCTCCTCCCTACGACGTCAACACCTCCAGAACCGCCAACTTCCTCTCCACGACCACCCTCCTCGTCTTAGATCTACCCTTAGACCTCCACCATTTCAGCCGCCCCTCTACCCTTCGACCTCCACCATTTCAGCCGACAACAGCCCTCGCGGCCTCTTCTCCTTCTTCTCCTTTTTTCTTTTTTTTTTCGATCTGGTTGCTGGTTGACGGCTTTTCGCCTCCACCTCCTCACACCTTACCTCCCGCCTCCACTGCGAACCACCGCCGCCAGATCCTCTCACTGCCCTGCTCTCCCTTTGTTGTCTCCCTCCGCCTCTCCTCATCAGCCGTGACTCCCTCTCGGCACCACCCGCACCTCCTTTTTTTTTTAAGATCTCAAATTTTCCCATCTCGTCGTGTGGTGGTATGTAGATGTCGTGGTGGTGCTTTGCCGCCTATATTCTACCACCAATCGTCTTGCTCTTTTCCTCACTTTTTTTTTTGTTTTTTCGAGATCTGAAAGTCGGTCTTTTTTTTGTCATTTTCTCTGTTTGTTTTGTGTTTTCAATCAGTGTTTTTTTTTTTTTTTTTTTTATTGTTTTTGTTTTGTTTATTGTTTTTTATTATTGTTATTTGGTATTTGCTTATTTGGTTTTATTATTGTTATTTTGTTTTTTGTTATTGTTATTGTTATTTGGTTTTTTATTATTGTTATTTGGTTTTGTCATTGTTATTTGGTTTTTTATTGTAGATCTAGTTTTGGTTTGTTTTACGGTTTTTCTTCTTTTTAATTTTCAGATCTATATAGGAAATTAAATTTTTTTTTTAAGTTTCATATTTTGGGCTAAAGTTATACAATAATCAAAATAGAGTTATACTGTTAATCTCTAAAGTTATACATTGTATAAATTGAAGTTACACAAATTTTGGACTAAAGTTATACATCTTGTCTATTAAATTTATACACACGGTATATAAATTTTTCAAATTTAAATATGTTAATGTTTAGATCTGACGTTTTTTATTTCAATTATTGTTATTGTATTGTATTTCATTGTTAATTTTTTTTGATGAATCATGATTTTGTTTTTTTTTTTTTTTTTTTTGTTATTGTTATTTGGTTTTTTGTTTATATTTGGTTTTTTTGTTAGATTTACGGGTTTTTTTTGTTAGATTAACGGGTTTTTGTTATTATGGGTTTTTTTGGTTTTTGTTAGAGTTTTGTTTTTACTTGTGATGAAAGTTGCATTAATTATGACTAAAGTTATATTGTGTTGGTTTTAAATCTGAATTGATATTCCTAAAGTTATACAATTTTGGACTAAAGTTATACAAATTTGGACTAAAGTTGTACAAAAAATGACTAAAGTTATACTATTTTGGGTTTTTTATTTCTCTTTTTTTTTCAGATCTATTATTGTTGGTTTAAAGTTAGTATTGGTGGTTTTTAGGATTTCGGTTATATATTGGACTAAAGTTATACGATTTTGAACTAAAGTTATACAAAAATGGATTAAAGTTATACAAATATGGAGTAAAGTTATACAAAACTGGACTAAATTTATACAAAAATGGACTAAAGTTATACCAATATGGACTAAAGTTATACAAATAAAGACTAAAGTTATACAAAAATGGCCTAAAGTTATACAAATAAGGACTAAAGTTATACAAAAATGGACTAAAGTTATACAAATATGGAGTAAAGTTATACAAAACTGGACTAAAGTTATACAAAAATGGACTAAAGTTATACAAATAAGGACTAAAGTTATATAAAAAAAGACTAAAGTTATAAAAAAAATTGACTAAAGTTATACAAATAAGGACTAGAGTTATACAAAAATTGCTTAAAGTTATACAAATATGGACTAAAGTTATAGAAATTAGGACTAAAGTTATACAAATATGGACTAAAGTTATACAAATATGGACTAAATATGTATAACTTTAGTCCATTTTTGTATAACTTTAGTCCTTATTAGTATAACTTTAGTCCATTTTTGTATAACTTTAGTCCATTTTTGTATAACTTTAGTCCTTATTTGTATAACTTTAGTCCATTTTTGTATAACTTTAGTGTTTCTTTAGTCCTTATTTGTATAACTTTAGTCCATATTTGTATAACTTTAGTCCTTATTTTTATAACTTTAGTCCATTTTTGTATAACTTTAGTCCATTTTTGTATAACTTTAGTCCTTATTTGTATAGCTTTAGTCCATTTTTGTATAACTTTATTGTTTCTTTAGTCCTTATTTGTATAACTTTATTCCATATTTGTATAACTTTAGTCAATTCTTGTATAACTTTAGTCCTTATTTGTATAACTTTAGTCCATATTTGTATAACTTTAATCAATTCTTATATAACTTTAGTCCTTATTTGTATAACTTTAGTCCATATTTGTATAACTCTAGTCAATTTTTGTATAACTTTAGTCCTTATTTGTATAACTATTGTCCATAACTGTGTATACTTTAGTCATTTTATATCATTTTTATATAAAAATGTGAATTATAAGGTTAAAAATCAACAAATTATAAGAATTTTTATATAGTAAAGATTAAAATAACAAATTTTATGAAAAATATTTTAGTAGATCTTAGATGAAAAAAAGTATATCAACAAAATCTGGAAAAAAAAAGTGACCAAAAAAACCGAGACGCAAAATCTGGAAGAAAAAACGAGTTTATAGAATTTACCGACGGCGGTGGTGGAGGTTGGTGGTGGGTGACGGTGGAGGTGTGCGGTGGGTGGTGTCGGGTGGGATAGTGGTGGGTGGTGGTGAATGAGGAAGAGAGGAATGAATGATTTATTTGGATTTTTTGGGTTTTTTGATTTATTTGGATTTTTTAGGTTTTATTTATTTATTTAGATTTTTTGGGTTTTTTATTTATTTGGATTTTTTGGGTTTTTTTTTATTGAGATTTTGAGAGAATAGAAGAGTGAATTGTGTGAGATGAGAGAGAAATGGGTGAGTGGAAAACAAATATATAGTAAATTAGTGATTAATTGGGGTGGATTAGTAAGGTGTGTTAATTAGCCTTTATAATGACTTTGGGTGGCTTAATCTCATCCCTCCATCTACCTCCATCCAATGGCTCATAATAAGACTTATGGACTCAATACATATACAAGGACTCACTTGATCTCTTTTCTCTCTCTCTCTCACTCTCTCTCTCTCTCTCTCTCTCTCTCTCTCTATATATATATATATATATATATATATATATATATATATATATATATATATATATATATATATATATAGATTTGGGATCCGGTGAGAACCACCTACATAATGAGAACCGTGAGAACTCCACCTTACGAATTTTTTTTCTAAGAAATAACGACATATTTGGATTTGACATAGAATTTTATGCCTAGATAACATATGTCTTGGTCCAAAAAGTTTAAATTATTGACCGAAATCGAGACGAGAAACATTTTATTAATTTTCATGCACCTACTACTCATTTTTCATGTATTTAACAATTTTCACGCACCTAGAACTCGTTTTCGAGAGCCTGATATTTTCATGCACCTATTAATCAATTTCATGCATGTAACAATTTTCATGCACCTAGTATTCGTTTCCGTGCATTTAAAGTCATTTTAGTATATCTAATTGTATTTTTGTATATTAAGTTTATATTTTGTAAATAAAATCAAAAAAAAAATTAGCTACACCAAAAATGTGTTTGAATAAACTAAACTAAGGGTAAATGATCCATCAAAACTTTCGGAACAAGATTTGATGATGATTTAGTAAGGGTTCTCACGGTTCTCATTATGTTAGTAGTTCTCACCGGATACTGACCCTATATATATATATATATATATATATATATATATATAGAGAGAGAGAGAGAGAGAGAGGCAAGATCCGGTGAGTCCAACTATATTTTTGAGTCCCATGAGTCCACTTATGTATCACAAGTTGTACACAAGAATATCACGAATTGAATAACAATATAGTAGTGTTCATAAACAAGAACCGAACTAAGCTTTGAGTCTTCATTAATGAACCGATTAAACTTATAAATCACTGGATGTATGTTTTTGCTTTGCTTTTTGTAGCAGATATTTAGAAAAGTATTTAATTCCAAATAAAAATAAACATTCATTCCCGAATATAAAGTGGGTCAAAGACACAAATCTGTCGTTTTAATAATTTGGAACTTTGATGAAGATTCCATGCCGTCATAAGATACGATTATAGATTGCTTATTAATACCGCGTCCAACAATTTAATGAGACAAACGACTTAAGCTATCAGCCAATGAGGATAGAACCAAGTTGGAAATTAACAAGTGATATGGCACCGTCTTGCAATCTGATAGCTTTTCAATTCTTTGTTTTCCTAGACCATGATCTTCATACCCAGGATTAAGAACATTAATGTTCTACAGTCGTAGTCTCGTACTCTCGTACTTGAATGGCAAAGTACTGAATTTTTACACTATGTCGTGCTCACAGTTTCGATATATTACTAGCTGATCTCACAAAACAACTCAACCCAAGACAAAAAAGAACTTAAATTAGCCGAGAATCTGAACTGATATAACCCGATTAACACATCTTATAACCACCTCTGCTTCAATGACAACAATATGTGGTTACAGGACAATGAGCTCTCTTACAATTTTTGTATTCACGGCTAAATTGCCTTAAGAATGAGTCAATTGGAGACAGTAGCAAACAGATCTCAAACTGTCAAAACCTATAAAATGACTGACAATGAAGATGGTGAAAGACTGAAAGACGGAGTTAAGTTCAGTGGTGTGATATTGTATAATATAACCCATGATATTGTTCAGTAGAACCAGTGGTATTGTTTATTGTAAGGTATGATATTGTTTTGTATAACTTGTGATACTCTTTTACTGGACTCACAGACTCAGATACAATATCACAGGTTCTACTAAACAACTCATAAAAAAAATCGTGATATTTTTGTGTTGAGCGTGTGATACATAAGTGGACTCACAAGACTCAAAAAGATAGGGTGGACTTATGTGATCCTAATTCTATATATATATAGAAAGGATCAAGTGAGTCCACCATTTATCATTGAGTCCCTAAGTCCTCTTTGGAGCCATTAAAAAGATGGGATGGAGGGCTGAGATTGAAGGAGAAAAAGGGAGGATTAGTGCAAAAATTAGGGGATTAATGCTAATAAAATACTTTCCCTCACTACCTTCACTAATCAACCACTAATTTTACTATATATCATTTATTTTCCACTCACTTCTCTCTCATCTTTCACAATTATCATTCATTTCATCTCTCTAAAAATCAAAACAACTCAATTCCTCTCAAAAATCCAACAAAAATCAAAAACCAAATAATTCAAAAAAATCAAAAAAAATTTCCCCCTCATTTTCTCATTATCCTCATCAGTCATCACCATACACCACCCACCACTCACACACCCGCCACCACCACGACGCACCACCCACCACTCACACACCCGCCACCACCACCATGACGCACCTCTCCTACCGGCCACCACAACACCACCAACCACCCTTCTCGTATCCTCCAATACCGCCATCAACAACAACCACCACCAACAACAATACACCTCCTTTTAGATCCACCACCATCAAAAACCGCCACCACCAAATAAAAAAAAAATGACCGTAAATAACCACCCCCAGATCTGCCACCAACCATCACCACCACCACGACTCACCACTGTTATCTTCACCTCCAATGACCAACAACGACCGCGCCAACAATACAAACTCCGTTTCCCTCCACGTCCCTTCTGTCTGCCACCACCACCGTAACCCACCTCGCACCACAACAACCTTATCTCCTCCAACGACCTCCACCATCGCCACTACCCTATGCCGCCCTCCTCCGACCAAATCTGCCATCCCCTCCCACAAACCAGATCTGCGCCGCCACCACGACTCACCCTCCACCGTTTTCTTCTCTGGTTTTGTCTTGTTTGTCGGCTAGTAATGGTGGTTGAACGTCTTTTTTGTCTTGTTTCTTTGCTTTTTCCAATTTTTGTGTGTTGTGGCTTGTGGGTAATGGGTTTTGTTTATATGTGTCGTTTGTTTTCACTTTGCAGATGTAGTTTTAGATTTTATTTTTTCTTTTTTTTTCTTTTTTCTTTTTTCTTTTTTTTTAGATTTACACTTTTATATTTGAGTTTTTGTCTTTGTTGTCCATTTTGTTTTTTGTTTCTCCTTTCTTCCGGATTTCGTTTCAATGTTTTGTTTTTGTTTTTTTTTATTATCATAATTTTTATTATTAGATCTAATAAATATATTTATTATACTCAATTTTTTACATTTACACTCGTATTTGTGTACATTTACACTCATATTTCTTTACATTTACACGCATTTTTCAGATTTACACTCGTATTTCTTTACATTTACACTCATAATTTGTACACTTTGTCTTGTTAACTTTACACTTGTATCACATTTATACTCGCATTTCTTTAAATTTACACTTTATTTCCTCACATTTACACTCGCATTTCTTTAAATTTACACTCGTATTTCCTCACATTTACACTCGTATTTCTTGAGTTTACACTTGTATTTCCTCACAATTACACACTTATTTCCTCACATTTACACTAGTTTCAGATCTGGGTTTTTTTTTTCTTTTACAATCACACTCGTATTTCTTTAAATTTACACTTATATTTATTTACATTTACACACTTATTTCTTTACATTGACACACATTTTTCAGATTTACACTCATATTTTATTAAAGTTATACTCGTTGTTCCGGGTTTCGTTCCAGAGCAGGTGTTTGTTACCACTCGTAGCTAGTAGAATGATGTCCTTGCTTGAATCCTCCTTGTGGTCTCCTGAAACGATGAACAAACTGAGGGCTCGGCTTTGGCCGAGCGTACTCACTCCGACGCTCAAGTCAGTGAACTTAGAGAGAGGTTGTTGTAACCTGGCTAAGAGTGTATTGTAGAGAGATAAGGAAGATATTACCAGATGAATAGTGGTTATTAGGTCAATTTGTGGATCCTTTCCTCAATGAAGGTTGAGGAGTATTTATAGGCTTTTACCTTTTGTCACGTAGTGGCCAAGTGGCTATCAGGTGAAAAGACTGTTATACCCTCGGCCGATGGACTGTGGCCAGGCTCGCCGAGGGTCTTGGATATGAGTACGCGGATTTGCGTCCCTTACAGCTAGTTGTCCGCCGAGACCCAGGTGACAGGCCGATGGGCTCCATCGGCAAGACTGTCTAAGTCGTTGACTTTGCTGTGAATACCCTTGAATAAGCTCAATGTGTTGACTTGGTCAGCGGTGCAGAATATGCCCCATCAATTTGCCCCCAGCGTAGTCTATGCCGTGGTATGGGCTTCGATGTATGTGAACGTATATTCTGCGTAAGTATTTTTGCAAAATTTTTGGTATCGGCTTCTTCTGAAGCATCGGCGTGGTTCTTGTTAGGCCGTACCATATATCCCCCCTCCACATGGATGCGTAAAGGGTATCCGATGTGGGAAATAATATGACGCTGGCCGAGACTAGGGCTGAGAGTGCCGGTCACTTTTGATTGCCCCCGGCTGGTGCTTCCTGGCATGGTCGATCATGTGGCCGGCGGAGAGCAGGTGCCTAGGAATTTGTTGAGGGAGATGAACAGGCGAAGAGATGTGAACGGGCGTGTTGAATACGCTTGGTAACTGTAGCATTGATTGACATTCAACTGTTGCGTCGATTGACATTCAACTGTTGCATGTCTGACACGTGTCCGCTTGCTGATTGGTTGACGCTTCATGGGTCATGCCCGATTGGTCCTTCTTCATGGGCTTTTCCCTATAAATAGGGTAAGTACTCCGTGATTTTGGCCATTACTTTCATTTCCTCAAATTTTCAAAAATTCTCCCAAAATCTTCCTCTCTTTAAACTTTCAAGGGCTTTCTATTCTTTCAATCTTCGGTCTTCGATCCGGCGAGTGTATTTCTTCAAGGTAATCAAACAAATTTTCTTTTATTTCGTTAGTAATTTGCGAATATGTCCTCTGTTGATGCCGGGGCTAGTACTTCTGCGCCGGGGGGTTCCCCGTCGCGCTTTGACGAGGAGGAGATATTAGAAGCCGTCCCGTTAAGGTTTGGGGGCCCTAGGTCTCCCTCTCCCGCTGTTGGTCTGCCCCTCCTGGAGGAGTTGGAGGATGAGGATGATGACGATGATGAGGGGGCTCCCGTTGATGGTGGAAGGACGATTAATCCGGATCATGGTGAGGCCTGCACGACTGGCCTCGACCGTGCATTTACAAATAAATTCGCAAGCAGTTCCGGAGAGACTCTTTTCGGAGATCATTTCTCCTTCGGTGAGGGGTATAAGATTGTTATCCCCGAGGAGGGTCGGGCGGTCTCTTTGTCCTCCCCCGGGTCATATTGGCGTGTATATTAGGCATCTGGAGTATGGGCTCCGGTTTCCTTTGAATGAGCACGTCATGGCCATTATCAAGGCTATGAATGTCGCCGTGGCCCAACTGCATCCGCTGGCCATGAGGACGATAGTCAGCTTTGTGTGGATCTGTCTTTTTAGGGGGGAGGTCCCATCAGTTGACTTGTTTCGCCGCCTCCATAGTCTTCGGCCGTCAAAATCCGGCAAGGTGGGGTGGTACAGCGTACAGGCGGAGCCGGGCTACGTCTCTGTGAACAAACTCACTTCTTGCAAAGACTGGCAAGGGCGATGGGTGTACGTCCAGGTGCCGGATGACTACCCATTGCCTCGGTCTTTCCAGAGCCCCGTTCACTTACGGTGTGAGACCCGGGACGAGTATGAGAAACACATCACCCGGGGTAGCAAGGTTAAGATGGACGCTTCGTTTGTCCCCCTTACTGCGGATGAGAGGCGGGCGTCTGGTGTTTGATGCTAAGGAGGGATGGCGCCCCAGACTCGATTATTATCCAGGATGAGTCTGCTATGCCGCGTCGGCCTCATACCGCCCTCGGTGGGGTGAGTGGGGTCGGTGTGAGGCCCACCTTTGCTTGTTATGTTTCTTTTTCAGAGCGTTGTTTTACTTCCTTTATGTAACTCTTGTTTGATTTCTTGCAGATCGGTTTGGGCGGGATCTGTCTGAGAAGGACTTGAAGAGGCTAGGGCTTGACAAGGACGGGAAGGTTGTCAATCTGCGTCCTACGGCTGATTCGAAAGATCGCAGGCTATCCCCCAACGAAATCATGGAAAAGCGGACTAGGGGATTGGATCGGAGACGGCCCATGCACGGGTTCTTGTGGGTGTGCTTAAAAGATCGAAGAAGGCGGCGTCCAAGTCGGCGGCGGTTTCAACGCCAACTCCCTCTTCGCCCCCGGTGGTCCAAAAGGATCATGTGGAGGTGATCAACATTACTGAGGAGGAGGTGACCGCTGCTAAGGTTCCTTCTCCGAGAAAGAGGAAAGACCCACCGTCTGCTTCTACCGGTGCCGGAGAGAAGCCTGCCTCTACCAGCCCTCCAAAAAAGAGGGTCCAAACTGGTACGGATCTAACTTGTGGTTCGGATTTAGCCGGTTCGTTGGGCGTTCCTGATGACAGACTTTCTGATGTGCCAATGCACGGTGACATGGATGCCCTGTGTAAATTTTTTGTAGATACATCATCGGCAGCCGGCGTTCTCACTGAACGGCAAGCAGGGAAGCAGCCTGAAAAGACGATTGAGAAGGCGGGTGACAAGAATGTCACCGTTGACTCCTCACCCCAGAAGGCTACTCCTACCGAGCTCGTGGCGGAGGGTGAGAGAATATATAAGAGGTTGGGGAAATGGAGCCGTCTAGCCGCCTCCCTCATCATGGAGCAGGAAAAGGCCGTGGCCCAATCTGGGCCACGGATTGCAAAGCTCAAGCTTGATCTCTCTGCCGCGAGAGGGGAAGCCGGTAAGGCTAAGCTGGATCTTCGTGTTGCCGAGAAGCGTGCGGAGGAGGCTGAGAAGCTGCTGAAGGCCGAGAGGGCCAAGGTTGAGGAGGCTGATGGCGCCACGGCCAAGATGATGGAGGAACTGGAGAGGTATAAGGGTGCCTACGACGCCGTGGTTGCCAAGAGGGACGAGTGGGAGGATCGGTTCCAGAAGCAGGCGGAGGTGCTCAGGAACACACAGGCTATCCTTGCTCAAAAAGAGAAGGATGTTGACATGCTTCAAGATGATCTCCTCCCTAAAATGTGCGTTCAATTCCGGGACCAGGCCGAGGAGGCGGCTAAGGAGGCAATCAGAAGGCTCGACCCCGACGGCACTTTCCCGTGGGATAAATATGACCAGCTCCCCGGACGAGATAGCAAGTCTGCGGGAGCAGCGGCTGGGCCGAGAAGGCGGAGGCGGCGAAACGTCAGCTCGAGATAGCGTTGGCCAAGGCGGCCTATGATGCAAAGGAGGCCGAGAAGGAGGCTGAGAGGCAAAAGGTGCCTGAAAATGTCGAGCCTTCTCTTGAGCCGGCCACCGCAGATGCTGCTGCCTCTGATGGAGGGGAGCAACAGGCATAGGGAGACGGGCGGTCGTCACCAGACTCACCCGGCATCTCGGATAGCCTTAGCTGTTCGGGGCCAACTATTGAGCCTTTCCTCCTCGCCATCTTTTGGCGCTTCAATTGACATGCTTGTAACCTTTTGCTTTTCTTTTCCCTTGTTTGTAAAAACTTTCTTGGTAGGTTGTGTTTAGGCTTACCCCTATGGGGACGGCCGTCGTCTGTATTCTTCTTACAACTCTTTTAACAAAGTTTATCCTTTTGGCCTTTGGCTTGGCCGAGGCATTGATCAACCATCTTTGTTTGTCTTTTTGCGTTATTAATTGAGTGCCTTCGTTTTTACCTTTGGTATGGCCGAGGCAGTTCGAATGCATATCTCAACTGCGTAACGTCTTTGGTGTCTTGACCGGTGCGTCCCGTCGCTCTCGGCAAGTTGCGGAGGTAACGGGGTTCCGGCTCGATAGCAATTCTTCTAGCGTAACGGTCATTGTGTCCCCGTCGCTCTCGGCCAATTGCCAAGGTAACGGGGTTATGGCTCGGTAGCAATTCTTCTAGCGTAACGGTCATTGTGTCCCCGTCGCTCTCGGCCAATTGCCAAGGTAACGGGGTTATGGCTCGGTAGCAATTCTTCTAGCGTTTCGGTCATTGTGTCCCCGTCGCTCTCGGCCAATTGCCAAGGTAATCTGGGTTATGGCTCGGTAGCAATTCTTCTAGCGTCTGGGTCATTGTGTCCCCGTCGCTCTCGGCCAATTGCCAAGGTAACGGGGTTATGGCTCGGTAGCAATTCTTCTAGCGTAACGGTCATTGTGTCCCCGTCGCTCTCGGCCAATTGCCAAGGTAACGGGGTTATGGCTCGGTAGCAATTCTTCTAGCGTACCGGTCATTGTGTCCCCGTCGCTCTCGGCCAATTGCCAAGGTAACGGGGTTATGGCTCGGTAGCAATTCTTCTAGCGTACCGGTCATTGTGTCCCCGTCGCTCTCGGCCAATTGCCAAGGTAACGGGGTTATGGCCAGGGCCGGCCATAAGCATGTACAACCTGTTCATTTGAACAGGGCCCCCAAAATTTTGGGGCCCAATCTCAGCCTAAAACCCTGCAAAGAGCAGATAAGAAGAGAAGAAAAGTCCAAATTTAAAACTCTTTTTCCAATTCCCAACACAAACCTTTCCCTACTTTTCTCTATCCTCAGACCTCAATCATTCTTTATTAAAAAAATAACGTCCTTTATCTTTGAAGTACAGTACTAAATTTTTAAGTTTTTTTTTTACAATTCTTCAACTATCTTGTCTTTTATCATTTTATAGTTTCTTATTATTTATTTGCTGAATTGGATTAATTATGATAATTATTGAGAATACATTTTTCATTTTGTTTTTTGGGTTTAACGAAGCGCGTATTTAGTCGCATCGGGAGAGGGATCTGAACTTGGGACCTATTGCCCATTATACCTTCGTCTTAACCATTAGGCTAAGGTAATCGATGATTTTGCTCCAAATAATTCAAATAGAGGTCCCTTGTTTAAGAGGTGAGGTTTTGTAATTGTGTACTTAACAATTAGTTGGGTTGTAAATAAAAACTTTTATCTTTGCAACTTTTTCCTAATATATTAAATTTAGGGCCTCATTTTGATAGTTCGCACAAGGCCCCGAAATTCTCCCAGACGGCCCTGGTTATGGCTCGGTAGCAATTCTTCTAGCGTACCGGTCATTGTGTCCCCGTCGCTCTCGGCCAATTGCCAAGGTAACGGGGTTATGGCTCGGTAGCAATTCTTCTTTTTGGGTGGCGATTATGGAGAACAGGCACTTGGATGGAAAACTTGGTTGTTTCTTCATTTAAGATCACGCGTTGGGGTGTCCACATTGGGTTTGGACACCTCCGCCGCTATACAAAGTACTTTCTTAAGTTGTCGGTGTTCCAATGGCTCATCAAAGGCACACCCTCCATGTCCGTCAGCCGGTATGTACCCGGTCTCATTTCTTCAATCACCTTATAGGGACCCTCCCAGTTGGCCGTTAGTTTACCGTGAATATTTCCTTTGTTGGTGGCGGCCGACTTTCTTAGGACTAGATCTCCTACTTTTAAGTCCCTCTTGTGGACTCTTCGGTTGTAGGCTCTTCTCATCCGGTTTTGATATACTGCCAAGTTGAGGCGTGCCGTATCTCGGCTTTCTTCGACCGCATCCAGGAGGCTTTAAGGCCTTCCTCATTTTCGATCGGATTAAAGGTAGCCGTTCGAATGTCGGCACCGTCGCTTCAATTGGTAGGATCGCCTCGGATCCGTAGACTAAATGGAAGGGAGTGTACCCCGTTGCTTCTTTCTCGGTGGTCCGTAGGGACCACAGGACGCCGGGTAACTCATCGGCCCATCTTCCTTTAAGGTCTTCCACTGTCTTCTTCAAACCGTTGAGGATTGTCTTATTGGCTGCCTCCGCCTGTCCGTTGCTCTGTGGGTGGCAGACGGAGGAATACGCATACTTGATGCCAAGCTCTTCTAACCATTCATTATCGAGTCACTCCAAAATTCTCGGCCGTGGTCAAATACCATGACTTGGGGCAATCCAAAACGGGTTATAACATTTTCCCAGATTACCTTTCTGACGGCCGCTGTGGTCTTTGCCGGTACTGCTACAGCTTCAACCCATTTGGTGAAGTAATCAACGGCGACGATCAAGAACTTCCTTCCTCCGGAGGCCGTTGGAAACGGCCCTAGCATATCCATCCCCCACTGTGCGAAAGGAAGGGGGCTAAGCACCGGTTGTAGGTCTCGGGAAGGAGCATGTATCACCGGGGCATGCATCTGGCAGTTCGTGCACTTCTTGGTCTTTGTTCTGGAGTCTTGAAGCATGGTGGGCCAGAAGTAGCCGGCTCGGAGAGCTTTGTGGGCTAGTGTTCTTGCCCCCATGTGGTGTCCGCATATGCCCTCGTGAATCTCTGTCAGTATTAGCTCTGCGTCGGTCGGGCCGACACATTTCAAGAGTGGTCTTATTACGGACCTTCTGTACAGTTCCCCTTCGAATACCAAGTACCTGGCGGAGATCCTTTTGAGCTTAGCCGAGAGATTGCGGTTATCCGGTAACTCACTTGTGAGTTTGTATTTCATTATCGGAGTCATCCACGTCGTCTCGGTTTCCACGTCCCCTACCATGCCGATGGTCTCAGTGATGCTCTTTGCATTCCTGATGTCTACAAGCACGGTTCGGCTGACGTTTTTGACGGTTGAGCTGGCAAGCTTTGAGAGAGCGTCGGCTCGGTTGTTCTCGGACCTGGGGACACATTGGATTTGGAAAGATTTCAATTTTGCTATGTCGGTTTTTACCCTTTCCAAGTATCTCACCATCCCGTCATCCCGAGCCTCAAACTCTCCTCTGATTTGGTTAGTAACCAAAAGTGAGTCTGTCTTCAACACAATGTGTTCCGCTCCGGCGGCTCTGGCCATCTCGACTCCGGTTATCACCGCTTCGTATTCGGACTCGTTGTTGGACGCCGAGAAGGTAAATTTCAAAGCGTACTCAAACTCGTCTCCGTTTGGGCTGATGATAAGGATGCCGGCTCCCGAGCTGTTCGTCGTGGAGGAGCCGTCGGTGTAAACCTCCCATACACCTGGGTTTGGCTCTTCTTGATATGTGCATTCGGCCAGGAAATCTGCAAGTGCTTGCCCCTTTATCGAAGGCCTTGGTTTGTACTGAATGCCGAAGCCAGAGAGCTCTACCGCCCATTTGATAAGCCTACCGGATTGTTCGAATTTCTCCAAAGCTTTTTCCAAAGGCTGGTCGGTTAGGACCGTCACGGGATGAGCGTCGAAGTAGGGTTTTAACTTCCTTGCGGCGACGATGACGGCGAAAGCTGCTTTTTCAATTAGCGGGTAATTTCTCTCGGCGAAGCGTGATGTATGGTGACAAAGTAGATTGGGTGTTGCTTTGTTTGTCTTCTTCCCGATGATCACAAAGACGACCGTGGCCGAGGTAATAACTGCTGTAAAGGTATAGCGTCTCCCCGATCGGCCCGGACGAGTTGGGAGAGTCGAAGATGAGCTTTTAGCCGCTTGAAAGCCGTGCTTTGTTCCTCCCCCCACCAGTGAAGTCTTTATTCCCTTTCAAAGCTTTTTGAAGAATGGAGTACTTTTGTCGGCTGACCGAGAGATGAAACGGGCGAGAGCCGCCATTCTCCCGGTCAGCATCATAACCTCTTTTCGATTCCTTGGTTCCGGCAGATTTAGGATTGCTTGGACTTTAACTGGATTAGCATCAATGCCTCTGGCACTGACGAGTACACCGAGGAATTTACCTGCCCGGACACCGAAGTTGCACTTCATTGGGTTGAGCTTCATCTTGTATTTCCTTAGCGAACAAAACGTTTCCCGTAAATCGGCCAGGTGCTCGCTGTCGGACTTGCTTTTCACGATAGCGTCGTCGACGTAAGCCTCAATGTTTCGCCCTTTTTGACTTTGGAATACTTTGTCCACCAGTCTGGTGTACGTTGCACCGGCGTTTTTCAAACCAAACGGCATCATTTTGTACATGTATGTGCCGTTCGCGGTGATGAATGCGCATTTAGGCATGTCCTCCTCATCCATGAATACCTGGTGATATCCTGAGAAGGCGTCTAGCGGAGCTCGGCATGGTGTAGCCTGCCGTGGCGTCGATTAAGCTATCTATCCGAGGCAAAGGGTAACAATCCTTGGGGCATGCTTTATTAAGGTTGGTAAAATCTACGCACATTCTCCATGCCCCCGATGATTTCTTCACCATTACGACGTTGGCTAACCACTCAGGATAAGTACAAGGCATAATAAAGCCTGCTGCTAGTAATTTATCTACCTCGGCTTTGATGGCGTCATCTTTCTCGGCCGAGGAGTTTCTCATCCTTTGCTTGACAGGGCGAGCGGTGGGGAGTACGTTTAACTTGTGAATGATTACCTCCCGGCTCACGCCTGGCATCTCGGCCGCTGAGTAGGCGAAGACGTCTTTGTTTTCCTTCAGCAGATCTAGGAGAGCGGCTCTGAACTTTGGCTCCAAGTCGACACCGATAGTCACGGTGCGGCCTGGGTCAATCTCTACCTCCTCGGTCTCCGCTCCCTCTACCATGCCGACGGTGGTATCCGTGTGTTTGCCACCCTGTCGTAAGGATGGGCTCTTCCCCTTTTCTGATTTCTTCGCCGCTTTAAAGGATTGCGGGTTGCACCCTCGGGGATACTTGGATATTGACCACCTCATCGGTCTCGTTCTTCGAGACGAGCTTATGCGCTTCCCCCCGGTCCGAGACATACATCAATGTCAGAGCCCGGATGGACATCACCGCGTCTACCTCACTCAGGGTGTCTCGGCCTATGAGGACGTTGTAGGCGGATGATCCGTCAATGACCACGAATTCCGACATAACGCTCTTGGCTGCACCTCGCTCTCCGAACGTTACTGGCAGCCTGATTGACCCCAGGGGTACCATGCCGGCCCCAGAGAAGCTGTACAACGGGCTGGTGCAGGGGGTCAAGTCCTCAACCTTCAGACCGAGGCTAAGAAAGCATTCCCCGTACATAATATTTGTGTAAGCGCCTGTGTCAATTAGGCACCTCTTCACCAAGTGGTTGGCTATGTCCAGGTGGACCGTCGGTGGATCGTGAGGTGCGACGACTCCTTCGTAGTCCTTCTTCCCGATCGTCATATCGGGGACGTTGGAAGCGGGGGTTACTAAGTTGGGCACAAAGTTGATGGCTTGATATAACTCATTCAGGTGCCGTTTGTATCCACGAGTGGACTCGCCGCCCTCGTTGCCCCTGATGACGACATTAATTACTCCTTTCTGTTCTAAGACGGGTTTTTTATTTGATCCGCCGGCATCTGCTCTTCGGCCTCCGGCAATATATTTGCCTAGGCTTCCCTTCCGGATCAGTTCCTCAATGGCATTTTTCAGATGTCGGCAATCGTTTGTTAAGTGGCCGGTGTAGCCGTGGTACTCGCAATATTGGCTTGTGTCTCCGTCGCCCCTTGGCTTAGGGGGCCTTTCCCACTTCTGACCTTCGCTTTTGCTCAGAGCGAAGACTTCTGCGGCGGATACAACCAGCGAGGTGTGATCATCGTACTGCTTTCGGTAGTGAGGTGCCGAACTCCCCCCGGCGCCCGCCGAGTTCTGTTTCCTGGCGGACTTGTCGGACCGTGACCTATCGTTGACGCGGCGTCTCTCATCCGGGCTATCATCCTGGCGGCTTTTCCTCTCTGAGGGCTCGGCGTCGCCGGGCCTACCCGGTCTTGTGGTAATCTTCTACCTTGATGGCCGATCGGTCATCTTCCGGCGGCGTCCGGCCCAAACCCCGTGCTTGATGAGCTCGTCTTTTAAGTTTCCCTTTGGGAGGCCCTTCATCAGTGCGAAAGCCGCAAGTTCGGGGTTGATTTCTCGAATCTGCTGGACCTTGCCGTCGAACCTCTTCATATAGCTTCGTAGAGACTCGCCCTCCTCCTGCTTGATAGTCAGGAGGTCCGACGTCTCCACGACCGTCCTTTTGTTGCAAGAGTACTGGGCTAAGAAGGCGTCCTTTAGGTCGGCGAAACAGTATACCGAACCGTCGGGAAGCCCCTTGTACCAGTTTTGAGCCATCCCATGCAGAGTCGTTGGGAAGACTCGGCACCAGACCTCATCAGGCTGCTCCCATACCGACATGTAAGACTCGAAAGCCTCGGCGTGGTCGGTCGGGTCGCTGTCTCCTTTGTATGTGAACGCCGGCAACTTCAGCTTGGTTGGTACGGCGGTGCCTAGGACATAATCACTGAGGGGCTGTTTGACCACGTGTCGGATGACACGCGGCGACCGACTCCTCGCGTTCCTAGTCCGGCTTCTCTCCTCGTAGCGGGAAGGACTTCTTCTCCGGCTCGGGCTTCTTCTCCGGCTCTCCTGAGTCGGGCCACTGTTCCCCCGGGTGTGCCTCGTCGGTGTTGCGGCGGCGATGTCCTCTCCCGAGTATGAGAAGGACTTACGTTTACCACGACCACTTTGGGCTCCTCCGGCGTCTTGGTAGGGTCTCTTCTCCCGGTGCTCCGTTCAAGTTTTTTGGAGTCACGTTACGGCCCCGGCCTCTGGGCGGCTTCCGCCGCTCGTGTCGGCGTGCCCATGTGAGCTGGTGTACTCCCAATTAGGTCCGGAGAGCGTCTTCGATTTCGCTACGTCAACCACCGTCCCATGATGGTGACCTGGTTGGCGGACGGCGGTGTCCGACATTATCGGCATTCCGAATTCCGGGTGGACTACTCCGCCGGTGGAGGGTTGCACTACTCCAGAATGGTGAAATGTATCATCTTGGTGTAGCTCGGTTTCGTCGGTCACGACTACTTGTTGTTTCGACATCTTAGCTTTTTGGGTGGGTTTTTTGTGTTTTTGTTTTTGTTGTTTGGGAATGAACGTGACTAGCTTCTAGTGTGCGTCCCCACAGACGGCGCCAATTGTTCCGGGTTTCGTTCCAGAGCAGGTGTTTGTTACCACTCGTAGCTAGTAGAATGATGTCCTTGCTTGAATCCTCCTTGCGGTCTCCTGAAACGATGAACAAACTGAGGGCTCGGCTTTGGCCGAGCGTACTCACTCCGACGCTCAAGTCAGTGAACTTAGAGAGAGGTTGTTGTAACCTGGCTAAGAGTGTATTGTAGAGAGATAAGGAAGATATTACCAGATGAATAGTGGTTATTAGGTCAATTTGTGGATCCTTTCCTCAATGAAGGTTGAGGAGTATTTATAGGCTTTTACCTTTTGTCACGTAGTGGCCAAGTGGCTATCGGTGAAAAGATCGTATACCCTCGGCCGATGGACTGTGGGCGGCTCGCCGAGGGTCTTGGATATGAGTACGCGGATTTGCGTCCCGGTACAGCTAGTTGTCCGGCCGAGACCAGTGTGACAGCCGATGGGCTCCATCGGCAAGACTGTCTAAGTCGTTGACTTTGCTGTGAATACCCTTGAATAAGCTCAATGTGTTGACTTGGTCAGCGGTGCAGAATATGCCCCATCACTCGTATTTCTTTACATTTACACTCATATTTCTTTACATTTACACTCGTATATCTTTACATTTACACTCGTTAAAATTACACTTGTATTTACATTTACACTCATATTTCTTAACATTTACACTCATATTTCTTTACATTTACACTCGTATATCTGTACATTTACACTCATTAAAATTATATAGATTTAGACTCATAGTTTTTGTGGATATGAGTTGGTGGTGGAGGATGACGTTGGTGGTGTTTGTTGGTAGTCGGACTAAAGTTTTACTCGTAAAGGACAGTTACACTTATAAAGGACCAAATTTACACTCTTAAACCTTCAAATTTACACTTAAAATACTACATTTACACTCGGAAAACATCACATTTACACTTGTAAAATGTTAAAATTATATAAATTCCAAATTTCCGTCACAAAAAATCAAATTTACACTCTTAAAATGTTACATTTACACTCGTAAAACATCACATTTACACTTGTAAAATGTTAAAATTATATAAATTCAAAATTTCCGTCACAAAAAATAAATTTTACACTCTTAAAATGTTACATTTACACTCGTAAAACACCACATTTACACTTGTAAAATGTTAAAATTATATAAATTCAAAATTTCCGTCACAAAAAATCAAATTTACATTCTTAAAATGTTACATTTACACTCGTAAAACATCACATTTACACTTGTAAAATGTTAAAATTATATAAATTCAAAATTTCCGTCACAAAAAATCAAATTTACACTCTTAAAATGTTACATTTACACTCGTAAAACATCACATTTACACTTGTAAAATGTTAAAATTATATAAATTCAAAATTTCCGTCACAAAAAATCAAATTTACACTCTTAAAATGTTACATTTACACACGTAAAACATCACATTTACACTTGTAAAATGTTAAAATTATATAAATTCAAAATTTCCGTCACAAAAAATAAATTTTACACTCTTAAAATGTTACATTTACACTCGTAAAACATCACATTTACACTTGTAAAACTCATACAACATTACATTTACACTTCTGAAATCTGAAACTCAAAACTGATTAATTAGGGGCTAGAGAGAGAAACAAAAATTAATTAGTGTATAGAAATTTGATTAGTGGTAATTTGTTTTGGTAATTTTCAATCTCAACCACCCATCTCAATCCAACCATCCACATTTTTTTCCTTTTCTTTTTAATGGCATTTAATCAAATTCATCTCAACCATCCATTGAGTCCATCTAATGACCCTTAGAGGGACTTATGGACTCAATGGCACATGTTGGACTCATTAGATCTTATCTCTCTCTCTCTCTCTCTCTCTCTCTCCCTTAGAGAGAGAGAGAGAGAGAGCAAAGTTCTTCTAAGTCCCTTTTTTTTGAGTCCATAAGTCTCTCCCACAATCCTTGGATCATGCATGGTGGAAGGTTGAGATTGAAAGCAAAAAACACACTTAACACTAATTAATTCACTTCTCTCTCTAGTTTTAATAATACATTCACTAATTCATTATCATACACAATTAACACCATATTTTGTCTTATACTTCAAAGTTTATGAAAATTTTGTTAACATTTTTCCTGTTTCGGTTTTTTTCGTTTTTTTTTTTTTTTTCGAGACAAGTTTTCGACTGTTTCGTTTTTTTCGTTTTTTTTTTCGAGACAAGTTTTCGACATTTTAGGATTTTACGAGTGTAATTTTAAGAAATATTTTCGAGAATTTAGCGTTTTACAAGTTTAACTTCAATCTTTTCCGAGTGATTTTAACGAATAATATTTTGAATTTTTGTCATTTTATCACAAGTTATTGTAATTTAGAATTTTACGAGTGTTATGTTAATGACAAAAAGTGTTATTTTAGTCCAGGTAAGTGTAATTTCAGTCCAATGAGATTGTTATTTTTAGTCAAGGAGAATGTAATTTTAGTCCAGAAAAGTGTAATTTTAGTCCAGAAAAGTATAATTTCAGTCCACTGAGAATGTAATTTTAGTCCATTGAGAATGTAACATTAGTCCAATGAGAATATGAGAATATGAGAATATGACCAAGTCCATTGAGAGTATAACATTAGTCCAATAGAGCTAAGTGTAATTCTAACAAAAAATAGTGTAATTCTAACAACAAAAAGTGTAATTCTAACAACAAAAAGTGTAATTTTAGCAGAAAAAAGTGTTATTCTAGCAAAAACAAGTATAATTTTAACCGAAAAAAGTGTAATTCTAACAACAAAAAGTGTAATTTTAGCCCAAAAATGTGTTATTCTAGCAAAAAAAAGTGTAATTTTAACAGAAAAAAGTGTAATTCTAACAACTAAAAGTGTAATTTTAGCCGAAAAAAGTGTTATTCTAGCAAAAAAAAGTATAATTTTCACTGAAAAAAGTGTAATTTTAATGGAGGAAAGTGTAATTTTAACAGAAAAAGGTGTAATTCTAACAACAAAAAGTGTAATTTTAGCATAAAAAGTGTAATTTTAGTCGAAAAAAGTGTTATTCTAGCAGGAAAAAGTGTAATTCTAGCCAAAAAGTGTAATTATAGCAAAAAAAAAGTGTAATTGTATTTCTAGTAGAAAAAAAGTGTAATTTCAACCAAAAAAAGAGTAATTCTAGCAAAAAAAAGAGTAATTCTAGGAGAAAAAATGCACATCTAAGATGAAAATCAACAAATAACCTTAGATCTATTTATTAGATCTAAGACTAAAATAAAACGATCTAATATAACAATAATTGAAGAAAAATGAGAAGACGACATTTTAAATATATCTAAGATTAAAATTAAAAGATCTCACAAAATTAAACAACTTATGTGAGATCTTTTTTTTCGATCTATTTCAAAAACCTAGATCTAAAATTTTAAAAATAATAAGAAGCAAACACTAAGGAGAAAAAAAAAAAAATAACCACTGAAAAAAAAAACGAAAGGTGTGAGCTTGAGTTGGCAAATATTAATACATACAAAAAAGACAAAAATAAAAAAAAAATAAAAAAAAAGAAAAAAAATAGAAGAAGAACACGGTAGAGGAGGGAGGAGGGTCTAAAGGAGTTGTGATGGACGGTGAGGGAAGCGGCAGAAAGAGGACGGAGGACTCGGCATGGGGAGGTGCGAGGCGCGAGATCCGGGGTGTCGGCTTTGTGGTGGAGTTGTGGTGGGCGGCGGATCTGGTGTGTGGTGGTGGCGTGAGGGTGGTGTCGGGTTGTGGGTGTTGGGGTTGTGGTGTGGTGGCGGAGAGAAAGTAGGGTGGTCGGCAAAAAGAGGACGGAGGACTCGGCATGGGGAGGTGCAAGGGCGGCGGATCCGGGGTGTCGGCTTTGTGGTGGAGTTTGGTGGGCGGCGGATTTGGTGTGTGTGGTGGTGGCGTGAGGGTGGTGTCGGGTTGTGGGTGTCGGGTTTGTGGATGTGGCCGTGAGGAGGTGAGGCTGGGTGGTGTTGGGATGGAGGGTGAGGGTGGTGGTCGGTAGTGGGGCCGGTGGTGGTGGGTGGGAGAGTAATATGGAGGGAATTTTTTTTATTTTTTAGATTTTGAATTATTTGGGTTTGTTAGGATGAGAGTATTATTTGGGTTTTGAATTAATTTGGGTTTTAGAGAGGGAGTAGAGAAGTGAATTGTGTGAATGAGAGAGAAGTTGGTGAAAAAATAAAGGTTATATAGTGGATTAATATTTGATTAGTATGGATTAGTAAAGTAGAGAGGGGGAGTGTTTTATTAGGCATTAATCCTCCTTTTTTTGCTTCCAATCTCAACCCTCCATCTTCCTCATCCAATGGCTCTAAGGAAGACTTATGGACTCAAATGTAAGAGGTGGACTTACATGATCTTTACACTATATATATATATATAGGCGGGATCTCATGAGTTTGGTTCTTACGGTGAGTTGTGAGTTTGGAAAATCTCAGCCACTAGATTAAATGGATTAGACGGTTGAAATTGAAACTAATATTAACAAAAACCCACGAAACATCAATTCAAAACAAACAAACCACTGCCTTTCACTCTAAATCCAGAAAAAAAACCCCAAAAACTTTGAAAATTACAATTAATATCTAGAAATTTAAGCAAAAAATAATGTTGTCTTCTCAATTTAAGCTATTCTCCGATCAATTTCACCAATTATGCATCAGATGGTGGATGTCTGGGTTCAACTCGGAGAATCCTAGCATCATTTTTGTAGATCTCGTTTTTTTAATTTCCATTTTTTAATGTAACGGTGGTTTGGTCGCCTGATGGTGGAGGTGCGTCGTTGTGGGAAGTTCACATTTATCTGTCCTAATTATGTAATCGTCATCTTCGTCTTTGTCCTGAGTACTTGTAGATTGTTATGGTGGTGTTGCAATCTGCAATATCTTTGTTGATTCCTTTCAATGTTTTGATTAATTTCGTAAGTATCATCACCCTATTTAGCTTGTCATGGCTGATTAATTTCGTTAGTCGGCCTTGGTACTAGATATTGGTGCGATTGACTTCATCCGTATCATCCATGATTTTGAATGAGATTGGTAATATTGTGTTGCTTGATCGAAACAATGTTTCGATTTGGGATAGTTTTGATCATCCTACTGATACATTAGTAATTAAACAAAAGTTACCTGTTGGGGTTTCATTAATAAACTCAGTTTCAGAAACTGACATGTTCGAAGGAAGTTACAATATGACAGTAACAAGTTCTGATGTTTTACTGCAATGGTTTGGATCCAAGTATTGGAAATTGTCAATGGGTCTTGAAGCAAACCCGAAGTCAAATCTTGCAGTCGAGTATTTAACGATGGATGAGACAGGTTTGTATCGTTTTAGTCAAAATGAATCTAAAATTGTACTTCAGCTTAGCTTACCTTCATCTGATTTTCGGGTTGCAAAATTGGATTCAAATGGGCAATTCATAATCCAAAGTTTTTCCGGTAGTAATCGGACTTAGGAATTTGTAGGCCCTGCTGACTCTTGTGGAATTCCATACATTTGTGATAGAATTGGGTTGTGTGTAGTTGGTGGACTGTCCAGTACCCCTGCTTGTTCATGTCCTACAGGTATAATTTATTATATGTGGTTAGAGGTAAAAATTTTCACCATACTCGCCGTAAAATTTATTTGTAAAATGTGGATTCTAAAAGCATAACAACCTTATAAAATGATGTGATTTAATATTGGGGTTTGTGAATGAAAAGGTTGATGGAGTGTTACGCCAGAAAGGATCAACCAAAGATATGATCTTCACAATCCCGTTTCTGATTAGCCACATTAGCTCTTTCATGACCCTTATGGAAGGAGATGTGATTTTGACAGGCATCCATCGCATTTGATTTAAGCTCCTAGTAAGGATGGATATGTTGTAATTGTGCATTTAAACTTAATCTTTCATGTTTTATGTAATGCAGGAACACCAGAAAGTATTGGACCAGTTAAACCAGGACAAAAAATAACAGCTGGTATTACAGGCCTTGTTGACATCAATTTTGATGTTGCTAAACGAAGTGTGCCACTACTCAGTTAATTGCTCCATTATTTCGATTCGTTGCTATTTAAGGGAATGGTTGGACTATTTGATTAGGAACTGCGGCCTTGTCACTTTGGGAGTTAATAGTTGCTAGACAGTTATCCTAACCGAACAGTCTGCTTACTCTCATTTGTCAACTTGATTAGCCCTTTTCATTTGATTCAAAATCGTTTTACTTTCATTTAACTTTATTTTGACTCGGTTGTGGAACAAGAATAGTTAATATTGAATAACATAAGAGTAACACGGAATTACAATGGGGTACATTAGAATAATAATAAAATTAGAGAAGCGTGAAAATAAGAGAAGAATAACACCACAATAACAGTACAATAATATCAGAGTAACACCACGATAACATAAGAATAACACTACAATAACACTAGAATAACAGTGTCATAACACTAGAATAACAGTGTCATAACACTAGAATAACACCAGAATAATACTACAATAACAACACAATAACACGGGAAAAAAAAAGAGAAAGAAAATCAAAGTAGTAAAAAAAATCAAAGTGACACCGAAATAACATCACAATAACATCAGAATAACAATACCACTAGAATAACAGCACAATAACACATGTTAAAAAAAGAGTAAAAAAATCAAAATAGTAAAAAAAATCAAAGTGACACCGAAATAACATCACAATAACAGTAGAATAATAGCACAATACCACGTGGTAAAAAAAAAGAAAAAAAAATCCAAGTCGTAAAAAAATCAAAGTGGCACCAGAATAACATCACAATAACACCAGAATAACAGCACAATAACATGCGGTAGAAAAAACGAGTAAAAAAATCAAAGTAGTAAAAAAATCAAAGTAGTAAAAAATCAAAGTGACACCGGAATAACATCACAATAACAGCAGAATAACAGTAGAATAACAGCACAATAACACATGGTAAAAAAAAGAAAAAAAATCAAAGTCGTAAAAAAAAATCAAAGTAACAGCAGAATAACATCACAATAACAGTGGAATAACAATAACAGCACAATAACATGTGGTAAAAAAAAAAAGAGAAAAAAATCAAAGTCGTAAAAAAAATCAAAGTAAAAAAAAAAAGCACAATAACAGCATAATAACACGAGATAAAAAATAAGAGTAAAAATAATTCAAGTAAAAAAAAATCTGGTACAAAAAGAAAAAGAAAAAAAGGTAACATAACTAGAAAATTAGAGAAAAACATAAGAGAGAAAAAAATCAAAGTTGTAAAAAAAAAGCATAATAACACGAGTTAAAAAAAAGGAGATAAAATAAAATTAAATTAAAAAAAAAAAGAGTAGCACTAGAAAAAAGAGAAAATAAGTAAATGACAGTGATTTTATATGACAGATAAGATTAGATCTTGGTCATTCATCTCTAATATAATCTAGTGGCTGAGATTTCCAAGCACAAACTCACGACTCACTATAAGAAACAAAACTCACAAGAACCTAACTCTCTCTCTCTCTCTCTCTCTCTCTCTCTCATATATATATATATATGTATATATATATGTAGAGAAAGGATCATGTAAGTCCACCTTTTTTGGTTGAGTCCATAAGTCCTAATGTAGGCCTTTGGATCTAATAGATGAGTGGTGGAGATTAAATTTAAATGGATGGCCAAGATTAAAACAAACCAAACCCTACCTCTCTCTCACATTTCTCTCATTTCTCCTTCTCTCACATCTCACTCAACTCTCTCTCAACCCTCTCTCACAAAAGGCGGCAGCCCACCAACGCTCCACCTGCGCGGCCGCACCGCCCTCGCCACCACCATACCGACGCCACCACCACACCACCTTCATTATGCTCGCCTACTCCTGCCGCCGCCAGCCTACTCTCTGCCACCACGCCCTTTTCTCTTTTTTTTTTTCAGATCTGAAAGGGTTCTTGGCACCACCACCGCCATTTCCGTTTTCTGCCGCCTACCCACCACGCCAGCCGCCTTCCTCCCCTTTTCCTTTCTCTTTTTTTTTTCTTTTCTAAATCTTTTAGTGTTGTTGGTTGTTGTGTTTTAATGGTGGTGGTGGCTTTTTTTGCGGCTAGTGGTGCGTGGGGCTGCGCGACTCCTTTTTTTTTTTTTTTTTTTTCTTTCAAATCGGAGATGTTTATGGTGTTCTTGTTGGTTGTTGCGGTTTGGAGTTGGTCGTGGGAGTGGGTCAGGTGGTCTTTGTGGAGATGCGGGTGGTGGTGGAGATGCGCCTCTTTTTTTTTTTTTTTTTTTTTTTTTTTTTCGGGATCCGAGATAATAAGTGGTTGGTTGTTGCGGTTTGGAGGTGGTGTTCTTTGTGGTGGTCGGGGTAAGAGGTGGTTGGATGTTGGTGATGGTGAAAAAATAGTTATTAGTATAAAGTTATATTTTCAAGGACTAAAGTTACAAATTCAAGGACTAGAGTTACACTCGTTAGTCAATAAAATTACACCTTTATTGATTAAAATTACACTCTTGAAGGACAAAAATTACACTTGAAAGGACTAAAGTTACAATAACAAAATATATTAATTCAAATTTTCACATACAATTCACTATTATGACTAAAGTTACGACTCCAATGACTAAAGTTACACTTAAAAGGGGTAAAATTACACCTGTAAAAGTATAGAAACCACCATACAACTAAAGTTACATCTAAAATGACTAAAGTTACAACTAAAACGACTAAAGTTATACTCGTAAAACAATAAAGTTACAAATACTTTTGTTAAAATTACATAAATTCCAATTTATAAATTCAAATTTTCATATATAAAATGACCTTAAAGACAAAAAATCCACTCATGAATCAATAAATGACTAAAGTTACACTCATAAAGTAATAAAGTTACACTAAGAAATGATTGGCTAAGAATGGGACTTAGGGACTCAACCAAATTTGTGGACTTACCTGAACCTATCTCTATATATGTATATATATATATATATATATATATATGTATATATATATATATATATATATATATATTTAGGATCCGGTGAGAATGACCACTCAGTGAGAACGGTGAGAACGCACTATATACATTAGAATATATATACTAGGTATATTTTTTTTTACGAAATCTCAGATACACTTTTAACTATCGTAGGTACACTTTTTACCGAAATTCTATACACTTTTTAAAAATGTAGATACACTTTTTTTATATCCTAGGTACATTTTTTACACTTTTTATCGGAATCCTATATACACTTTTGTAGAGTGTAGATATACTTTTTTCTATCGTAGATACACTTTTACCTGAATTTTATATACGCTTTTTAAGAATGTAAATTTATTAGATATTATAATTTATGCATCTAATGCCATTTTGCCCATCACATAACACATTGAACTCCATACCAGGTCATAGTTACAAAAATTAATTATAATTAAATTACACTAATGATGTCAAAAACTTATAATCCAGGAAGTGAATTAAAGACAACAAACTACTCTGTAAACTTTTATTGAGCTAGAGAATACAAAATTACTTGTACTTCGATCTAGATACACGTATAAAATTAATGTATCTATTAAAATTATGAGCTTAAAATTAGCTGAACAAATAACTACACCTCTAAACCGGAGTAGTTACGAGATGAAAATGACGAACCAGCAGTGAGGTTAAAATTAGTTCAACTTCCAAAAGTGATTGCATCTTAATTTCAATTCAAAAAAATTAAAATGAACGTTCGTCATCATGATCAATCCTCAACTCTACCTCAAATAGCTGCGACGATCTCTCCTATATGACGCTTGAATTTGCCTTTTTATTCAACAACGACATCGTTCCGAACAAAAAACAACGAGCAACAACACCGTTCTTGCTTTACCGTTCTCTGAGGCGTAACATTTGCCAGCAAACACGAAAGCAATAGTCGAGCGGAACTCGCTATAGATTAACTCAGGTAGTCCAATGGATATTATGTCACCAGAGTATAGTTCCTGCTAGCGATGATCTTTAGTGTGACGAAGCGTTTGCGGTACTGGAATCGAGCTTTCTTCGAGTATCACCGGTAATGGAGGTTATAATTTGCAGTACGAGGATTATTCCGTTGATTTATGGATGAACAACGATTCCAGCAGTCAGTTCTTTGAGAGATCTTATGATGATGAGTCCGCGCTCGATCTCTCCTCTTAGTAACGATAATTATACTGAAAAATGAAATGTAGTTCAACCTAAATTAATCAATTAACTATCTAATTAATGTAACTATGATTGTAAATTGATTAATTGATTGAAAATTTGTGCACAGTATTTGACGTTTGAAGGTGAGGAATATGCAGAGAGCTTAAAGTTCAGTGGTCGAGGAGAGAAGAGGAGAGAGAAACAATTGAGTGAAAATTACTAAATACTTTATTAGGTAGGTATGATATACGAAGTACATGGTAGAAGCGTGAGAGGTTATTTGTTACCACTTAGTGTTCTCACCGTTCTATTGTTCTCACCAGATCCTACCTCCCTCTATATATATATATATATATATAGAATTAGGATCTCGTGCGAACTAAGAGGGGGTTTGGTTCACGCGTGGGTATGGGTTTGGAATCGAGAATCATACCTGGGTGGTATTGGGTTGGAACTTGATACCTCATACCTTGTGTTTGGTTCAATTTTGGATGTATGGGGTTAGAAATTAATCAAAGCTAAAAACTCTTCAAAATACAATATTTTTAATAATAATTTTTATACTATTAAATCATGTAGAGAAAATTTAATCAAATAAATATATAAAATGATTTTTTTACAATTGTTTTTATCACTTTTTAATATTTGTAATTTGATACCATGGGTATCAATTTCATACCCACCCCCCTCTCTGGGTATGAGAATCCCATACCTCATGGGTTTGAGGTATGAGTATCAAACCTTCAATTTTGTCAACCAAACACATGGTATGGGTTTGGTTCATTCCAAACTCATACCTCATACCTATATTGGGTGAATCAAACACCCCCTAAATTAGGGTGCGAACTGTACAAACTAGTTTTAAAGTTGTCAGATTCAACAAAATCAACGGTCAGCGCACTCTTTCTATGTCTTTGTACTATACGGACATATTCCTTCCACCTTTAATTCATAATCCCTGTTACTTTCAGTCTTTCACCCCTGACCCCACCTTCACCAGACATCAGCACCCGACACCGGAGCATCTCCGACGTAGTCGACACCGGCGCACACCGTTAGTCCCCTCCATATAAAGGGTTGGTTTAAAACCACTCATATATTTCTTCTCTCTCCAAACCCAATCACTAACCCGATCTCCCTCATATTCTTCTACCATTGCCTTCCGGTTGCAGTCTTCGGACACGTTTACGATGACGCCGATATCCGGCGAAGTCCCCTCTCCCAGAAACCCCATTTTAGGACCTGCCCTTTCTTATTATATGTTTTTTTGGTAAATTTATGAAAAAGTGATTTAAAAATGCTAGATTTATGAATTGCTCCGCAAAATTTCGAAATACGCATAGCATCTGATGCTTCTATGGAGTATTCTGAGTTAAAAATCTATGTTATGTGCTCAAAATAAGTCGTCGGCATCGTCTATTCAAGCTAAGGGGTTGCGGTATCGTGATGTTTTACGGTGATGATTGGGATGGTGACGGGTCCTTCGCTGTTGTCCTATGTTCTTGTCTTGTTTGCTGATACTTTAATTGGATTTATAGTTCATTGATTTAATTTATGAACTACTTTGTACTAGTTAATTTGGTGGCTATTATTGTTGTGTGTATTAAGGTTGGAAATTTTTGCTTAGTGGTGCTGTTTTGACTTATTGCTATTTGGACAGTTTTTATTCATAAATCATATGACCGTCTTATACAGTGGTGGAGCTAGGGGGGGCTAGCAGGGGCGGTCGTCCCCCTGGCGGATGAAATTTTCGAAGTTTTTAGTTAAATTTTTCGAATTTTTTCGGGGTGCCTTATAAAATTAGTGGTTCGCCCCCCTAAAATTTTTCGCCCCCCTGAGTTCAAATCCTGGCTCCGCCACTGGTCTTATATAAATATTTATTGAGGTCGTATTTGACTTGTATAGTCGTCCCTATCGTTTGATACCATTAAGTTGCTTGATACAATCCTTTAGCATGCTAGATACATTTGTTTAAGTAGATAAATACAAATCTCTAGCTAACTAGATACACTTCTTTAAATTACTGTGATCATATCAGTAGTTCGGCTGAGATACAAGTACACTTACAAGCTACTTATAAGCTTTCACTTTGCATGAACTGACGTAAACATACAAGTACCTACGTGAAAGCACCATTTCAGGATTTCTCAATTTCTTTGGTACACAAATTCTCATTTAAGACGAATATTATCCATCTTAAATTTAAGACGGCTCAAATAACTACCACTTTCATTGCGAGACGAATATTATCCATCTTAAATTTAAGATGGCTCAAATAACTACCACTTTCATTGCGAGAGACTTATTGTTTAAGTTATTGGGTACATATACTTAGCTTCAAATAGTGTACATAGCTTGAATATGATGTTCGTCTTGCAATCATGCACTGTCATGGTTTCTTTAACTAGAGCACTCATATGCCATCAATCAATATTAAACTCAAAACCAATGTCATCGATTTTGAGTTCATAATATCAATAATATCTTAGAATTTGTAAATATATCAAGACATAACAAGTATGCAATATCAATTATTAACGTGAATTAGATTTAGGATACTCGTCCTCCTTGTTTGACCCCATTAAGTTGCTAGATACACTCATTTAATTTGATAGATACATACCTCTAGCTAGCTAGATACACTTCTTTAGATTTCTAGATACATTTTTTTAGCTAGCTGGATAAACTCTTTTAAGTTTCTAAGTACATAACTTTAACTAGCTAGATACACTCTTTTTAGTTGTTAGATACATACCTCCAATTAGGTAGATACATTCTTTTAAATAGCTAGATACATACTTCTAGCTACCTAAATACACTCCTTCAATTTGGTAAATACATATCTCTAACTAGCCAGTAATAACCAAAAGAAAACACAATGAAACAATCTTGCTATGTACTTGCTTTGTTGTGCCAACCAAACAACTTTGTATCACCTAATACAATGATGTAATGGCTTTATCATGTTTGGAGAAGCCTGGATTAAAACTTACAAATGGCGACATTTATTTGTAGAGGTCAGAATTCATAATCATGAGTGGGAATATCACATCTTTGTCAACTTTCACATGTCATTGATTATCTGATCTCCAAACGCTAAAAAGGCTAAAAAGTAAAGGGTAAGTAATCATGCACAATATGGTCGGCTTGGACACTTCAGAAGGTCAAAATTAATGTATTGGTAAAAGGTTCAATCAAGTCGGCACCTGATTCAGCCAGAACCTGAACTCTTCTTCGATGAAAAACTTTCAGGATATCGAGTGTCACCGTATCACCATAGTTTCCACTGAAAACATCCACGGTAGAAGGTGCAGTAATTCAACCAGTGTTCAAATTATTCAAATAAAACTTGTATTGTACCGCTAAAACATTTGTGCAAATGTTTTGAACGTGGAAGTAAAGGAGTAGAGTGCAAGTACTGCAATTTAAATCTTCAAGAAAGTAACAAGCATGATTCAAGTATAGAAAAACAAAAATACATAGAGAACCAACATCTATATGTAATCTGAAAATGTAGTGCACGTCACGAAACGACTAGTTCAAGAACTAAAGCTGAATGTGCCAAAAGAATCTCATGAATGCAGATCAGTCTCATGTTTCGACTTTGACAAAGAATCGTGAAGGAAGATTCATGGATTCCATCAACAATCAAAGCTTATAATCCTGAAAAACATTCGAGACATGTGCGCGTCACCGCTACTAAACGATAATGACAGAATTAAAGCAAGCAAAACTCAATCTTTACCACAACAACAATGAACTAGCAAAGAATTCGAGTATCCAGAATCTTTGAGCAAGAAAATTGAGAAGGAAAAGAGCTCGATTCTTGAAAAGGGTGGAAATAGTGCATAACCCACGAACAAATTGGCAAAAACCCGTTAATGATCTCTAAAGAGCTTCAGAAACTGAATTATGAAGCAGATTAGTTTATGAAAACAACGGAAGCAGCTAAGTCAGAGGTATTGAGGGCAATGTTGGAAATAGATCAGATTAAAACAAGTCTTATGGTGGTAGAGCTGAGGTGGCTGACAGCTAAGAAGCTCAAGGACTACATCCAGCAAAGTAACACAGATATGCTAAAAGTAATAGAACAGCACATGTCCTCCTTAATCACGGCATTATGCACAAAAATGTAGTGCAGCTAACTATTTTGACAATCTGAAAATGAAATGTGCTTGAATTTGAACTGACAAGATTGCAGTCCAAAAAATTGAACACGAATCCGGATTATAATACACAACATTAGACAAATAATGTTCCGGAAATGGGAAAATTAGAGAAAAATACCTGTGAAACAGAATTAATTCTTTTGATTCCAAGCCTACATTACCTAGATGCACATATTACTTGGTCCAGATACACATATTATACATTATACACTCGTCGATTTGTGTATCTTAGAGTAGTATTATGTGTACCTGGAGCATAATTTTGTGTATCCACCCATTACTACCTTACCCACCACCACCAGTGGCCAGCAACTTCCCTGACAACCACCGACAATGTCAAAGCCGACCTCGGGCGGCACCGGAGACATCAGTGAACAACTCCGACGACACAGAAGATATCACTAGAGACCTCAAATGGCGACGGCGACATCCACGAGCTTCCCAAACCACAACCAGCAACCTCGTCACAACCATAACCAACACCACCTCGTCAACCGGAATCCCCACAAACATCAGTCCCGTCGACTTTCTTCTTCTAAGATGACCGTTCCACCAACACTTGTTCCACCAACACTTATCCCACCGCCGATGATATTTGTTAATATCTCATGCTTTTCTTTCAATTTAAATATTAGATCTATAATAAAGGAACGAAAAAATCAAAAAACTAATCCTACCATCCAATTAGTCGAAAAATTCCGACCCAAAATATTCTTCTCTGGCCGGCAACTAAAGGCAACGCGGTATCACATCTCCGGCGAGAATCTTATGGTGAAGGATAAGGGCGTTTCAGGTGGGAGTGAAAATGGAAGATTCGTGAGAGCGTTGGTTTAATAACATATTTTTATGTTCTTGGTGAAGTATGTACCGTCACCGTGATCGTGCGAAAGTTTCGATTGGTGGTGGAAGAAGGGAGATTGATGTGAAGTTAGGTGTACTGGATAAGCAGTAGTTACACGGAGGGTGATGCGTTTGGTTTACTGCGCTTAACATAATGTGTTTTATTGTTTTGGGTAGTTCGTACGCTTCGTACTGAACTTTAGTTCGTACCTGAACCCGCCCATATATATATATATATATATATATATATATATATATATAGAGAGAGAGAGAGAGAGAGAGAGAGAGAGAGAGAGAGAGAGAGAGAGAGAGAGAGAGAGAGAGAGAGAGAGAGAGAGAGAGAGAGAGAGAGAGAGAGAGAGAGAGAGAGAGAGAGAGAGAGAGAGAGAGAGAGAGAGAGAAATGGGATCAAGTGAGTCCTTTAGAATAGGTGAGTCCCATGAATCCTAATATAAGCCATTGGATCTAAAAAATGAATGGTTAAGATTAGAGTCAAAAAAAATGCTGCCATATAAAAGACTACAAACCCTAATCTCACCTCACATTTTCTCATTTCACCAAACTCACTTCTCTCTCTTTCTCCCATCTCTCTCTAACCGGCACCTCCACCCTCTTCCCCCCTGCGCCACCTTATCCTTCCCCCGACCGCCACCTTTTTCGTCCTCCACTGCCACGACTGTCGCCTCCCCTGCCATCCGCCTACTCTGCCGCCTCTCCCTTCTCCTCTCGGCCGCAGCAACCACTTCCTTCTCATTTTTTTTTTCAGATTTGTTGTTGGTGGGTTATGTGTGGGCCGGATGGTGGTGGTGATGTCGTGGTGGAGATCGGTGGGTCAGGCCGCCGCCTCCTTGTTTCTCTCTATTTTTTTTTCAGATTTGATGGAGGTGATTAATGGTGTTGTGGTGGTTGTTGGTGAGTCAGGCCGCCGCCACCACGTTTCTCCTTTCCTTTTTTTTCTTTTTAGATCTGTTTGTTGGTGGTCATGTGTGCGGCTTCTTGTGGTGGTGGTGTTGCCGTGATGCTGTGTTGGTGGCTGTTGGTGCTGCTGCTTTTTTTTTCGAGATCTATGGTTGTAGTGGATGGTGGGGGACTATAGCGGTGTTGGCGTCGTGGTCGGGGATGGGCGTTGTGGTGGGTCGTGGTGGACTCGCAAGCATTAAAGTTTCAACTCGCAAGCATTAAAATTTCGACTCGCAAATATTAAAGTTTTGACTCGCAAGCATTAAAGTTTAGACTCGCAAATATTAAAGTTTCGACTCGCAAGCATTAAAGTTTTTACTCGCAAATATTAAAGTTTTGACTCGTAGGCATTAAAGTTTCATTGGTGTACCATTAAAGTTACACTCAAAAGTTGGTGGTGGGTAAGGGGTTGGTTTGGTGAAAATGGATTAAAGTTTCAAAGATATGGACTGAAGTTTCATTGATACTGACTAAAGTTTCACATGACATGGACTAAAATTATATTCGTTAGAGAGTAAAGTTTCATAAACCGTTTAAATTACACTACATAAATTCAAATTAGTATAAATTTAAAATCATATAAAAAAAAGTTTCAAAAATTATGATTAAAGTTACAAGTGTAAAACATTAAAGTTACGTTAATAAAATTACAATATTCACATAAAATTTTAAAATCAGTAAAATTAATTAAATTCAAATTTTTATATTAGAAATTGTCTAAAAAAAATTAAAGTTTTAATTTTTAGCATTAAAGTTTCACTCGTAAAACATTAAAGTTATATTTAAAAATCAACAAAATTAAATAAATTCAAATTTTTATATTAAAAATTGTCTAAAAAAATTAAAGTTTCAATTTTTACCATAAAAGTTTCACTCGTAAAACATTAAAGTTATATTTAAAAATCAACAAAATTAAATAAATTCAAATTTTTATATTAAAAATTGTCTAAAAAATTAAAGTTTCAATTTTTTCCATTAAAGTTTCACTCGCAAAACATTAAAGTTATATTCAAAAATCAATTTTATATATTTAAAATAAAATTTTGTAACATAAATTTAAATTTTTATTTATAAAATGACCTAAAATATTAAAGTTGTAATTGTAAAGAATTAAAGTTAAATTTATAAATTAAAGTTACATTTATATAACAATAAAGTTTTCATCTCAAAACTTTAATATCTCAACAATCAACCTTAGAAGATCAATGGTTAGGATTAAGACTTAGTGGACTCACCATTTTAGGTGGACTCATTTGAACTATATATATAGAGTGAAGTTCTAATAAGTCTCTTATATTATTTGAGTCCCTAAGTCCTTACTAGAGCTCTTACATCATCCAATATAGATGGTTGAGATTGAAATCAAAAACCACCATTAATACTAATTTACCACTCTCTCCTACTCACATTAATTAATCACTAAGAACATAATTAAACACTAATTCACTATATATCTTTTTCACTCGTCCACTTCTCTCTCATCTCACACATTTTACTACTCTCCTCTCTCAAAAACCCAAAAAAATCAAAAATCCAAATAAATCATAAACCCAAAAAAACCAAAAAAATTAAAAACCCAAAAAACTCAAATAAATCAAAAACCCCAAATCCCAAATAAATCACTCACCACCACCGTCCACCACCTGCCACCACCACCCTAAGACCACCTTCGTCCACCACCACGACTTTTTTTTTCAAATTTCTTTTTTTTTAAGATCTACATAGTATAAAAGCCAAGTTTTTTCTTGGCTGCTGAGTTTTAAGAATAATTAACATATGAGCCCTACCATGTTTTTTATGCCAATTAATTACCCTATCTCCTAAACTCAATTCATATTCTAATTAATCAACTTCAAATGTTTAATCTTAACAATGATGAGTGGTTAATTAAGAATATCTAAAGTCTAAAAATTACAAAATTATATCTAAAGAATAACTAATCAATGAATTTAAAATTTATTTTTATAATATAAACGATTTATTTTTTGCTTGATAATATAACATAATAAATACAAATCAACATTTATTCTTTAGATCTATATTTGAGAAAACATAAAATTCAATAATCGGAAAAAATTAAATTTTTTGGTTGATAAAATCATAGAAAAAATAAAAAATAAAATCACATTCTTTTCAAAAAAAAAAAATCAAAATTTAAATCTCCAATACATAAAATCAAACAACTTCAAAATAACATGTAAAGAATCATTCATAATAAATCACAGTTGTTAACATATGGTTATCACTTATCACAAATTGTTATGTAAGAATTACAATTATTTTAATAACTCGATATTTTAAATTTATAGTTACTCCCTCCGACTCCACAAGTTATTTATATTTTTATTTTTTGCTTAAAGTATTTTAATCACTGAATACTTGTCCGTCTTAAATGATGATTTGTGTAAGACGATAGCTATTACTATTTACGAGATGATTTTACCCCGTGAGACGGTTTCAATGTCCAAAATACAAATTGTTTATTAGCATTCGATGAATATTTTTTTTATAAAAATGAACCGTCACAGTATAAAACCACCTTATTCTAAAATTTGTCGTCATGTTTGTTATTTTGTAAAAAAAACCAAACTTAGCTAATATAGACTAGATAACAAATGAATAATATATAATATAGATGACAAGTGATCAGGACGGAAGGAGTAGTAGTTTCATAAATCAAAGTCATACTATAGTCGTATGAGCTTTTATAACAGTGAGAATGTCGGCCAAATTGTAATTTGACCAGATTAGGATTGTTCGTTCCCATATTATCGAGATAATATGTTTTTATGTATTGCATTGAAATTTGAACATTTAATTATTATTACGACCGTGCATTTTCTGCACGGGTTTAAAACTAGTTTAGTATTATAATGAAGTACATTTTTTTGGGGTCAGTTTTTTTGGTGGTGGTTGTGTTGTCTTTTTTTTCTACAATGTTCTTTAAATTTGTACCTTTTTTTACTAGATCTATACATGAAGACGAGAAAGATTTAAAATTTTAGATCTAGTTTTTTAAAATGAAATTGTGATTTTTGTTTTAGATTTATTTTTTGACTGAAATTATAAGTTAATTATATTTTAGTTGATTTTAATTTTCTAGTAAAGTTAAAGTTACTCTTATATCTATTAAAGCTACATTTATCTCTATTAAAGTTACACTTATAACAAAAATTTTTTTAGAATTAGTACCTCTTTTTAGTAGATCTACACATGAATATGAGAAAAATTTATTATTAATTTTTTTTTTTTTTTTTTGTTGTTGTTGTTGTTATTGGTGTTGTTGGTGGTGATATAATTTGTTGTTATTATTGGTGTTGTTGGTGGTGATGGTGTTGTTATTAATTTGTTGAGTTAAAGATGCACTTATCTCTATGGACTAAAGTTACACTTATCTTCATTAAAGTTACACTTATTTTTACTAAAGTTAAATTTATCTGTATGGACTAAAGTTACACTTATCTCCATTAAAATTACACTTATCTCCATTAAGGTTACACTTATCTGTATGGACTAAAGTTACACTTATCTCCATTAAAATTACACTAAAGTTACATTTTTAATATGGACTAAAGTACACTCTCTATGGACTAAAATTATACTCTCAATGGACTAAAGTTACACAATTTTGGACTAAAGTTACACGATTTTTGACTAAAGTTACACAAAATTTGGACTAAACTTACACAATTTTTGACAAATTTAGACAAAAGTTACACAATTAATTTATTTTGAGTCATTGATAGTGTGTAGTTTTAATTATTTTATGAGTGTAACTTTAATTCATTGAGAGTGTAATTTTAGTCCTTGAGAGCATAGCATTAGTCGTGTTAAGTCATTCTTTAGTCCTTGAGAGCATAGAATTAGTCATGTTAAGTCATTATTTTTATTAAAAAATTCTGAATTGAGACAAAAGTACATAATTAATTTATTTTGAGTCATTGATAGTGTGTAGCTTTAATCATTTTATTAGTGTAACTTTAGTCCACTAAAAGTGTACCTTTAGTTCATTGAGGATGTAACTTTAGTCCTTGACAGTCCACTAAGGTATAACTTTAGTCCACTAGAGTGTAACTTTAGTCCATAATGATGTAATTTTAGTTCACAAAAAAAAAGTGTAACTTTAACTTAACTGGAAAATTAGAATCAAAGAATTTTACAAGATTTGAATAAACAAATTTGGAAAAAAAAAATATAACTTTAATAGAGATAAGTGTAACTTTAATAGAAAAAAGTGCAACTTTAATAAAAATAATTGCAACTTTAATAGAAATAAGTGTAACTTTAACTTTACTAGAAGTTTGAAATCAACAAAAAAAAAGTGAAAAATGAGATTTGAAAAATCAAATCTGAAAAATGGTAAAACAAATCAAAGGTCTACAAAAATAACAAGACGATATTTTAAATATATCTAAGATATATCTAAGATTAAAATTTTAAATTATATTCTAAGATTAAAATCATATAATTTTATATCTAATAATAAAAACGAGATCTCACAAAATAAAAATGAGATCTCACAAAAAATATTTTATAATTAATAGATTTAATACTAAAATCATAATATAATTTATAATAAAACCAAAAACCGAAAAAAAAAACAATAAAAAAAAATAAAAACCGGATCTGGAAAAAAAACCGAAAGTTTTGAAAATTTTATGAGTGTAATTTTAATCATTGACAGTGTGTCTCTTTAATCATTTTATACGTGTAATTTTAGTACACAAAAGTGTAACTTTAGTTCATTGAGGGTGTAATTTTAGTCCATGACGATGTAACTTTAGTCATGTTAAGTCATTTTTATATGAAAATTTGAATTATAAAAACTTGTCAAAAATCTATTTCTTATTTAGTATATCTAAGATTAAAATCAACAAATAATATTTGATCTATTTTAGTAGATCTAAGATCAAAACAAAAAAATCTCACAAAATAAAAAAAAGATTTGAAACCCCAAGTATGAAAAAAATGTATTGCAAGACGATATTTGAGAAAAAATAAACAACAAAAAAATAACAAGACGAGATTATATATATAATTAAAATAAAAAACAATAAAAAATAACAAATATAAAAAACAAACCCAAACATCCATTTTTTTCTTTTAAAAAAAACGAGGTCGTGGTGGTGGGGTTGACGACGGTGGTGGTGGGGTTGGCGGCGGTGGTGGGTGGTTGTGTAGGGTGGGTGGTGGTAGGTGGGTGGTGAATGGGGAATAGATGAGTGAATGATTTATTTGGATTTTTTAGGTTTTTTATATGTTGGATGTTTTTTTTGGGTTTTTGAGAGAATAGGGAGAAGTGAGATATCGAGAGAGAAGGAGGAGATGTGATCATGAGATGATGAATGAGTAGTGAGGAAGACTAATGGAGTTAATGAGCAAATTAGAGGGAGAGAGGTAAATTAGAGCATTAACAATCTTTTTTTTTTTTTTCATCTTAGCCCTCCATTTCCATGATCCAAAGGCCCATAATAGGACTTATGGACTCAAAGTTTGGAGGTGGACTCATTTGATCCTATCTATGTATATATATATATATATATATATATATATATATATATATATATATATATATATATATATATATATATATATATATATATATATATATATATATATATATATATATATATATGATCCTGAGAACGACCTTATTAGCTCACACCTAACTAAGTCTCCTAATAACATACAGAATACCAAATCTAATACGAAGTACTACCCATCCCAATCCACCACCACCAACAGACGGCGACCACCACCAACAGACGACGCCAACGATACAACCACCACCAACATACGTCGGCGAGTCTGTTGCGCGTTAAGGAGATTCATGATGTCGGCGACGTAATCAGAAGTCGCGCACCTGCACAACCACTAACAGCAACAACTCAAACAACGACAACCAGGCCACCTGTAACACCCCCATATACCGAGGAGCCTTAACTAGACCTTCCTTAGCATATAAGGGCGTTACCATCTCGGTTGTCCGAGGTACATAATCATCAAAAGTCGATAAAAGAACAGTTATAGTTAAGTTTACAAGTGTTACAACCAACCAACAAAATAAAGATACAACTCGCCAGCTACACACTAACTCTATCAGAACTCGTGATGACTCATTCCTGCCAGGACTCCAGCTATCAACCACATCAACACCTGCTAAGACTGAATGGTCACCATAAGGGATCACGGCAGACACATTAACAAACAAGACAACCACACAAGGTAAGCAACTGAGGTAAGACACAACACAAACCAACGACAATTGTCAACACAATATAAACACAACAAGTCACACACAATCACACCTACTCGACACGATCTCCGTCACCGACTGTCCACTGGACCAGCTCTGCCAGTGGGGGACCGCAGCCGTTCCCACCTAAGCCCCGCTCATCATACCGAGCGAAAACCCTGTCCCATTAATGTGCACATCCCCTCCCGTGGCGGATCCACGGAGGGCGAAACTAGGGCGTGAAACCACTCCCGCAAGTGACTCCACTCAGCCGAGGACGCACCTCGAGAACCAGAGACAATCAATCACAGACAGCTGCAATACAACAACAACCAATAAACTGTATACACCAACCGATTACCGGATATACTCTGCCACATAAACACAACACAACGCAACAACCACGGCACAACGACCGACACACTAGACCATCCACAGAAACTGAGTAGGCGAACCTACCTTTAAGCGACTGCAACGACTCCAAGCCTGTAACACCCCGATTTATAAAGGAGCCTCTAGCAAGACATTCCCTAATAAACCGGACTGTTACCATCTCGGTTTCCCGAGGTAGTGAATAACAAATTAAACTCCAAGGCAAATTACATAATTTCTTTAACTTAACTTTTTTTTTTTACAAAACCTCATTTACATCAAATTACAAAGAACTAACATAAATAAAAGTGAAAGTCTTCTAAATGATGATCTAGCTACTAAGTCTTCTGATCTAGTGTCTCACGCCCATCAAGCTCCCATCCTATCTCATAAACCCGTCAAAGTCTGCGCCAATATTTGGGTCATCACAGGTGTTCACGAATACACAGGGTCAACCACGAGGTTGAGTAGGGAATACAATGAAACAACAAAATATGATATGCATGCTCCTCCGTCACCTCCATCTCAACTCATATCTCATAACCCGTACAACCCAGCCATACCGATCCCCGGTAGACTATATATCGACCGTAGCCGATCTACCAGCTCGCAGCTGAGGACACCAGGGCAAGTCCTGCAGAACCCGCCTGGGCCTTATCACAACATCATCATCACCACACCACGTCACCACAACATCCTCCATCTCCAATGCATATGAATGCTCAAGAAATTAATGCAACACAATATGTATATCATTGAACTGGTAAATCATAGAATCATGCCGGTTACCGAATGTTATGATAATATACTCAATACGATCAATTCAGTCAAGCACATTCCAGGATATGAATCATAACATGAATCAACAACCACGAATCACGTCAACGTTCACGGTTTGGTCATATGAAACACAAACAAGTCAACACAATTCAACAACAACGATAATAAGTCAAGTGTATTTCCCTACCTTTTCGCAATCCAAGCACACAAGCAATCAATTATGATCCTTCACATATCCATCACCTACATAACATAATTATGTATAATTACCACCTACTCAATCAAATAATCATGCACATAACCTAGACTCATCATAACTTAATAGGAATATCAACTTAAAGAACAAACAGGATTTTTCCTGATTTTTCAGCACATGACAGACTCGGAATAAAATACATAACTAATTCCAGAAAAATCAAATTGATACAAGGCCAATTGGATTGGAACCCCATGAGTCTTAGCTACAAATTATATCTAACGTGGTTTTCTCAAATTCCAAACTTATCAAGAGTTTTCAGACTTATTTCCAAAAACTGACAGAACCCGTCGCATAAAAAGTATTGATTCATAAAACGAGTTTAAAACATTATTTTGCAGTAATTCCAAATCCTATTATCATCTAGACTATACAAAGATGATATATGAAGAAGCCTCATAACTGAATCGACATAAAAATTAGGGTTTCAAATCATTTTCCACAACCAAATCAGATTCGCGGACTTTTCAGCGACATGTTCATAAATAAATCACCTAGGACAAACCATAAAGAATTTGACTACGAGATTTTATATGCATAAACTAGACATCAAATAAACAGGACTCTATTTTCAAACTTTTTGAAGACGAACACTTTAAAACAGTATAAACAATGGAATGAAATCGACTTACAAACAGGGAAATCGAATTAGGTTGGAATCGATGAGAAATCTTCAATCAAATGAAAGGCTCGACAATTCTTCTTCCTCTCCCTTTCTCTAGGTTTAGAAATGGTTTTATGAATGATAAAATGAAAAGAGGGGAGAGGGAGAGCAGCTCTTAGATTAGGTTTAGGGTAAATGGTGGTTACATGTTCCGGGTAGGGCAAATGGGTTAAACGGGTATGGTCGTTGGGTAAATGTAGATGGGTAATTCTTGACCCAAAAGACAAAATGTGATGTAGCCCGACTCAACTTATACGATATAAACCCGACTTAATAACATTCACGATATTACGATGCAACCAATATAAAATGTATAATACTAATATATAATAATATTCGTTTAATCGATTATATAAAATACGGGGTATTACAGTCTACCCTCCTTAAAAGAAACTTCGTCCCGAAGTTTACCCTCTCTACCAACCAACGCAAACGAATTATGAAACGCATATACAAAAGTATGTAAGGCACCCACCAAATTGAATACTAAACGCAGTATTACATTCCACCCTCCTTAAAATAAACTTCGTCCCCGAAGTTTAACCATAACAGAAACACATCATGTAACACTCCAACATAACCCACACAACGCATAACCAATATAGCCAAACTGAGAAATCACACATGAAAGTATAAAGATTTTACAATCCTACCCTCCTTAAACATGGTTACGTCCCAGTAACCTTCATTATTATAACAAAAGTTCTCAAACTACTAAACAATCGAAAGAGGATAAAAGATTCACAACTCACGCTCAAGTTACTAATCCCCACTAAAGACAATCAATATACAAGCTCTCTCAAGATGCCTAGGTGCTCACATATGGTTCATGTCAAATAACATCGTTTCATCAAGGTTACTAAGCAAGATCACTAACGTAACATACCACGATAATCCTATCCGGCGTATTCTCGTGGCAGCATATTTTCCAAGAAATATTGGTAACATTTATTCATGTGAATAATCAAATTATGAATGGAACAATGCTTTACAAGGTTACCAGTAAAAATCATTAGTAATTATTCATTTCACTAATCATTGTAATCTCATACCTTAGGAACATAGGGAATCAATCAACATAAGAAAAGAATTAGGGTCAAAACTTAATAAATCGATTTATGAAAATTTGTAACCTAATAGGTCCAGTCTGACTTTCCTTTACATAACTGTACAGATTTAGGTCAAGACACAGAATCACCAATAAAATGAAGACAACCAGTTTCGCAGTACTTATCATCCTAGAAATATTTTTAATCCTCATAACAAAGGGTTTGGGATTTATTCACGAATGACGAACGCAAATTGATTGGCAAATTATACAAACTTATTGGTCGAGTCAATCAAGCGAGTAAACAACAATATTGGAAAGTTAACATACAAGACTATCATACATAAAATTTCGTTCTTGGTGTTAAATATATTTAAACTGCACCCAACACAATGACATAAAAGATTAAATGTATTTAACTACACCAATTTTACAAATATTCATTACATATTATGCTAATATCAACATACCATGTTAACACATAACTCACTTAAATCACCACATTACATTTCCCGTTTTGACATTCGTAACTAACCACAACCCACCAATTCACTACATGAACGAACAACATGACCAAATTAACCCACTAATTTGTGACTCCGTTCTAGCTTCATTCCTCCAGACTAGCAAATATCATGAAACCATACAACCAGACACTAGCTGGAAATCTCATTCCGAATTTATACTCACACGACAAAATTTAACTTCATTTTCAAAACTTTTACTTTCATACTAGACGGTGAATAACTTTCTTAACATAAATCTTATAACAGAGCCGTCCATAGAATCCATTTACAGCTTACTACGAAACTCAAAATCAGATAAACTTAATTCAATTCCTTCAAACAATACAAGCTTAGGTGTCGACTCATATTTCATAATTTACAGGTTCATCTTATTCATTTCAGTCCTACCTTTACTAATGAACGACTATTACCTCAACATCAGGGTTCTAGTCACACTTCTTTACTCAGTTATATACACGGCTAACACGACTACAGCATTTAATCGGAGACCTTTTAGATAGTACACATTCCCTGGTGACGTCTCATCAAAGCATACGATTCGTACCATAAGGTAAAGTAAGTAACTACAAATTAACTGTGTTCAATCAAATTTTTACCTCTTTATTATAGATCTATTTATCACAGGTTGCATGGTCACACAAAGTATAAGTACCAACTCAATTACATGTTAAATTTTAAAACGATTTATCACATCATATGAACTAGACAAGAGTCTAACCATATAGTCAATATAAGAAGATTATTAGTTTAGATCGGAGGCACACTATAAAATTCCCAGTTAAACTCCTTACGGAACCATCGATTTGTCGTCATGAGTAATTAACTTAATAATGTAGAAGTCAAACAACTGAAATTACAATTGAGTATTAATAGTTATATGATTCACAATAACAACAAAATTACTTCCATATCACACATATGTTTAACATTTTAGCAACCATACCATTCAATTGTATCCATCAACTCAAAGATAATTCATTTTCAGAAAAATAAAAGATATCGCATAAACAACTTAAACATGTACATATACCATCATATAACTTGTAAAACATTATCTATGACAAAAGATTAGTAAGGTGAATAGGTTCTCTGGTTTGCACGGTTTGAAAAAATAGGCAACTCGCGGCTCAATTAAACGTAACTATAACGACTATCATTTAAACATACGCATGACATGTGAATCATCAAAGGGTTATCTCATTATAATTCGACGGTTCGAGAATATATTTCAAATATCGTAACTATATCGTAACTATATCAACTATATTTCAAATATCGTGACAATTGCAACAATCACCTTAGCATTTCATGACAATACAACTATGAACATATCCAATAAGGAACAACAACACTATTTTATTATCATATCATAAGTTTAGTTTCAACTGAAATAAATTAATGCAATGAAAGTAATAAGTATAACTATAGGCTCACAGACTCACATAAAAGACATGAGAACTCAGATGACATCCTACATGTGTGAACATTTAGACATACTCATTACTCCCAACCATGTGTAAACATTTAAACATAATTATTATAAATATTCACGCGAGTATATTAGAACAATCAAGTTAACATTTAACGCCACCAACTTTACCAAGATATGACAATATAGTTTTATATTTATATATATCCGACCACTATACAAATATGATGAACACACCAGAGATATTACAACATGCCAAAAATATATAAAATATACAACAACTGGACTCGTATAAAATATTTCACCCTCGATTAAGGATCAGATTAAGCTATTCAATTTTACAAATACTATCATGCCAACAATGTTATAAACTAAACTTTAATTTTTTTATCACTTGTTAAGATACATAACCAATGAATATGTGTGCTACTATCATCATATAAGGACACTATAATTTTACATTAATAAGGCTCATGAAATAATCGAACAACTGTATGAAAACTCAACATAGAATTCAGATTTTAAAAGTTATGATTCACGTTGTAACTTCCAAAAATCACGAATAAATAACCGTTCAACGAAAACTTGAGTTATATTACTTTTTATAACATACAGAGAGATAATAATTCGTGAGAAAAAGAATGAGGTTCAAAGCTCAAGAATTCAATTTTTAAAGGATTTTACAACTCAGTTGGTCCAAACAAGTATGTGACAGCAATTGGTCCGAAACTTGGGTCAGTTTGCAAAACTTACCATTTAATATAGAGACATCAAGAATTTTCGTGGCTTATCAATTTGAAAATATATGCGAATCTTCTGATCGATGGAGTTGGAATTATGCAAAAATTATTAATACAATTTAAATGAGTATTTTTACAAAATCGTTGGTCAAAACATCACTGCACAGGAACTTCCTGACCACAGCCCACTAAAATATTTATTACTCCTAATCCGTATATCCTATAAGCATGAAACTAACGCCAAATGAACACTAACTCCCGAGGCTATCTCCCATAAAATTTTCATCCATAGGCAATAAACAGAAAAGAAATGGCAGTAAGGTCAATTAAAGAGTAAAATCAAACAAAACGAGTTTCAGCACTAGGTCATTCTTTACTATGTTACAAGCTCTTATGAACATACTATGTATACTAACCCATCCCAACTTAAATCTCACACTTTGTACTTACGTAAACATCTATCCCATAGAATCCCTTCGCCTCTCGATCTACTCCTTACATCTAAATCACGATTGCTATGACTAGAAACATGCAATTCAATAGTGTTTTTGATTACTATCACAATACTATACTAGCATGGCTTCGGGATCACATAACCGCATATCATTAGACATAATAGCACTATCAACACGTCATTCAACATCCATCCAGATAAATATCATCAATTCGCAATTATTTCTACGCTCACGATTACCACAATCAAACACTTCATTGATTATCGACCTGAACACAAAAATTTATTTCTCATCTCCACAACATCATATGATCATGTCATCATTCATACAAAATACTTACCGTAACGTTGTCCTGCAGAGTGGTTAGAATATATAGGTCTTAAGGTGTACACCCACTCGATTATATCCAAGGTTTTCCTTCTAACTACCCCATTCACTCGATTTCTCTCGGGTTACCTAGTTCAAAACTAAGAGGGCAAAAGAGCACGCATTAAGGGCGCCTTCTTAACCGCACTGTGAGCTCCTAACAGTTTATTCCCAGGGGTTCATTTTATTTAGACACATCCTACGTTCATTGGGTTCATTGGTTTAGGCCTACGGATCGTTCGCTCTGATACCACTTTGTAACACCCCGATTTATAAAGGAGCCTCTAGCAAGACATTCCCTAATAAACCGGTCTGTTACCATCTCGGTTTCCCGAGGTAGTGAATAACAAATTAAACTCCAAGGCAAATTACATAATTTCTTTAACTTAACTTTTTTTACAAAACCTCATTTACATCAAATTACAAAGAACTAACATAAATAAAAGTGAAAGTCTTCTAAATGATGATCTAGCTACTAAGTCTTCTGATCTAGTGTCTCACGCCCATCAAGCTCCCATCCTATCTCATAAACCTGTCAAGTCTGCTCGCCAATATTTGGGTCATCACAGGTGTTCACGAATACACAGGGTCAACCACGAGGTTGAGTAGGGAATACAATGAAACAACAAAATATGATATGCATGCTCCTCCGTCACCTCCACCTCCATCTCAACTCATATCTCATAACCCGTACAACCCAGCCATACCGATCCCCGGTAGACTATATATCGACCGTAGCCGATCTGCGCACTCATGACTAAGGACACCAGGGAAGTCTGCGAACCCGCCTGGGCCTTATCACAACATCATCATCACCACACCACGTCACCACAACATCCTCCATCTCCAATGCATATGAATGCTCAAGAAATTAATGCAACACAATATGTATATCATTGAACTGGTAAATCATAGAATCATGCCGGTTACCGAATGTTGTGATAATATACTCAATACGATCAATTCAGTCAAGCACATTCCAGGATATGAATCATAACATGAATCAACAACCACGAATCACGTCAACGTTCACGGTTTGGTCATATGAAACACAAACAAGTCAACACAATTCAACAACAACGATAATAAGTCAAGTGTATTTCCCTACCTTTTCGCAATCCAAGCACACAAGCAATCAATTATGATCCTTCACATATCCATCACCTACATAACATAATTATGTATAATTACCACCTACTCAATCAAATAATCATGCACATAACCTAGACTCATCATAACTTAATAGGAATATCAACTTAAAGAACAAACACGATTTTTCCTGATTTTCCAGCACATGACAGACTCGGAATAAACTACATAACTAATTCCAGAAAAATCAAATTGATACAAGGCCAATTGTATTGGAACCCCATGAGTCTTAGCTACAAATTATATCTAACGTGTTTTTCTCAAATTCCAAACTTATCAAGAGTTTTCAGACTGATTTCCAAAAACTGACAGAAACCGTCGCATAAAAAGTATTGATTCATAAAACGAGTTTAAAACATTATTTTGCAGTAATTCCAAATCCTATTATCATCTAGCTATACAAAGATGATGTATGAAGAAGCCTCATAACTGAATCGACCTAAAAATTAGGGTTTCAAATCATTTTCCACAACCAAATCAGATTCGCGGACTTTTCACCGACATGTTCATAAATAAATCACCTAGGACAAACCATAAAGAATTTGACTACGAGATTTTATATGCATAAACTAGACATCAAATAAACAGGTCTCTCTTTTCAAACTTTTTGAAGACGAACATTTTAAAACAGTATAAACAATGGAATGAAATCGACTTACAAACAGGGAAATCGAATTAGGTTGGAATCGATGAGAAATCTTCAATCAAATGAAAGGCTCGACAATTCTTCTTCCTCTCCCTTTCTCTAGGTTTAGAAATGGTTTTATGAATGATAAAATGAAAAGAGGGGAGAGGGAGAGCGGCTCTTAGATTAGGTTTAGGGTAAATGGTGGTTACATGTTCCGGGTAGGGCAAATGGGTTAAACGGGTATGGTCGTTGGGTAAATGTAGATGGGTAATTCTTGACCCAAAAGACAAAATGTGATGTAGCCCGACTCAACATATACGATATAAACCCGACTTAATAACATTCACGATATTACGATGCAACCAATATAAAATGTATAATACTAATATATAATAATATCCATTTAATCGATTATATAAAATACGGGGTATTACAAAGCCCATACATGCAATATCCAGCAATCAAGCAACACCTATATACACCACACAATCATCTATCACTACCAAACTAACCCTAACTGAAAAGACAAAGATACGGATGATGATGACGACATACCTACAAGAGGAAACTTGGCAAAGGACCGCTACCCGACTCAAGCTATGCACTCCTAAGGCACAAGGACCTTCAAAGGCTCCCATGGAAGGTATATGGTGAAGGGAGGGAAAGAGGCGACCTAGAGATCTGAAGAAATGAGGCGGAAATGATTTGCGGTTTTAACAAAAACACGATTATATGTCATCATCATCAACTGTCTAACGCTCCATAAAGATCGACTTCTACAAGCTATCACTTGGAATACCAACCTCACAACATGGACCAACACAACCAATGACTACACTGCTGCTCACAGGTCTTAGCCACGCACTATGAGATAACACTTTCACTAATGACAACCATTAACACGAAACATATCACATTAACATCACTATATTACTCAACGATACGATTCTATTCCAACACATGACATCATAACTGTCTTTCTATGACCGTCTCTTCATAACACACTATTCAACTTTAACTTCAACATATAATTACTCAACGAACACGTGAGACAATTATAGTTTCGTACAAGAAATGTAACTGCAATAATAGAAAACATCATAAACGAACAACGAAATATTGCAATATCGGCCCTTTTTATTTTGCGACATTACTCTTCCCCTCTAAAAAGGAACTTCGTCCCCAAAGTTCACCACCGAATTACTACACATATTACAGAAAACTTACCTCTTGACATGTACCCAACACATACGATTCGTTATAGACATTACTCATTACTCATACAACCATTAATTCATAAAAGCATATGCAACTATGTTCGAATAACTAGCCACAGTCACGAATGCATGTATATACCATTTGTATATGTATATGGAAGGACACAACTCCGGTGAAATATAATTAGTAGACATTACGGATATAAAATGAATGCAATAAGAACCAACTACTACTTGCACTGTTCGTTACGAATACGCATCCAAAACACAAACGCGACTCCTAACATATGAAATTAACGGTTCAAACATGTTACTAATCATAAACAACCCTATTAAACCTCAAAACTTGTAACGATATTAACATTAAAACGATTTTAAATAACGAAAAGTTCCTGTAACAGTCCTACTCGATCGAGTATGTAGGGTACTCGATCGAGTGCCCGCTACTCGATCGAGTGTCTTGGCTACTCGATCGAGTAGCCTGAGATCAGAATACTCCCTCCTCGTCACATCTGCAGCTACTCGACCGAGTGAGGGGCACTCTGTCGAGTAGCCACAGGTCAAAGCCCTCAAAATCTTCCCGTCAAAACACAAAATATATATAAGATGTCTCATAAATGCGAGTCGGGATGACAACCCGACCCCTCAAAATCCTGCAACAAGTTTAAACCAAGCAAATACGGCCTTATGGCCATCCATACAAACCAAACATAAAAGTACTAACTAACAACGACCACTATTATCCCACATAACCAAACCATAAACAAAGAGAAGAAAAAGGAGTATCACTCTTGCTGCTGCTCATCCATCATCTCATCTCCACCACCATCCCCTCCCGAGGTGCATGCTCCTGATGACCCAAGACCCGCATCAACCCCTGCTCCAGCGCCTGGACTCTCATACCATGGGGTCAAACCACCAAAGGCAAAAGATTGAGGTGTCCCCCATGCCGCCATGTCCACTCCGTAGGAGTGGAAAACCCCACTATAGTCCCCAACTCCGCTCCACCACACTGGATGTGGTCCCTCGGTCCCAATACCCTGAGCATACGCCATCTCATGCATGTTCCGGAGTGTCAAAGTAGATGACACTCTCTCTGCCAAGTAGCTCGAACGCGTCTCTGGGGTATCGAGGTAGGGGTAACAAGGAAAAGGGTCTTTCTTTGTGTCTTTCTTTGGTCGTGGTCCGTCTCACTGTCCTCTCCCTCATACGACGAGGTCCTCTCCCCAACCTAGGCCTATCCTCTGCCGCTCTCACGTTCTCCCCCTTCTTCAGCTCAGGCATCACCCGAAGGATCGTGTCGTCAATGAGGTATGTCTGTAACTGTCGAGGTGCATCCTCATCCTCCTCATCAGAATCGACCGCATCTAAAGGCTCAGTCGGTGGAAGGTGCTCAGGAGCCGGTATTCTCATCCAGCTCATACCCCCACACCCTCCATGCTAGTTTACCATCCTCCAAGGTTCTCAACCATTTCAGGTCGAGGTAGTAGTCTCTGTCCATGGTAGGCACCGGTGTGGATAGGGGAATGTACTCAGAAGAAGCCTCAAAAGAGGCTAGCTTTTCAGCTAACCGGTTGGCAAGGGCACTACAACTCAAGTACCGAGTGGTAGAAGTAGCCATCAAAGCAAGGCTAGCACAGACCATGGCAGGAGCATTGAAGACCACCCTCTCGGTCCGCTCCGGGTTAAGATAAGACATCAAAAGCAACAACTCGTGATTGTTCAGCTTACTCATATCCGGCCTTTCATAAAGAAGATTCGATATAGAACAAAGGAAGATCCTCAAAGTGACATGTTGAACATCGTTAATCAACATGTTACTGGAGGTGGGAGTTGACTTTCCAGACAAACAAGGCATAAGGCGGCAAACCCCGCACTCAGATGGAATCTCGCTGCTGGAATCCTTGGGAGGCTTAGCCAAACCAAGGTGAGAAGCAAAGAGGTCCATAGTCAACACAAAACTCGTGTTCATAAGATGAAACTCAACAGACTGTGCAGCTGGCTCGTATTTAAACGAGATCATGAATTCCAAAGTCAGAAAAGGATAGGTATGCTTTCTCAAACGATACAACCCCGTGAACCCCAAGGTCTCAAAGATATGACGGACATCCGTCTCAATCCCCAGGTCATCAAGAAGGGTGGTATCCACACAACGGGCGGGTCTCATTTTGCGTTTCTGTAACGCTACAAACCTCTCCTTCTATTTGAAGTCCACGAAGACTACCGAAGGATACTCGGGTACAGACGGTACAACCGGTCCGCTACCCTCCCCAATTTCGGGCTGAGAAGCCCTCCCCCTCTTGCTTTGACGGGTCCCCAGGTTTAGTCTCGGCATCTGTTTCAGCATACAATTTACACATACTTGCATAGGCACTTAAAACATGTAATTTACGCACATTGAACATTGAATCATCATATATGTACACAATTTCACCAACCAATTCCCAAATTATATATATAAATTCAGTTTATAGCATTTCAGACGGTCTCTTTAGCTGCGAAAAATTTAGCATGGATAAATATGATTTACTCGACTACTTCAATTGTCATGACATGGCTCAAACGCTACTCCATATATACTTGATAACATGTGAAACATTCATATATGTTCATAGAAAGGCAACTTAATACATGCCATCTCTGACATTCAACGTTATGAGCAACTTCTCAATTCAAATAGTCAGACGGTCTCTATAGCTATAACAATTGTGACATGTTTCGCAAGAATTAACTACACTACTACCATATCAAAGGTTTTAGCTCTTACACATTCATTCATATTCAACACAAAATCTCAATTATAGAAAACGAATTTCAATTTGGGGCACTTTTAAGACGAAGTTTTAAGGCAAATTTTAAGGTGAAAATCACAAAATTCAACTTTCAACATGATATATGCAACATATACTACTCAATTTCATCATCCAACATGTAGAAATCACCCAAAAACCAATTTGGTTTCACAAACCCTAGAAAATGCGTCCCCCAAATTTGCAATTTCTAATCTATTTTTAGCACAATAAACATCAACAATCATGAAAGGGAAGCATGTGGATCATATTACAACAATTACAAGCAATTTTTCGTCCATATGAATCGAAATTTCAGATTATTCTATCATTCCAATAGATTATAAGTGATGAAAACATGAAATTAGGAAAGAAATTCATACCTTTATCAAATAGGAAGTGAAACAACGAATCAAAGCAAAGGAAACTACCCGGATTAATCACCACAAACACAAATTATAAGAATTTTGAGATGTTTTAGAGGTTAGGGTTTCAAAAGAAGAGGAAAGAATAAGAAGAATGAGGAAAAACAAGGGTTTTATGAAACCCGTAAAAGCCACTGTACAGTAGCCTACTCGATCGAGTGCCTAGGGTACTCGATCGAGTGCCCTCTACTCGATCGGGTAGGCGCTATTTCGTCGAGTATCCACAGAAAATTCCTACATCTCGACGTCATAGCTTCCTAACTAGATCGAGTTAGGTCTACTCGGTCTAGTAAGCACTCGCACTCGGTCAAGTAAGGTTGAGTACACGGTCAGAAATACCAAATTAGCTGAAGATTCCTGCAAAACAACATTACGTGTCGATTCCAAACCAAGTTCGGAAATCGTCACTGGTTATCGTACTCACTCATATGTTATCATTACTACTCAAATATATCATACCGTCTCATCAGATAGGATTCATATCACATTATGCTACAACAAACTTCACACAACATGGTTTACCTGCTACCGAGTCATCCGTATACGCAATTATGTCATTGTATCATGTCTAAACTCGTCTTTCCACCTTGCTGGCAAACGTATACTTACGTTAATCAAAACACATAACTAACAACAAATTTTCCATACGTTATCCAAATGTATTGCTATCATGTTCAAGCTTCAACATAAACAAATTATTCTACACAAATTAATCACCACACAGCGGAAACTTTCAACCATTAAACATTGCATATACCCATAACTATCTTGATGTTTCTCATACTATATCTCAACACTTCTTTAGCTATCATTATTATGGCTATGGTAAGACTTATAAACTCATATAGGAGCACTATCACTAACAACCTGAATCAAACATCAACATTACCCCATTTCCTACTACAGCATACACTTCTACACTTTTCACGCACTTCTATTATATAAAACCTTATGCGTTCCTCCTTATCACCACATACGCTCCTCCACTCCATCACCAATTCACCCAACATGATTCTAACGTAACTATTATACCAATATCAGCTTCAACAAAGACTCAACCACAAAAAATTCCAACATAATCAACTTACACATCAAGTACACATCAAGTACATATTTACGGACTCCACATTCTCATACCCAGTGACTGGCTTAAGCACAATGGGGCCAAGATTTTGAAATGAGGGCGCCTACTCACCCAAAATCTAACATCAGCTGGGGCTCCCATTATACATACACCAGGCTCATTTTATTAGACTCACTACGTTCATTAGGTTCATTGGTTATAGGTTCCAAAATCGTCGCTTTGATACCACTTTATAACACCCCCACATAACGAGGAGCCTTAACTAGACCTTCCTTAGCATATAAGGGCGTTACCATCTCGGTTGTCCAAGGTAAGTAATCATCAAAAGTCGATAAAAGAATAGTTATAGTTAAGTTTACAAGTGTTACAACCAACCAACAAAATAAAGATACAACTCGCCAGCTACACACTAACTCTATCAGAACTCGTGATGACTCATTCCTGCCAGGACTCCAGCTATCAACCACATCAACACCTGCTAAGACTGACTGCTCACCATAAGGAATCACGACAGACACATAAACAAACAAGACAACCACACAAGGTCAGCAACTGAGGTAAGACACAACAAAAACCAACGACAATCGTCAACACAATATAAACACAACAAGTCACACACAATCACACCCACTCCACACGATCTTCGTCACCGACTGTCCACTGGACCAGCCCTGCTAGTGGGGGACCGCAGCCATTCCCACCTAAGTCCCGCTCATCATACCGAGCGATAACCCTGTCCCATTAATATACACATCCCCTCCCGTGGCGGGTTCCACGGAGGGCGAAACTAGGGCGTGAAGCCACTCCCGCAAGTGACTCCACTCAACCGAAGACGCACCTCGAGAACCAGAGACAATCAATCACAGACAGCTGCAATACAACCACAACCAATAAGCTGTATACACCAACCGATTACCGCATATACTCTGCCACACAAACACAACACAACGCAACAACCACGACGCAACGACCGACACACTAGACCATCCACAGAAACTGAGTAGGCGAACCTACATTTAAGCGACTGCAACGATTCCAAGCCCATACACGCAATATCCAGCAATCAAGCAACACCTATATACACCACACAATCATCTATCACTACCAAACTAACCCTAACTGAAAAGACAAAGATACGGATGATGATGACGACATACCTACAAGAGGAAACCTGGCAAAGGACCGCTACCCGATTCAAGCTATGCACTCCTAAGGCACAAGGACCTTCAAAGGCGCCCATGGAAGGTATATGGTGAAGGGAAGGGAAAGAGGAGACCTAGAGATTTGAAGAAATGAGGCGGAAATGATATGCGGTTTCAACAAAACACGATTATAAACCCTTGCTGAAAAGACGCTACTCGATCGAGTGGCCCACCTACTCGATCGAGTGGCACCTACTCGATCGAGTGGCCCCTACTCGATCGAGTATCCAAGCTACTCGATCGAGTAGCCTCTACTCTATTGAGTACCACCCACAACTCAAAACACAGGATAACTTTGGTACGCACTTCTAAGGACTATTACTGCTTCCAAGGTCGGTCAACGCTGGTCAACGGGTCTCTAAAAGGACAGGTATTACACCACCATCCCTAGCCATCGTCGACAACAAACCACAACATCAGATCGACATCAACTACCATTTTCCGAATCCCAGATTTGCGACCAAATTTGCGGCGCCGTTTACAATGACCACCGGCGTCATCCTTATTCCCATCCCACATCGCCTCTATTATGCATCCCAAATCGTCGGAGTAACTAATTGGAAACGAGAGAATAGTCGGTCGTGATTCAGTGCGGCAGGAGAAGATGAAGATTGGGATGAGTTTGTTTTTGAGGTGTGAGAGATCTGGAATGTGTAATTAAAAAATGGGGTGTGCGTGCTTATCGTGGATTTGAGAAGTTGGAGATGCCAGCAATGTCTCGCTCTAGACTGTTCGATAACATCGTCGGCGAGTTGTTTCCCAAGTATTTCAATGTATCTACTATAATATTTTATGTATCCAGCCACTATTTTAATGTATCTAATATAGATACACAAAACTAGTTATTAGGTACATTAAAATTAGCTTGAGATACATCAATGTAGAAACTAGATACACTAATTTCGTGTAGCTTAAATTGATTTTGCAGCGAATTTTGTAGCTCAAAGAGACGATGGTTGGGAGGAGAAAACAAAGTTGATGTTGAAGAGGAGATTGTCGTCCAGTGGTGCGACATGGTCTGACGCCGCTGAGGTTCGGATGACGATGGTGATGATGTCGGTGTAAGGTTAATGCGTCCGGCGACGATCTAGCCGGAGCTCCGGCGACCGGCAGGTTGAGTTAGGGAGTGCGTGAAATTAAAGAGGATGGAGTGTGGTATTTTGGGAGTTACTCGTGTTTTTGCGAGGTAGTGGCGCTTAATGAGTTTAATTTGTAGTCAAATCTCAGCCTTTTATTTACTCATATCTAATGGTGGAAGGTCGTTTTCACCGTTCTGACCGAGTGTTCGTTTTAATGGATGTCTGAAAATCAAACTTTTACTATCCGTTATCCGATCCGAATGAATCGGATTTCCGAAAAAAGCGAATCGGATATCCGAATTATCCAATCCGATCCAAAATAAAAATTCACTTGATTAAAATTCCCCCAATCGAATTTGCGCAATCCTCATTTCTAAGTATTGACTTAAATTTTTGGGTTAACATTTTACAATAACAAACGCAATAGGTACAATAACCAACATTATTCAACAAGTACACACTTGAAATTGAAAAAAACCTTTAACAAATACAATAAATTTGAACTAAGAAACTCAAGTTGGCTACTGCTATGCCTACTGGTTATGTTGAAGATGGATCGATTCATAGCGTGACTCGGGATTCGACTTTAGTGAGTTGGACCATCGATATGGCCCTCTGATAGCTGCGACGACGAAGGTAACATTGGTTTGGCCGAAGAAGAAAAAATTATACTTACTTTTGCATTGTTTTAGTTTTATGAAGAATACCTTAGTGTATCGAAGATGGAGAATAAGAAAAGAATTTTAGAAATGATTGGAAATAGAGCAAGCAAAGACAAAGGGTTAGAATTAATTTGGAAAATGATAAACAATGAAAGGTTAGAGATGATGTACATCGACAGAAATGAAATGGAGTTAGGTTTTTGGAGGAAACAAAGGGATTATATACCATATGAATTGAGATTGGACTCTTTGATTTCAAGAGTTTGTATGGTACGACTAGTTTAGGCCCAAAGTTTAACCAACATATTAACAAGTCCAAGCCCAAAATATGACCTTATTATAAAAATCTGTAATAAGACTTCGGTTCGGATACGGGTATCCGAATTTTCCGGTACTGATATCCATCTCCTCTCCACCACCTATTGTGACACCCCGCGATAAAGCGGAAAATATACTAATAAACTAAAGCAGAAATTGTGATGTTTTAAAAACTTTTAAATTACTAAATAAAGATTAACACGCGGGTGCCAAAAATGAAATGAAACAAATACAATAATAGATAAACTTGGGTTAATACAACCCAAGTTTAGAAAGTCGGGAAAAGATATCCCACGAATAAATAAATAAAGGGGGGTTTCTAAACTAGAAACTAAGGTCCAAGGGTTTAGTTCTCGCTAGTCCACACGTCTTCCCCACGTAAGCATCTTCACCACCTGAATGCACCAACTAGTACCTGTCATTCATGTAAACATGAACGCCACAGTCAGTGGGGAGTAACTCAAGGTTCTCCCAGCCACAAAAAGTCGTAACGAACATAACAAAGAACTAAACAGGTAAGTCATGTAAGATACTTACAAAAGATATGAATATCAAGTTTATATTTAAACATGGCAATTAAATGAGATGAAACAAGATAGATCAAAATTAGAATAATAAAGATTCAACTAATCATGTGAGACAATTAAATAATATGAAAAACAAGAATACGGTCATTTATACAAAGGCATGCATTTCAAGGAAATTCAACATAGATGTGAGATTAGAATCCGCATCATGTGAAGCAGTTAAGTAAGGGATCAACCAATGTAATTTACAAGAATAGAAATTGTAGCCATTATTTGGAAAACCACTTGGCAAACATTGTACGGGACGTGGCTACTAATGTCACATTCATACTTATGGCTTGCATCTCACCATAAGAACGGATGGGAACATCAATCCTGACGATCATATCGCAACTAGAGGGCTTATAGCTCACCCCTAGTATCCGATAGGACCAAGACAAACAACACAAGGCATAACTCTTACCTTGAAAGACAAAAACCAATATCTATAACCAAGCAAGACCTTTACTACTCATATATCAATGTATAATTCCCCTGGTAGGACGATAGTGGTACTCCCAAGACTCGGTCCTAGTCTAAATCTGGCCAGACTCTCGGGGCAGAACGGTCCCCGATTCGACATGCGGCAGAACAGTCCGCATCCAAGACTCGGTCGACAGAACGGAAGTCGAGAACCCACAATCGGCAGAACAGTCCGAAATAGGCGAAAAATATGAGCTAAACCCACAATCGGCAGAACAGTCCGAAAGAGGCGTAAAGACAAGTCAAGCAAAATGTATAGCATAAAGGCATTATCACCAGAATAAGATAGGAGGTAACCCGCAATCGGCAGAACAGTCCGAAAGGGGCGGGAAAAACATAAATCAACCAACTCCCGGCAGAACGGCACGAGAGCGGCGTAAATCAATACTTGGCAGAACGGCACAAGTAAGGCGTAAAGGTATATCAAGCGTGTAAGATAGCATTATGACCTTTTCACAAGAATACGACTCAACCAAATATATTTATAATAAATCTTTCATACTTGTATTAAATTAATAAATATCTCATTTCATAATTTAACATGCCGGTTGAATATAACAAGAGATAATTAATAATTTACGTTATATGAAATATACAGGATAAAATGTGACCAAGTTCAAGTGACCCATTTATGAGTCAAATAAACAAATTATAAGGAGTCCAACAAATCAATTCACATTAAGCCCAACAACAAGATATGTTAGACCCAACTTAATACTCATGTAAAACTCAAACATATAATCATGTGAAGCTCAACAATTTGGTCATGTGATAAAAATATATATAATGAACGATATTTAACGAACTAAGTTATATAAAATACGAGACGTAAATTAAACCATTCGAATAACCCAAACTTGACTCCGCAAGTACCCATAACTTAAATGTGGCCCAATAGTCAAGCTTACAAATTGGCCCACCTATAATCTATAACAACATGGCCCAATAATCGTAGTGAATTTAGTCCAACAAAATCAACACATTAAGCCCAATAAAATAAACACTTTAAAGAACGATATTTACGGGTCACGTTATATAAAGCACGGGACGGAGATTCAAATATTTAAACAAACGCATGTGAAGCTAAACAAACTACCAAACACGACTCAAAGAGTAATCCTTCCACGCCACAATTACCATGTAACAACAACTCAAACGAGACGAACTCAAGACGGATATTATCCGAATACATACACCCTTCCCCAGCCACTGTCCAGGCGACCCGACCCGCCTAAAAGTGAGCCATGTGCAGCCCGACACAACCACCACTCGACTACCTACCACCACCCTTCACCCTCTCCAAAATCCGACTCAAAAAGGGTCCAAAAGCAGAGCCAAAACACAATAACGCCGAGCCTAAACACCTGCCCCGCACGACCACCCCTTTCGACAGTCCCAAAACAGAGGAAAAACCAGTCCAACTCGGTTGCAACCCTGAATTTCGAGCAACTAAATTTCGTTCCATCAAGGCGAGTATAAACCCGGGTCGAGACGAACTGAACCAGCTACACAGAGAGTGACCGCCACCCGTTTAACCGTGAATAAACCAGAAAAAGGAAGTCAATGAGGACACAAACCCGAACTCGAAAGAAAACCCAGCACCCATCTAGTTCGAAACTCGCGACAACCATGGAAATTAACTACAAACCTGAAAACTCGACTTCTTACACGAGAAACTCAGAAAAGATTCAAACTTTGCAATGAATAAGGAAAGATCGAGTAAGGAGAACGAAAATATCAACTCATTGTCGAGTAACCTATCACCGTTACCTCGCAATTTCTTCGAATAAATGGCCCCCAAAGCTTGAGTAATCCACCGGGTCTTCGAAACCTTCATCAATGAGCAAGAACACGAAAGGATTGAGACAAAAATCGAAACTTTTATAAGACGGCGAGATTCAAAACCATCACAAAAACGAGTCTTTCTTACCTTGAAAGATGAAGGAGGTAATAAGGAAAAGAATGGTACAAAAATTAAGATGAATGATGAAGAAATGGGGTCGAAATCTGGGATTAAAGCTCTACAAAAATGGCGTCTTTGGCTTTTGTTTCATCTGATGTTGCTGCTGGTTGTTTTCGAAAAGCAGAAAGAAGGAAAATGAGAGAGAAGGGGTTGGGAGAAAGGGATTGGTCCGTTGGTTTTATAAGGGTGAGAGAGTGGGATTATTTTATTTAGGTACAAAAGTGAGCGATGTGTTGTCTATACGGGATAGGTCGAGAAAAGATTCGGCTCACATGTGAAAAAGTGACGGTCTATAGCTAGACGAAAATTATTATTATTATTATTACAGTCATTATTATTATTATCCGACCAAAAATACGTATACATATTTTATTATATAAATCATGCCTTAATGATATAATTCAATCATACGTATTTTTATATAAACGAGCTTTTATATAATACGTTTATTAAAATCGTGTTTGACATAAAATTAATTAAATTGAATAATTCAAATTCAAAAATATATAATAAAGTGGTTAAACGGTTTAATAAATTTTAAATGTCAAAATGGGAAATTCGCGGGTGTTACAATCACCCCACCTTTTAAAAAGTTTCGTCCTCGAAACTTGAAAGTAGAAATGAAAGGTTATAAAAATAAAACTGGAATTTCGAAATCGGGAACCAAAACATTTAAAAGGTTACTTATCGTAAGAATTAAAATTCTTTCAAAAGTTTCAAATAAATTTTTCCGACAGAACCAGGTTGAAAGGTGAATCACTGGTATGAATCAAAAATCAAAATGCTTTCAAAGCATTAACGAAGATTTTTCGAAAGTATAAGTCTCATTCATGGAACAAAATTGCTCTTCTCGTGCACACAAGAACGCTAACTTTCCAAGTTAAAGACAGATTTAAAACCAAAAATCATCCGCCGACAAGCGTAGAACAAGTTATCAAACGTCTCCAATAACGAGTTCTAACATCTGATCAACGTCGAAAACAAAAGAAAAAAAGATAATCTACTCAAATTTTCTTTTGCAAAAGCCAAAATAAAAATGAAGGTTTCATCTTTAAACTCAAAAGGGAGTCAAATTTCTGAAAATGTAATATTAAACTTTGACAAAGGAATCATAAATAGATCAAAGTTAACAGAAATTGGGTAAAATTTAAATAAATATTGGGTTTATCAATCAAAATCACGATAAGTAAGTTTATACTCAAGGAACAAAAGGAGAATTAAATCAAATTTTCATTTTCGAACCTTTTAAAATAGGTAAAGTTTGCAAAAGTAACATCAACTTTTAACATCGAATCAGAACTGGTAGCTTGAAAGTTTAGAAGTTGTATGAAATGAAAAGCAACTTAGACAACATAAATACAATGTAAGCTAAGAGAGTCCAAACTTAACCAACAAAAGAGCTGTGATGAACATCGTAGGGGTAAGAATTGAAGTAAGGTCAACAAGGATGTCAAAGATAGAGTTTTGATAGGTCACTAGCATCAAACTTAATGGAGGAGCAAGATGAAGCGAGGAAAGAGAGGTATGAACGGTAACGCTTGTGGTCAAAGAAGAAAGGGAATTAGGCAAGAGGGAAATGCCAAGTACTCGAATCCCAAATAACGATATCAGCCTAAACGGTTCCGAAAACTTCCCAACAACAAAACTTATGACCAAAACACTCCCAAGGATTTCCTCAAAACACTCATGTTACCTCATCCTATGCAATTCCATGAAACAAGGTACTCCACTATAGGTGTGATCTCACTACTGCAAAACCTCAAACATCTACAAACGACTTTCACAAGATCAAGGTCAAGGCTTCCAACCAAGCTATACTCATATCCAACTAGTGTCAACCACGGGTTTCTCAACATGGTAAAATCCTCAATCAAGGGTTCTAATTTCAATATCTAAACTCCCAGAAAAGGTTCCCCAAAATATTCCACTAGGTTCTCATTTCAAAACAAGGTAGTAACATGCCATCCCAGAGTTTGAAAAATCAATGAGATCTCGAGTATCTCTATCCTTTCACTTATTAAGGATTCCCAAAAGCGGAACTACACTCAACTACAACATCATCCCATCATCTCAAGTACTCAATGCTACTTCAAGGTCTATAAAATTATAGGGTTAACAACTCCTTCTCAATACTAGGTCTCTCTCAACCCAAGAACTCTCAAGAGCCAACAAATACCAAATCACATCACCAATTCATTATAGTCATCTACGTCCCAAAATGTATTCTTTCAAATCTAACACCCTAGAACTTTACTTACCATCGAGTTCTCAAGAAGCAAGGTCTTAGTTGTAACAACGCTTTACCACCTCAAAGTTTCCAAAACCATAAATTGAAACTATGTTCTTTAACCTAACAATTGGTGCCAACCATACCATTATTCTTTTTAGTTACTAAAACAACTGCTAAGACTTCCCAACAATGTAGCTTACTCTCACTCTCATACCATACCTCAAGTAGTAATCAATATCGCTCACTTAAACCAACTAATAATCCCACAATTAGCATTTCTCATATGGTAACATCTATATTATCAAACTCTCATATCCAAAGCGACTACGAAAGCCAATCACAAACTCGTCTTACTTAGTCAATCCTATATCCTCAAATCCACCATTCAATTTCATCCATTTTAAGTCAAGTACTAAGCACTAGTATCCCAAGACATAAACAACAAAGTCAAGTTCTATAACCTGAGTAACCAATGCAACTCACACTTGACACACAAAATCCACCAATCGAATATACTCACTTTATCAAGGATCTAGGTATAAGAACTATCAAGTATGTCTCATCACACTACCTAAGTCCTTCCAACATCAAATCCTCTCAAAACCAGGTTTAAGGGTCAAACACAACAATCTCGTCAAAAGTCAAATTTTCCAACCAAGGTCAACATTCCTCAAAAGAAAGAGTACCATCAAAAGGCATTAAGGGAGGATAAGCAAGGAACAAAGGACAAGTTAGGAGTACAAGAGTAGCTTTCAAAGTAAAACGGAAGAGAGTTTAGAAGAAGAATAAGCACCAAGAGATAAAGGATAAGGCAAGATACACAAAGAATGAGAAACATCTTCGAGGGAATAGAAGCATTCTTCAAAGGTGAACAAATCTTCAGTCTTCGGCAATAGGCACCAAATCTTGATCTTCACGCTGGTAGGTTTACGGTTATTGATCCAAGGCACAATAATTATTAAATGACACTTAACAAACATGTTAGAGCCTAACAAAGAGCAAACACACTTCAGACTACCACCTTAGGTCCTTAAGTCTACCCATCTATCATTCATTATTCAAGGTCAAGTTCAATTTAAATTTGGGGTACACGTGTGTAAGTCGGGAGCAACATAAGCTCTGATACCAATTGTGACACCCCGCGATAAAGCGGAAAATATACTAATAAACTAAAGCAGAAATTGTGATGTTTTAAAAACTTTTAAATTACTAAATAAAGATTAACACGCGGGTGCCAAAAATGAAATGAAACAAATACAATAATAGATAAACTTGGGTTAATACAACCCAAGTCTAGAAAGCGGAGAAAAGATATCCCACGAATAAATAAATAAAGGGGGGTTTCTAAACTAGAAACTAAGGTCCAAGGGTTTAGTTCTCGCTAGTCCGCACGTCTTCCCCACGTAAGCATCTTCACCACCTGAATGCACCAACTAGTACCTGTCATTCATTTAAACATGAACGCCACAGTCAGTGGGGGAGTAACTCAAGGTTCTCCCAGCCACAAAAAGTCGAAACGAACATAACAAAGAACTAAACAGGTAAGTCATGTAAGATACTTACAAAAGATATGAATATCAAGTTTATATTTAAACATGGCAATTAAATGAGATGAAACAAGATAGATCAAAATTAGCATATTAAAGATTCAACTAATCATGTGAGACAATTAAATAATATGAAAGACAAGAATACGGTCATTTATACAAGGGCACGCATTTTAAGGAAATTCAACATAGATGTGAGTTTAGAATCCGCATCATGTGAAGCAGTTAAGTAAGGGATCAACCAATGTAATTTACAAGAATAGAAATTGTAGCCATTATTTGGAAAACCACTTGGCAAACATTGTACGGGACGTGGCTACTAATGTCACATTCATACTTATGGCATGCATCTCACCATAAGAACGGATGGGAACATCAATCCCGAGGATCATATCGCAACTAGGGGACTTATAGCTCTCCCCTAGTATACGATAGGACCAAGACAAACAACACAAGGCATAACTCTTACCTTGAAAGACAAATACCAATATCTATAACCAAGCAAGACCTTTACTACTCATATATCAATGTATAATTCCCCTGGTAGGACGACAGTGGTACTCCCAAGACTCAGTCCTAGTCTAAATCTGGCCAGACTCTCGGGGCAGAACGATCCCCGATTCGACATGCGGCAGAACAGTCCGCATCCAAGACTCGATCGACAGAACGGAAGTCGAGAACCCACAATCGGCAGAACAGTCCGAAAGAGGCGGAAAATATGAGCTAAACCCACAATCGGCAGAACAGTCCGAAAGAGGCGTAAAGACAAGTCAAGCAAAATGTATAGCATAAAGGCATTATCACCAGAATACGATAGGAGGTAACCCGCAATCGGCAGAACAGTCCGAAAGGGGCGGGAAAAACATAAATCAACCAACTCCCGGCAGAACGACACGAGAGCGGCGTAAATCAATACTTGGCAGAACGACACAAGTAAGGCGTAAAGGTATATCAAGCGTGTAAGATAGCATTATGACCTTTTCACAAGAATACGACTCAACCAAATAAATATTTATAATAAATCTTTCATACTTGTATTAAATTAATAAATATCTCATTTCATAATTTAACATGCCGGTTGAATATAACAAGAGATAATGAATAATTTACGTTATATGAAATATACAGGATAAAATGTGACCAAGTTCAAGTGACCAAGTTCAAGTGACCAATTTATGAGCCAAATAAACAAATTATAAGGAGTCCAACAAATCAATTCACATTAAGCCCAACAACAAGATATGTTAGACCCAACTTAATACTCATGTAAAACTCAAACATATAATCATGTGAAGCTCAACAATTTGGTCATGTGATAAAAATATATATAATGAACGATATTTAACGAACTAAGTTATATAAAATACGAGACGTAAATTAAACCATTCGAATAACCCAAACTTGACTCCGCAAGTACCCATAACTTAAATGTGGCCCAATAGTCAAGCTTACAAATTGGCCCACCTATAATCTATAACAACATGGCCCAATAATCGTAGTGAATTTAGTCCAACAAAATCAACACATTAAGCCCAATAAAATAAACACTTTAAAGAACGATATTTACGGGTCACGTTATATAAAGCACGGGACGGAGATTCAAATATTTAAACAAACGCATGTGAAGCTAAACAAACTACCAAACACGACTCAAAGAGTAATCCTTCCACGCCACAATTACCATGTAACAACAACTCAAACGAGACGAACTCAAGACGGATATTATCCGAATATATACACCCTTCCCCAGCCACTGTCCAGGCCACCCGACCCACCTAAAAGTGTGCCATGTGCAGCCCGACACAACCACCACTCGACTACCTACCACCACCCTTCACCCCTCTCCAAAACCCGACTCAAAAATGGTCCAAAAGCATAGCAAAGACACAATAACGCCGAGCCCAAACACCTGTTCCGCACGACCACCCCTTTCGACAGTCCCAAAACAGAGGAAAAACCAGTCCAACTCGGTTGCAACCCTGAATTTCGAGCAACTAAATTTCGTTCCATCAAGGCGAGTATAAACCCGGGTCGAGTCGGACTGAACCAACTACACAGAGAGTGACGGCCACCCGTTTATCCGTGAATAAACCAGAAAAAGGAAGTTAACGAGGACACAAACCCGTACTCGAAAGAAAACCCAGCACCCATCTAGTTCAAAACTCGCGACAACCATGGAAATTAACTACAAATATGAAAACTCGACTTCTTACACGAGAAACTCAGAAAAGATTCAAACTTTGCAATGAATAAAGAAAGATCAAGTAAGGAGAACGAAAATATCGACTCATTGTCGAGTAACCTATCACCGTTACTTCGCAATTTCTTCGAATTAATGGCCCCCAAAGCTTGAGTAATCCACCGGGTCTTCGAAACCTTCATCAATGAGCAAGAACACGAAAGGATTGAGACAAAAATCAAAACTTTTATAAGACGGCGAGATTCGAAACCATCACAAAAACGAGTCTTTCTTACCTTGAAAGATGAAGGAGGAAATAAGGAGAAGAATGGTACAAAAATTAAGAGGAATGGTGAAGAAATAGAGTCAAAATCTGGGATTGAAGCTCTACAAAAATGGCGTCTTTGGCTTTTGTTTCATCTGATGTTGCTGCTGGTTGTTTTCGAAAAGCAGAAAGAAGGAAAAGGAGAGAGAGGGGGTTGGGGAAAAGGGATTGGTCCGTTGGTTTTATAAGGGTGAGAGAGTGGGATTATTTTATTTAGGTACAAAAGTGAGCGATGTGTTGTCGATACGGGATAGGTCGAGAAAAGATTCGGCTCACATGTGAAAACGTGACGGTCTATAGCTAGACGAAAATTATTATTATTATTATTACAGTCATTATTATTATTATCCGACCAAAAATACGTATACATATATTATTATATAAATCATGCCTTAAATATATAATTCAATCGTACGTATTTTTATATAAACGAGCTTTTATATAATACGTTTATAAAAATCGTGTTTGACATAAAATTAATTAAATTGAATAATTCAAATTCAAAAATATATAATAAAGTGGTTAAACGGTTTAATAAATTTTAAATGTCAAAATGGGAATCGCGGGTGTTACACCAATGACCCACAACAACCCACGCCCACATCACCCTCTTCCGGCGAATCCAGATCTGGTGAAAGAAGAAAGAAAGAGGCGAAAAAGGGTGGTTAGATCTCCTTGTCGTGGTGTTTGCGGTGGTGGTGGTTGTGTTATTTCCTCATTTTTTTAAAAAAAAAACTCACTAGTGTGAATTCGCACACCCATTTCGTGTGCACTAGTGTGAACATCTCACACTAATAAATGTTTGAATTTTGATAATATCACACACTAATCGTTGTCTGTTTTTATGCTTTTGTATTTTTTTATTTTTATTTTGATAACTCCTGTATTTGTTTTGTTTATTTTGAAAACGAGTTTTCTGTTTTTTTTTTTTTTTTTTTTATTTTGTTGTTGTTGTAGATCCGACCTCAACGATTTCAGGTTAAATCTACAAAATTTCGGTACAAAAAAAAACAAGATCTGAGTAATTTAAAAAAAAAAAAATCGGTACAACGATTTTTTTTTTTCATATCCCTTCTTTCTTTTTAAATTGTATTTAAATTTCGTCTTTTTATTGTGGTGGTTTTAGATCTGATTTTTTTCTGTGTTCTTTTACAGTTACACTTCTATTATTTTACAGTTACACTCGTATTATTTTATAGTTACACTCGGTTTAGATCTGGTTTTTTTGTGTCCTTTTTCATTTTCTTTTTTTTTTGGGTTTTTTAGTTCTTTTTCGAGATCCCTTTTTTTCGAGATTTACACTCGTATTTCTTTAAATTTAAACTCATATTTTTTTTAAAGTTACACTCTCCATGAAAGTTACACTCGTATTATGAAGTGTAAATGTGGTGTTCTCAGATCTGATTTTTTGAAGTTGCACTCGTATTTTTTTACATTTACGTTCGTATTTCTTTAAATTTACACTTGTATTTTCTCACATTTACACTCGTATTTCCTTAAAGTTACACTAATTTTTTATTTTTCTTTAAATCTCTTTTTTTTGTTTATATTTTTTTTAATCTCGGCTTGTTTAAATTCGTCTTGTTATATATTTTTTTTTAGGATTTACACTTGTATTTCCTTAGAGTTACACTTGTATTCTATGTTTTTGGTTTCGGATCTAGTTTTTTTTGCTTTATTTTTCATGTTTTTTTAATAGGTCTACCTTTTTTATGAGGGTGGGTTGGTGGTGGAGGACAGTGGTGGTGTTTGTCGGTGGTCGGACTACAGTTACACTTATAAAGGATGAAACTCTTAAACCTTCAAATTTACACTCTTAAACCTTCAAATTTACACTCGTAGACCTTCAAATTTACACTTAAAATACTACATTTACACTCGTAACGCATCAAATTTACACTCGTAACATTTTAAGACTATAAATTCAAATTTTTATATAGAAAATTGCCTAAAAAAATCAAATTTACACTCTTAAATTATTACATTTACACTCGTAAAATATCAAAGTTACACTCGTAAAATGTTAAAAATATATAAATTCGAAATTTCCGTCATAAAAAAATCAAAATTACACTCATAAAATATTATATTTACACTCGTAAAACATCAAAGTTACACTCGTAAAATGTCAAAATTATATAAATTCAAAATTTCCGTCACAAAAAAATCAAAATTACACTCTTAAAATATTACATTTACACTCGTAAAATGTTGAAAATGTATAAATTCAATTTTTTGTATACAAAATCGCCATAAAATCTGTCACCAAAAAAATCAAAATTTCCGTCACAAAAAAAATCAAAGTTACACTCATAAAATTCATACAACATTACATTTACACTCATAAAATCTGAAACTCAAAACTGATTAATTAGGGGCTAGAGAGAGAAAGAAAAATTTAATTATTGTATAAAAAATTGATTAGTGATAATTTTTTTTGTTATTTTCAATCTCAACCATCCATTTCAATCCAACCATCCACATTTTTTTCCTTTTCTTTTTAGTGGTCTTTAATCATTTTCCTCTCCATCCATTGAATCCATCCAATGGCTCTTAGAGGGACTTAGGGACTCAATGAAGAGGTGGACTCATTAGAACTTCTCTCTCTCTCTCTCTCTCTCTCTCTCTCTCTCTCTATATATATATATATATATATATATATATATATATATATATATATATATATATATATATATATATATATATATATATATATATATATATATATATATATAGATAAGGGTTCTCATGAATCCTTCATATCATATAAGTCCTAAGTCCTTATAAGAGCTCTTGGATGAAGGGAATGGAGGGATGAGATTACATCTCAATGAAGGGCCATAAATCTCTCTCCCTAGTCTCTCTCCGTAATCTTATATAACTTCTTTTAATCCTGTATAACTTCTTCCTCATTCTAATCTCCCTACTCACTTCCTCATTATTCATTCTCTCTCACTTCTCTCATTCCCTCATTCTCTCTCATTTTTCTCTCATTTTCTCAAAACAAATAGAAAAAACAAATTAAAAAAAAACGCCCTCCTTTACTCCACCCTTAGCAAAACCGCCCTCCCTCCTTTACTCCACTGTCCTCCTTTACTCCACCCTGACCACCACCGTCCTCCCTCCTTTACTCCACCCTTACCAAAACCGCCCAGCCCCGACCCCACTAACAGCAACCACCGCAACACCACCCAACCAACACGACTTCCCTCCATTCTGACCATCCACAACAAACACCACTACCCCCACGACATCACCGCCCGACCCCACAACCTCCCTCCATTCTAACCCACCACAACAAACACCACCGTTACTATAAAAAGCCAAATCTGAAATTTAAAATTGGATCTAAAATATATATATATATATATATATATATATATATATATATATATATATATATATATATATATATATATATATATATATATATATATATATAACCACCAGATTTGGTGGTGGTGGTGGTGGTGGTGGTGTGCGGTGGTTTAGATGTAGATGTGGTTGTAGTTCGGTGTTATTGTTGTTGTCGGCTGGTGGGTCGTGGTGAGGGGAGAGGAACGTGAGTTATCGTGTGGTGGCTGTTGTTGCACCACCCATTCCGTTTCCCTCACCTTCTTCTTTCTTATTCAGTTTTTTTTGGTTTGGTTCTGTGTTATCGCCTTTCTTTGTTTTTTTTTTGTTTTTTTTTTTAAGATTTGTATTGTTATATATTTTTCAGATCTTGTAACCAAAAAATATATATTTTCATATCTATTTACGGTTTTTTTCATATCTATTGTTGATTTTTTTGTTAACAAATGACATTTTTAATTTTTCCGATCTATTTGTTAATTTATTTTATTTATATATATAATTTGTTGATTTAATTGGGCAATAAGACTAAAGTTATACAATTTACGACTACAGTTATACGATTTACGACTAAAGTTATACGATTTACGACTAAAGTTACACACTTGACAAATTAAAGTTACATAGAATTTGTACTAAAATTACATAAATTAAACATAATAAATAAAATGGAGTCTATTTTTTTTACTGGTTAATTTTTGTTCACAATTTACGTTTTTTAAAGTTCCATTTTTTTTTGTTGGTAATGGTTTTTTTTAGTGTTACATATTTTGTTTGTTTTAGATAAGGGTTTTTTTTTCCAGATCTAGTATTGTTGATTTTTTTCAGATTGTAATCTTAAAGTTTAGATGGTTTTATTTTTGCAATATTATTGTTGTTTTTTTTTTTTTTTTTTTTGCAATTTCACTCTTACACTAGTTTCAGATCTAGAATTGGTTTTTAGTATTTTGGTTTTTTATTTCTCTTTTTTTTTTTAAGTCCCATATTTTGTGCTAAAGTTATAGTATTAACGTCTAAGGTTATACATTGTATAAGTTGAAGTTACACAAACATTGAAGTTATACAATGTAAATTTGAATATATTAACTCTAATTTTTTTCAATTTTAAGTCAAGTTTTTATAATTTTTGCAATTTTCAGTGTTGAAGAGGAAGGAGAATTTATTTCAAATATCGTGTTGTTATTATGTTGGTTATTTAGTTGTTTATTTCAAAGTTACACCCTTGAAACTTCAATGTGTATTACTAAAATGACCATTATCTGCAACTTTATTACACTTTTTTTGTAACTTTAATGGCATTACGGTAACTTCAATGCTCATTATGCGCAACTTCAGTGGTGTTATGTACAACTTTAATGGCTATATGTGCAACTTTTATGGCAATATGTGCAACTTCAATGATAATATGTGCAACTACAATCTCATCTTGTTATTGTGTTGGTTTCGAATCTAAATATGAATTTGGACTAAAGTTACATGATTTTGGACTAAATAAAGTTACACAATTTTGGACTAATTTTACATAATTTTGGACTAAAGTTACACTATTTATGACTAAAGTTACATAATTTTGTACTAAAGTTATACAAAAAAAGACTAAAGTTACAGTAGGACAATTTATAAAAACTTGTCTTAAAATTTAATAAAATTCATGCTCAAGAAATAAAGTTTTACCTATAAATTACAAAAGTTATAAAAATTTGGACTATAGTTATACAAATATGGATAAAAGTTATACAATATTGACTTAAAATTATACAAATTAAATTTATATATTCAAAATCATGTAACTCTAGTACTTTAAAAGTGTAAATTTAGTCCTTAATATTATAACTTCAGTTCTATAGTCCATTTTATCCATTATTTTGAGTTTATGTAACTCCAATTTTTGGTGTGTGTAACTTTAGTTCACTGATAGTGTAATTTTAGTCTTTTTTTGTATAACTTTAGTAAAAAATTGTGTAACTTTAGTCCAGAATCGTGTAACTTTAATCCAAAATCGTGTAACTTCAATCCAAAATCGTGTAACTTGAGTCAAAAATTGTATAACTTTAGTCCAAATATAAATTCAGATTTGAAACCAACATAATAACAAGATGAGATTGAAGTTGCACATATTGTCATTGAAGTTGTGCATAATGTCATCGAAGTTGCACATAATGTGTATTGAAGTTGGACATAATGCCATTGAAGTTATACATAATGTAGTTTGAATTTATACATAATGTCAGTGAAGTTGCATACAATGTCATTGAAGTTGTATATAATGTGGATTAAAGTTATACATAATGTGGATTGAAGTTATACATAATGTCAGTGAACTTATACACATTGAAGTTTAAATACTAAATCTGAAAATTTTATAAACAAGAAAAGATTTTAAATAATTTATAAAACAAGAGATTGAAGTTATAAACATTGAAATTTGAGAAAATAAATAAATATACATTGAAATTTAAATATTAAAACTGAAAAATTTATATAACAAGACGAATTTTAACGAGACGAGATTTGAAAAAATAACAAACAAGACGATATTTGAAATGTCAAAATATGAATTATAATAACTTTAATATATCTAAGATTAATATTAACAAATAGAAATAAAACAACTCCAAACAACAAATTTAACACAAAATCGAAAAAAAAAGGAGAAAAAAGAGACACATTCTGGAAAAAAAAAATGTGAACTGAGATTAAACGAGATCGTGGTGGTGAGACGGTGGGCGGTGGGTAGGTGGTGTCGGGTGAGGTAGTGGTGTATGAAGAAGAAAGATTTTGATTTAATTGGATTTTTTATTTTTGGGGGTTTTTGGATTTTTTGATTTTTTTTTTTTTTTTTCTTGGGTTTTTTTATTATTTGGAATTTTTGGTTTTTTTTGGGGTTTGAGAGAGGAGAGGAGTAAAATGTGTGAGAGATGAGAGAGAAATGATGAGTGGAAAACAAATATATAGTAAATTAGTGATTAATTAGGTAGATTAGTAAGGGAGGAGAGAGATGGTGAGATTAAGCATTAAACACACTTTTTGTGGGTTGATCTTGACCATCCATCTTCACCATCCGATGGCCCTTAATAGAACTTATGGACTTATATATATGGTGGACTCATTTGATCTCCTCTCTCTCTCTCTCTCTCTCTCTCTCTCTCTCTCTCTCTCTCTATATATATATATATATATATATATATATATATATATATATATATATATATATATATATATATATATATATATATATATATATATATATATATATATATATATAGGCGGGATCTCGTGAGTTTGGTTCTTACGGTGAGTTGTGAGTTTGAAAAATTTCAGCCACTAGATCAAAGTAAATATGGTAGTCGACTAGTCGCTGCTTCTGTTTAACTTTATACAACAAAGCCATTAAAATTTAAAACAATAATTCTTCTCTGTATCTTCAGTCTTCACCCTCTACGCAAAATTTCTCCCAAATTCCTCATTGCACTCTCTTCAACACAAATCAAAATCCCCAAATTCTCGAATTAAGAACCCTAATTTTCACTCTATCCCAAATTATCCTCTTATCTCACTTTCATTTATCGCGATTAAATTGATCGATCAACTTTCGGAATATAATTGCAATTTTATTTCGGTATCGAATCAGTTGTTACGGATCCATATTCGTAATTCATTTGAATTAATCAAATCTATTACGATTAGATTACGGATGAATGTTTTTGCTGTGATTAATGAAATTTGATGATTTAATCTGCGAGATTTTGGTTTTGTGAAGAAAATGCCAGCATTCAAGTTGAGGATTGAACCAATCGTCATGAAACGCCAATTTCGAGATACTGTGACAAAGATGCGCGATGAAATCCGAGAAAGCAGCATTACAAGTATGTTAGTGGAATGAAATCAGACATTCTAAAGATTGGGGCGCTGCCATTCGCTTGTCACTTTTCAAGTATGATAAAATGTATACTTGTAAAGTAAATTTAGTTTTATGGTTCTCATCTTCTTTGATGTACTAACTTGGCTTAAATCTGTTTTCTTGTTCGTCAATTCTTTCTCAGTTAATCCATTCTTCGAGTTGCTTACCAGGTCATTGTTTCTCTTATTTTATTTTTATTGCAAAATCTCATTTGAGACCGTCTTAAACATAAGATGGTCGTTTTCATGTTACATGGATCATTTAATGATAGCTACGATGAACTATGCTTAAGCTGGAGACCGTCTTAAGCTCAAGACGGGTTGGTTTTCGTTTGGAATAGCTTATGTTTAATCTTCTAATGCGAACCCAACATTTAAGCGGCCACTTTGTTTGTGGCATTACTGAGTGATTTAATCGAAGGATGTTTTGAAGGTGATGAAAGGCTTGTCTTAAGGGCTCTCGCTTATGGCGAGGTAGTGGGATATTGCCTATGTTTTCATGACGGATTTGAGAGGATGTTTGTTAATGTTAAGCATAGAGCTCCTGTAGCTCAGTGTATCTCCTTAAAGAAAAGTTATATTTTTCAACGAGTAATTAACCAACCACTTTGTTGATGGTATCATTCAATTGTTTAGTAGAATTGTTATCTTCTGTTGTGGAGGTGATGAAAGCGGAGCGAGTTACTTTTGCCTTCCATCCCAATTATATCTTCTCCATTTCCCTGTGGAGCTGTCCAAAATAACTATCCCCTTTGCAAGTCTAGTCAATTAAAATAATGAATATCGTATATTATCCTCAGTCAATATTTCAGTCTGTTTATGTTATCTTAACCTTCTGTTAGTTAAAGGGTGATCGGAATAACATCACAATAATAGCACAATAATAGTAGAATAACAGCACAATAGCACGTGGTAAAAAAAAAGAAAAAAAAATCAAAGTCATAAAAAAAATCAAAGTGGCACCAGAATAACATCACAATAACACCAGCATAACAGCACAATAACATGCGGTAAAAAAAGAGTAAAAAAATCGAAGTAGTAAAAAAAATCAAAGTAGTAAAAAAAATCAAAGTAGTAAAAAAATCAAAGTGACACCGGAATAACATCACAATAACAAAAGAGAATAACGGTAGAATAACAAAGACATAACATGTGGTAAAAAAAGAAAAAAATCAAAGTCGTAAAAAATTCACAATGAATAATGAGAATAACATCACAATAACAATGGAATAACAATAACAAGACAATAACATATGGTAAAAAAAAAAAGAAAAAAAAAATCAAAATCATAAAAAAATCAAAGTAACAAATAATAACATCACAATAACAAATGGAATAACAATAACAACACCATAACATGTGGTAAAAAAAAAAAAAAGAGAGAGAAAATCAAAGTCGTATAAAAAATCCAGGTAAAAAAAGCACAATAATAGCATAATAACACGAGGTAAAAAAATAAGAGTAAAAAAATCCGGTACAAAAAGAAAAAGAAAAAAAGATAACATAATGAGTAAATTAAAGAAAAACATAAGAGAAAACAAAAATCAAAGTGGTAAAAAAAAAAGCATAATAACACGAGGTAAAAAAAGAGAAAAAAAAAAATTAAAGTAAAAAAAAAGTAACATTAGAAAAAGAAAATAAGTAAATGAATGATGGTTTTATATACGTATAAGATTTGATCTTGGCCACTCATCTCTAATATAATCTAGTGGTTGAGATTAAATTCACAACTCACCATAAGAACCAAAATCACCAAATCCAATCTATATATATATATATATATATATATATATATATATATATATATATATATATATATATATATATATATAAATTAGGATCCGTTGAGTCTACCTACTTAGGGTGAGTCCGTCCTATCAATCTGAGCCGTTAGATGAAGGAGATCCAACGGTACAGTAGCGTGCGTGGCAATAAGGGTAAGATTGTCAAATTGCCCGTCAATACATAAACTTATCCAACCGACAACATCTCAGATTTTGCTCATTAATTTTTTCTCTCTCTACCCTCTCAGAACTCCTCAACTGTCCGTATTAACAAAAATTCGCAATTAAACAAACACAAAAAACTATAAACCTTAATTTTGATCCCTCTATCTATCGTGAAGTTCTTTAGTAATGGAGATTCGAGGAGACTTCAAGCTAGAAATGGTGATCGTCGTGTCACGATCTTGCGCATTTCTGAATGAAGGACATAATGCACATATTATGTTCTCCCTAATCTACCGCATCTTTGGCCACAAATAAATCGACGGCAGTGCGTAATCGGCTACATTGCTATCAGGTTTAAGATATTTTTCTTATTCTAATCTTTTTTATTTCTATTAATTAGCTTATAGTTGTTTTTAAACATGCTACATGTAATTTTGTCATATATTGATTAATATCGTTTTATTGGTTTGTTGCTGAAGTGACAAAACTATATTTAGATCGTTCTATTTCTTAATTTGTGATTTCAATTGATTTGCTTTGATATAGAGTATTTGAAACGAACTGAGCAACTTTCATATTGTTTGATTGTTGCTGAGGATATTAATGGCTGCTTATTTGAATAACGTGATGGACCTTGATCTGTGCTTCCCGATTGCGGATTACACTGACTATTATTACTCTAATAAATACTTCAATAGCTACTATCAATTTCTTCTTTTAGTATAATTGAGAATGTTAATTTAATTTATTTGACTTTTTATGTTTTGCATCTCATTGGAATGCTCATTGATTCAATGTATGATCTGATTGCTTTATTGTGGATATAGGTGTTCAAGTTTTGGTGTTATTGAATCAATGATTTTAATCGTAGTGAAAGGATGAACAGTGGTGTTAAACCATATTTTAACTGGTTATGATAATGGTTTAACTCTGTTACAATAATGTTTTGGTTGTGTTACGGTAATGATTTTTACATGTAAAGTAAATGCTAATAGTGTATGCAACTATTGTTACAATAATGGTTGATTATGTTACTAAGATTGTCCAAGTGTGTTACAATGACGATGTTATTCTGTTACAACAATGGATATCAGTTTAAGATTAATCTGTTGCGATAACTGGTATGGGTGATAACTGATAACTGTTTAGTCATGTTACAATGACGGTTTAGTTATGTTACAATAACGGTTATACTTTGTTACAATAATGCTTTACTTGTGTTACAATAACGGTTATACTTTGTTACAATAATGCTTTACTCGAGTTACAATAACGGTTATACTTTGTTACAATAATGATAACTGATAACGGTTTAGTCATGTTATAATGCTTTGTTACAATAATGCTTTATCGTGTTACAATGATGGTTTACTCATGTTACAATAACTTAGAGCATCATATAATGCTGCTAATCATAAAGCCATAATCACAGAATCATAAGGCTTACTACTTATTTATTATGAATCTAATCTGATAACCTCCCAAACATGTTAAAAAATCACAGTGATTCATCACTTTCCCTAGACTCTTCAAAAGTATGATTACTTTTCAAGAAACATAACATATGATGCAGAATTTCCAATTATAACCAAAAACAAGGAAACGTTCCTTAATATACAGTGCACAAACTTTCAGATTTTTTCTAATTAATGCTTTTGTTTTAACATTTAGCCATGTGGAAAAAACATTCAAACTATTTTAACTGCTATCATTTCCTTACTTCACACCAGCCCCCGTTCTTCATGTTAGTATTCCATCTGGCCATCTTTATTGTAAGTATGTTACCATAATGATATAGTTTTTTTTTTTTTTTTTTTGACAACGATAATGATATAGTTATGTTACTTTAATTGTATGTGTGTGTTATTGTAATAATGGTACACGTGTGTTATCGTTTTAAGTTAATTCATGGTAGTGGGGGTAGAAAATTTATTGATTTCTTTTACATGTCATTGAAAGATCGGGATTCTCATGTTACCTTGATGGACATCGAGTTGTGGTAGAGGAAAAAAAATAGTCATGAAAGTCGTGAGGTTATTGTTGTGGAGTATAAATGATGCCAATGTTTATTAAGTAGGCTAGTGATCCTTGTAAGATTAACAGTTTATCCTCATGTGAAGCTATACACAATGCTAGCATTTGAGTTTGGAGTCATGAAAGGTATTTTAAAGACATTTAGCTTCAAGTACACCTCATTTCATCTTTATTTGGCATATTTAAAGGCTATTAGCTCAAATGGGAGAGCAATGTGCAAATTTTGCACAAAGATATGGGTTCGAGTCCCATATAGCCTAATTAATTTAAGAAACAAGTGACTAAAACTTGTTATGGCATGCGCATTACAGTATTATTTAGTACTCCGTATGAAGAATTCCTAATCATATTCAATCCTGGAAAATAAAGGAGGAGGAGGTCATGATCAGACTTGGGTGTGCATCAACGACATTCATGGGATAGTATCATAGCACTACAGTAATCAGAGGTTTAGTGGCGGGGATGTGAGCCTGTTATAACCTCAAAGATGAGACTTATTTAAATTAAGCACAACTTGACACAAATGAGCAACTGTCCATTACAAACATTAAATTATTCTTAAAGTAACAGTAGTATTTAATAACCAATATGGGAGTCGAACCCACTTCTTGTGCATTGCACAATGCTCTACCATTTAAGCTAATTGGCTTTTAAAAAGGTTATAAATGTAAATGCTCTACATGTACATTAATTACGAGTTTCACTCAAATACTTCTCATCCTATAAGTGAACAACATAGACGACTATGCCAACTAGACACAAATGCAAAGAGTAAACATTGTCAGCAAATTCGCGACAGAAAACATGCTTAGATGAATATACCTCCCAAATAAATAATCAATTTGAAACCTGGATTAACATAACAAAACGTAAAACCAAGTACCATGCAACTAAAACTTCAAAATGCCTTATTACTAATTCAACTTAACCTGAAAACATAAACAAGTATGCTGGTTGATCTCAACATTCAAGCAGTCAAACCATGGTTGAGTGACAACATGCTCCCTTGTGTGTCAACAAGGTATAATGACACAGGAACACAATTATATAAGCATTGACATCGCTTTCATCAAAACACAGTAATACAGTTACTATAACATAATTGTACGCTTATTGTAACATTGTTAAATGATTAGAGTAACACTACTCGAATAATACTCCGTCTGTCTCGGTCATTTGTTTACTTTTTAATTCTTTGTATTCTTTGTAAGGGATATTTTAATCAAAGGTAAACAAATGATGGGGCGAGGAGTATGTTCTTACCGTATTAGTTAAATAAAAGTCTACTAACAACAGGAAAACATAGTTATACAATCGAAATAACACAATTATACCATCATTATAACACGGTTTCATAGTGAAATTATAACTTTATGTTTCAACACTAGTTTTTTTTTTTCTGAGGAGCGGAACTGAGGGAGTTATCTACAAAGTAACATCAGTTATTCTAAGTTGTCACACTAATAACTCTATGAAATAACACTAGTTATTTAGCATACCCACACTAGTTATTCAACATCAGTTATTCTAATAACACTAGTTTCTCCTATATAGACATACTAGCTAGTTACTCTTTCATTGTATTTGAAAGAGGTCCAATTTCAACACAGTAAAAACGAATATGCACAAATAGTATCACCATCACCTTTTAAGTGCAAAATGTACCTGTCAAGAAACAATTAATCGCAAACCTGAAAATTATTCTTGAAACAAGGGAAACAATCACTGTCACCATGAATGATGCATTATGGAGTATTTTTTAAGACTAAAATCAAGGTTCGTAAAAAGTTATCAATAAACAATTCAAGTGCTCAACTTAATTACCGTAATAAATACAGAAAGATTCATATGAAACAATCGATATCAGTGTGAAAACAAAATACTCTGAAACGAAATTAAATCTAGAATTGTAAGAAAATTAGTGCAGCAACAAATTAATATAACATAATTGAGTGGAATGAAATCAAATTTTGAGATGAAAACTGAAACTCGTACCAATTTGGAGGTGAAATGAGAGAGATTCCATCATAATTTGTGTTACAGTGTAGGTTGAATATTAAAGAGAGTTAGAGAGAATAGCGTGTTCGAAGAGAGAGAAATAAGAGCAGAGAGAGTAGCGTTTGATAAGAATGACGGCGCGAGGGAAAGCTCCAGGTTTGCTTCTTTCTTCACGAGTGATGTGGCATAAGCGACGTGGCATCATCTTGTGCGTTTATTTTTCAAATCGGACGGTCAAAAATGGTAGGACGGACTCATTTAAAACCCTGGACTCACCGGATCCTTGCTCTATATATATATATATATATATATATATAGGTGGAGTCCGATGAGAACGATCACTCGGTGAGAACGGTGAGAACGACCTATAACAACACTATTTATAAAGTCAAAATATCAATGCTTATCCCAATACTAAATCATGGACGAACATCCCAAACCAACTCCCGACGATCGTCCCAACCATCCTCGGAGGCACTTTACTGACGATATCATCGGCATCCACAGACGACGCCGGCGACAACACCTCATACTATGCCAGTAACAACGCCGACCACCTCAGGTGATGATGCCAGCAATGTCACCTTAAGACAATATCGCCAACATCATCAGTCCTCCCACACCTCATCGGATCTTCGGCGTCGAGTTCTTCTCCGCCGTTCGCACTTCTTTTCGCTGCCGTCGTATTCCCGAACTCACCGTATCTCCGCCGTCGACGTTTCCATCACCACCTATTCATTGTCCATCTCCACCTTTTATCTTTCTTCATTCATTTTTCCATGGTCATTCTCATCATTCATCCTTCCACTGCAACTCTCTCCCCCACCGATGTCAATAAAACTCCATATCTGAATATTTCCTACCACAAATATGACTTTAATAATGCTACGTATCACGAGTAAACTCAATCATATTCAAAGAATTATCTTAATCCAATAGTGACGCCGGATAGGGACAACAAGTTCATTGAACTTGATGACGAAATGCAAATTTATAAAACTTTGTCAGTAGGAAATCACGTGGTGTTCATTTTTGCTGTAAAGGGAATATGTGTGGGTCATTTTCTTAATGTAAATCAAGTGGCGTTCAATTTGAATGTCTATGGATTATTTTATTTAATCATTGTGAGAGATTTGGATAGTCACATATGAGGAAAAATGTGTATCTGTCATCTTCAAAAGGTATATATAGGTGTGATAAAAAAAAGTGTATACATAAAACTAGGTAAAAAAAGTATCTACCATAAAGTATATCTATAATCCTAAAAAGTGTATAAAATTTGGGTAAAAAGTATACCTAAGATAAAAAAATGTATCTATATTCTTAAAACTGTATATACGTTTTATAACGATCTAGATACATTTTTTTCCAGCCTAGATACGCTTTTTTACAAAATTTTTAGATACGTTTTATAACTATGTAGATACATTTTTTTCCAAAATTTTGTGACACTTTTTTACAAAAATTCTAGATCGCTATAACGATGTGGATACATTTTTTCAAATAGGTACGATACATTATTTTTCCCCATCATAGGTAGTAGGTACACCTTTTCTCACTTCGATTTACGTAATCGAATTTGTCTTTGTCTTGGAGACCGGCTAGGATGTCTCGCCGACCAGAATTTTTGCTCGTCAACCTTACTCGACTCATTTATGGAGATTTGTGTCTCACCATTCAAATTGTAGATTGATGGTCGAAAGTTGATATCGATCTTGATAGTCGGGCGCCGATGATGATCGGAGTTTCCAGGCGGAGATTAATTGATCTAGCGTGAACGGGGAGAGTAATTAAAACACAGTAACAAAACAACCCAGAATAAAAAATTGTCAAAATCAAACAAAGCAAACAATTGAAAACAAACCCACAAATTGAATAAAGAAAAGAAGGAATCTTTATTACATTTGAAGCTTGGTATTTATCAGAATGATAGATTTGAGTCCGTTGACGATAAGCTTTACGAATTTCTTCTGGGATATGCTTCTGGGATATATCATATATTCGAGCGGTGGTCGGCTCCATATCATTAAGGCCAACCGTTGACTCGTACAGGTGTCGGCTCCGATGGAGGTCGAGATGCGTTTGGCTCCAACTCAGGCCACAAATAATAAGTTGTGCGCGTGGTGTCGGTCGTCGGCAAAGGAGGAGGACATGGTGGTCTTTGCGGGCGAATCGACGGTGGTGGTTAGTTGCAGCTGCATCGAGCTTCGGGTTCTTGGTGCCGACAGAAGAAGGGCTGTCGGAGTTTCAATCGTAACCACGGTCAGCGCATCGGCGAACCTCCGGTGGTCGCCAAATGACTCTTGGGGTGGTAAACTGTTGTATTTATGGGGTGATTTTAGTAAGTGGGATGGCAGGGAATTTGCGGGAAATTGAAATTATGATAAAGAGAGGTTTAACGTGGACTAATTTAATTCGTTCTCACCGTTCTCACCGAGTGATCGTTCTCACTAGATCCTAAATATATATATATATAGTAATAAGATCATCTAAGTCCATGTCTTACACTTGAGTCCATGAGTTCTATTGTCATCCCTTAGATCATGTTATTCAATGGCTTAGATTAAAAGTAAAAAGCAACTAATAATATTATTCTAATGGCTAAAATAATTACCTCTCTCCTCCTACCACTCATAGGGTATTAGCATGCATGCAGCTTGTCAATCAAAACATCCCTGATACACGTCCTAAAAACTTCCCCCCACTTTCCATCTCTCTATTATTCAAAATTAATTTTGCCCCAAAACATTTCCCCCAAATTAAACCACATTCATTTCAACTGCTTAAGACGAAACTGCTATAAAAATCCCCCAATTTTATCGCTTTTTTGTTACCTTATTATCGTTTTTTCTCCATTTTCTTTGCTCACTTGCAAACCGCCATTGTCGTCCTTTCAATCACTTTAGAAGGTAATTTTTTTGGGGTTTTTAGAGTTTTATGATTTTTTTCCTGGTTTTTAGAGTTTTATTATTTGTTCTCTTCATTTATTTAGACGTTTTTTTTTTAATTTATTGGACATTGTTATGTTATTGGACCGTATTTGATCACCGTACTTTGTCACCATTGTTGATGTACTATTCTATTTGATCACATTTTTTGGTTTCTTCATTTTGATTAGCCAATTATTTTTAGCACATTTAGGACATGTAGGACAGTTATTTTTGATCACTGTATTTTGTCAACTAACGTTTTGAGCATATATGTTCATATTCATTAAGATTAGTCATATTTTTTTAAAAAATCCTACTTTTGTTGCTAACAATTACTCTTTCTTTGTTAAAATTACAGTTTATCCATTTTTTTTTGGAGAAATCCCACTTTTGATTACCCTTTTGTTAGAATTACACTTTTGTTGCTAAAATAACACTTTATGCTGCTACAATTACACTTTTCTTTGCTAAAATTACACTGTAGTCTGTTAAAATAACACTTTATCTTGTTAGAATTACACTTTTGTCGGCTAAAATCACACTCTTTTAAGTAAAAATGTCATCATTGCTGTTAAAATAACACTGTATTTTGTTAGAATTACACTTTTGTAAGCTAGAATAACACTTTATTCTGCTACAAATCCCACTTTTGATTACCCTTTTGTTAGAATCACACTTTTGTTGCTAAAATAACACTTTATGCTGCTACAATTAGACTTTTTTTTGCTAAAATTACACTGTAGCCTGTAAAAATAACACTTTATCTTGTTAGAATTACACTTTTGTCAGCTAAAAACACACTTTTTTCTGTTAAAATATCACTGTTGCCTGTTAAAATAACACTTTATTTTGTTAGAATTATACTTTCCTCTGCTACAATTACACTTTTGTTTGTTAAAATAACACTTTGTGTTGCTACAATCACACTTTTTTTTTGCTGAGAGTTTTCTGTTGCCTGTTAAAATAACACTTTATTTTATTAGAATTACACTTGTGGGTCGCTATAATTACACTTTATCTTGCTACAATTTTAACTTTTCTTTTTGTCTTATTTTTTTTTGTATGTAACAATTAATTTTGAGTAATGTTAACGGATGTCGTGGAAATGAGGGTAAATCGTGCAAAGTCCAAAAAAGCAAAGGTGCCTGTTAAGTTGAGTAAGGAGCTTGTTGTTGCCAAACCAGCCAAACCAAATAAACCAGACACGAAGAAAATAGCAAAGGTGGTCATGGCAAAGGTCTTGCCAAAGCAAATTGGTTGAGCTCGTTGAAAATCTTAATGATGCACAGGGAGATGCGGTACGGAGGATCGGTTTCGGTGGTATTCTGGAGCTTAAGCTCAAAACATATCCGATGGGTCATGTTAAAGATTTTCTGAAAGCATTCAGTGATGAATCGTATATTTTCCGGGCTAAGGATAAGGAGTTCATGGTCATCAAGCATGATGTGTATGACTGTTTTATGTTACCACTTGGTCCTAAAACTCTTGATCTAGTACCTACGGGCCGCCAAAAGGATTCTCAAGCGCCGGAGAACAAGCAATTGAAAGATAAATGGCGAAAAGCGTACAACATAAAAGGGGTTAACGAAGGCATTAATGTAGGAATTGTCTTCCAAGATATTTTAAAAAAAAAAATACAAAAAAGGAGGTCCGCAATTCTGCAGGCTGTTTGTTCTGCTCGCAATGTCATCATTCCTAACTCCAACATCATACAGTGGGGTTGACTTCAAGCTTTTGAGAGTTGTTGAAGATGTGGACTCGATTACGCAGTACGATTGGTGTACTTATGTGCTGGAAAATTTGGTGAAGGTCACGCAGAGATCGGTGAAAATAAACAGACGCCTGCTGGGGTGTATCCCCTTCTTAATGATTACGTACTTTCAACGTTTCGATTTCCGTGGTAAGAGTTGTCGCCACAGTCTGCCTCTCATTAAGCACTGGGGCCGGCAGACGCTTTCTGACAGAGTACATGGTGAGCTTGACAAGAACCGTTTGGGTCGGCTAACTTGGTCCTTGGTCAAGTATCCTCGGTGCCTTCAAAAAGAACTGTTAAGCATTGGTGGGGTGCCTAATGACAGCCAAGTGTTGGCCATTGGAAATGTGGTTAGTGATGCGGCATTACAAGTGACTTCAACTTCGCGACGGAAGAAGTTCATCGAGATTGAACTCCCTTCTGGTGTTGATGATGACGAGGAGTTGAAAGCTCGGGCTGTAGATGTAAGTGCTATTTGTTTCTTTGACAAGGCTAATTTTAATGTTTTAAAGTTACTTTTTCTTTCACTACAATTACACTACATTTGTAATTGCGATATTAATCAGTAATTGCTTAAATTACAAGGTTGTCAGTTAAAATTATACTTTTTAAAGTTAAAATTATACTTTTGTATGTTACAATTACACTTTTGTCCTTTAAAATTATACTTTTTAAAGTTAATATTTTACTGTTGTAGCTTACAATTACACTTTCGTCCGTTAGAATTATACTTTGTGACCTTAGAATTACAGTTGTTAAGGTTAAAATTATACTTTTGAATGAACACTTTTGACTGAACAATTGTCCAATTATCTGTATTTTAATGTAGGATGTGCATGAGCTTTACTTGAAGATGCAAAGGAATGCTATCTTCTTCTATTCATGGTATGCGAGATGCGACCATGACGCTCAAAAGGTTAACAGGAGGGATGAACCATTCTAGTGACCCTGTCGCTACACAATGCACGCAATCATTCCTTCAAAGCCAAAGGATGAAGGATTATGCTGTGGAAATGCAGGAGATAGCTGAACGAATAAATCATTCCGTGAAATCAAGACACCGTGCTCGCAACAAAGTCCAGGTGATCGATGATCGAATGATGAGGTAGATGACGACGGGTACGAGAAGCATGTTGGTGACGATGATGAAGAGGAGGACAATGGTGATGAGGACGAGGGAGATGACGAGGATGGTGATAATGTTGACGATGAGGAGGATGGTGATGATATGGAGGATGATGGATCCGATAATGAGAAAGAGGTGATTTGTAGATGTTGGTACAGACCGTGAAGGCACGGTGGCCGCCTCAATTGTTTCGGGTGAAGCAGCTAGTGAGAAAGCACTGGAGGTGTCTACACAACAGATAATGGAGGCCGTGCAATTTTACTGGCTCGGTGAATTTGCGGACTCTGCTAACAGAGACGAGTACAGTAAGGACACCGACGTGGATGTTGGTAGTACTCGTGAGATTTCCGTTATTTACAGAAGGAGGAAGGTAGATAGAAAGAAGGTGGCTGTTAAAGAACCACCAAAATTTGACCGGGAAATTCTCGAAGATATATATTCAAAAGAAGAGCTTGATGAGGCTGAGAAGAAGTTCTATGCGAATGCTGCAACTGCAAAGGAAGAAGAGCAGACGATGGATATGGACGTGCATGTGGCCGGGGATATTGAGATAGCTGACAATAAAAATGAGGACGATGGGCCCACCGACGCTGATCCACCCGTCACTCAATCGTTGATTTCGTGCACGGAGATTATTGAAGGCATCACGCCGAGCGAAATGCCGCCGAGAGAAGACCATGGAATTGGAGAGGTAAGAGAATTGGTGAATGTGGCCTCCGACACTACGGGAGCGGTTGTGCATGTGAGTGAAGTTCTGAATGCCGAGGCGGACAAGGATGATGACAAGATTGGGAAGGGTAATGCTGAACCTGGTCTCCAATGTTCAAGTTCAATAGTGGTTTCTGCAACACTAGACGATGCTGTACAAGTGGATTCTAAATCTTTGGAATTTAGTGGTCCTTGATACGTGCATTTTATGTAGTCTTTTTAGCCTATTTTATGCACGTATTTCTATGCTTTTATCGTGGTTTTATGCTACGAAATGCCCCGAATATGCTACTTTGGTTTGTTTTGTCTTATTTGCAGGAATGAACCCAAAAGTAGTGAAATCAAGCCTTTTACCATCCTTTTAGCATGCATTTGGAGGAAGAGTGAATTTGGAGCGGGAAAGAAGCTATTTTGAGATGCGAATTGGAGTAAGGAAGCTAGGCGAGCCAAGAGAGTGCTTCAATTTGCTAGTTCCTGCTTGTAAGAGCCATATCTCGAGTTCTACAACATATATTCAGGTGATTCCAATTGGTGATGAAAGTTTGTCCTTTTAGCTTTCCAATGCCACCGGATTCACCCTATTTGAACAAGTAACGAAGAAATGGCAGCCGTTTGAAGTTCAGTGCGCGAAGCAGGAATTACGCGCTGAGAAGTGCTCGATCGAGAGCCCATTTGCTCGATCGAGAGCCACTTCTTCTCGATCGAGTGGTTTAGGATGAATAAGTACTCGATCAACCTAGTTTCCTTTCGATCGACCAGTTCCTTGTATGCCTTTGCTCGATCGAGTGATTTAGTTACTCGATCGAGTGGATTTTGCTGACGGGTTGGGCTTTTTAGTCTAATTTCCGTCATTAGGTTTAATCCTACTCCTATTTTCTTATAAATAGGAGTAAAGGTTGTCATTTGTAATCATCTAAGGATCATATACTCTCCCTTTCTCTCTGGTTCGAATACTTTTGCTACATTGCTTTACTGTTACTCTGTTCTTATTTCCTGGATCCTTAATTTCAAAGAATTTCTTCTCTCTTTTCTCTCTTTTTATTTAATGTTTATTATTCCCTCTCCCTATTTATTTATTGTACTTATTTATTCCATGTCTAGCTAAATCCCCTTAGTATGTTAGGATTAGGGAAGCCGTGGTAGCGATGCTTTAATTGTATTAAATAGATTAGCCCTGCGATAAGAATTGTATTAGGCAATTTAACTGTTATCCGGTCGAATGAATGCATGCAGGAGACCATAAATCTAGTTAACCCCGACCTAGATCGAAAGATTGGAAGGGAAGGCTTGCTTAATTAAAATAGGGTATAGCAGTGAGGGCGAAAGTTAAGCTGTTTACGCTCTAGGGCGGTTTAAGGACCGAAAGGTGACGACCATAGCTCTTCTTATCAATAGTCTAATCGCCTTAGTATTCTCGATAATATAAGATCTGATAGCTGCCACGGTGGACCGACTCCTAGCATACTTCCTTTCTCTTGTTGTTAATCTCTCTCATCTTTTTCCCTCACTTTAGTCTCTAGTTAGTTAAATCAATTCAAAACCCCCAATTGTGACATTTAGACAGATAAACGGACAAATAGATAGTACACCGCCTCCCTGTGGAGATCGACCCTACTTACCGCTGACTTCTGTTAGTAGTACTTAGGTATTTTATTTTTGGTGTAGAACGACCGCATCAAATTTTGGCGCCGTTGCCGGGGAGGCAATCTAGTTATTTATTTGTTTAAATTTTATCTGTTTTTAGCCTCAGGGGATTTTTCCCTTGAGGCCGTTTTAATCTTTTGTTTAGTGCTGTTTTGATAGGCCTTACAGGTACTACCTAGACAGTTCTAGGTGAAAGACAGTCAAAGGGAAGGCTTGAGTACCTTTGACCCATCACCGATGTCCCATTATATGGAACAAAATGGGTGATCTCGCTACGGAGATGTGGTTCTGCCGAGCACAATGCAAACCGTAGTTGTGCCGCCACATCCGCCCTATCAATGGCCACCGCAACAAGATTCCCCTGATATACAAGGAGAAGACATTGCGGAGCTGAAATCCTTGATGGAGGCACTTGCATTCCAAGTGCAAGAATATGTCTCGCGATTTGATGAGCTCGAGTCTGCAGTTGCTCAATTAGCAGCTGAGATGCAAGAAGAAGAGGTTTACCTTGCTGAGAGCGGTTTTTCTCCTGAGGAAACCATGTTGCCCAATGATGAGGATGACTTCTATGACTCGGACGACGAGTTCCTTTCATATTTCACTGCCCCACGTGAAGATTTCAGCTCTATGCAGGAAGAATCACTCGATCGAGTGACCTATAATGGTCGATCGAGTGAAATTCCAGAAGACAGTCCTCGATCGAGTAATATCCCTTCTCGATCGAGTGACATACAGGAGGATAGTTCTCGATCAAGTGATGTTGTTACTCGATCGAGTGAGATGCGGGAGGAAGTTGGTCGATCGAGTGATTATTCTGCTCGATCGACTGAAATGGCCATTGGGAGCTTTGGTTTGTCATTTTGGTTTGATTTGGATGACGAGTCTGACGATGATGAAGGTTACGGTAAACCTCCCTATTCACAAAGTCGGATACACTTGAAGCCGCGATTTACGGGATGGATTCCACTGAGGAGGTTGATGAAGAAGCAGTTGAGACGGTAATTGCTCCTAGCACGGAAGAGGTAATAAACTCTTTTACCTATGATTCCGTGGTCAAGAGCAACCAATCTGAGGTAGTAAACGATAATTTTATTATTGTTTGTCCTAATAGTATTCTCGCCTCGTTTGACTCAAGCATTTTTTTTAGAGCTATACCCCCTCATATGTGGACGCACAAATTAACGATTTTTCACCGTCCTTATCATTATAAAATTGTAATTCTGAATTGGAGCCCTATATTATCGTCAATTGCTCCCGCGCTCCTATATTTTGTGGATAAATTTAGGAGCGCCCATAGGAAATTTATTAGACTTAAATGTTTACATATCTTTATTTCCTACTTTGCTATTCCACTATGGTGCTACTTATGCTGTTGTGTAGCACATGCGCAGCTATTTGACAAAGTTCTTTACGCGCTTTGAGCTGTTTTGATTGTGTTTAATTTGAGTGGCTCGAAGAAAAAGAAGGTCGAGCTGGGACCTGACTGAAGCTAGCGCTACCCGGGAGGCAACCCGGCGATTTATTTCTGCATTTATATTTACCTTAAGTTGTAATAAATGGTTTTATACCATAGACTATCTCAGTATGTTTGTCTTGTTAGTTTGCGGGCTGTTCTTATTGCGTTTTTGCAGGAGATACGATGAGAAGTATTCGATCGAGTACTTTTTGTACTCGATCGAGCACTTGTGCTGCCAAATCCTCTCTATCGAGCTAATATCTACTCGATCGAGTACCTGCAAAGTAAGAAGGCACTCGATCGACCTAGTTTCTTTTCGATCGAGCTGTTCTTGGATGCCCACTCACTCGATCGACCACTGTTGGATGGATATCGAGTGTTTTTGACTTGTATCAGCTTCCTGAGACGGTTTTCCGGGCCTTAGCAACCTCCCATTTCATGGTCGGTTTGGGGAGGTCCCCTTATTCGCGCATCTTGTGAGTTTTCCGCATTTACTCTCTCTTCTTCTTTTAGTTTGCGTTTCCTTTCCATGTTTTGGTACAATGGGGGCATTGTACGGTTTGGTTTGGGGAGGTTATGCATCCATATCCGTGTCTGCATAGTGTTTTTATTGCATTTCTGTTGTCACGTTTAATTTCCGTTTGCATTATTGTTTATTTTTATTAAAATTCATAAAATCTCATAAAAATTGAAAAATTGTTAAAATTCAAAAAATTTCACGTTTATTTTAGCATATAGGTCGAGTCGGAACGGTAGATTTCAATGATGAAATTGCACTGCAACTGTCTTTTTGCTTAAGCCCTGCATTAAACTGTTATCTTTTAGCTTTGTCTTTTGCATAATCTACGAGTTAATGTTTAATTTAGCTGAACATATAGACTTGACCTGAAATTTTGGCAACCTACTTATAAATTCTAAGATTTAGAGCCTTATCACTGGTGTCATTTGTGACCAGTTTCATGTAGGATTGTGAGTAGTTACTCCTTGCATAGCATGTTCATCAATTTGCACGTATATGAAATTCAATTGCTTTTTGCCGTCATACATTCGGGTTAGTGGTTGGTGTCACATGCAGGGAGGTGCTTACATTCCCTTTCTTTCATTTTTACCCATTTAACTCCACATTAGCCAAATTTGCCAGTTGACCCTTTAGCTACATCCAAATTTAGCCTGCCTTGTCAAGCTAGTCTAGATTGTTGTTTTGCGGTATATATTTCATTGTATCAAGTTTGGCTTGTATCTATTGTTTTGGAGTTGGTATTTATGAAGAAAAGGAGTTGAAAAAACGTGAAAAAGAAAGAAAAAAGAATCGAAAAAAAAAGAAAAAGAAAAATGAAAAAAAAGGAATGAAAAAGAAGAAACCGAAAGAAATAAAAAGAAAAGAAAAGAAAAAAAGATGTTGTTTGGTTGACGGTTTCTACTCCTATGTTCTATCTTATTTCATATGAGGAGTATGTTTGGTTCGGTTTGGTGAGTTTTATGCCAAGTGAAGGGCATGTGCTTATTCCATAATTGAGTTGAGAATTGGATGTTGTCGTATGGTTCTGTTTAGGTACTAGCTTGATCACCTATACCTCCACATTCCCATAAATGTTTTGCCTTTTCTTACCCATTGCCTCACTTTACCATATCTTTGTAAGCCCTCGGCTGTGACGGACCTTGTTTGGTTGGAATGTATGAATGGTAGCTAGAATTGTCTATCATATTAGTTGCATGCATGTTTATGTGGGTCGTAGTCTAGGTGAGCGACTATTCCTCTTTCTCTCTTTTACATATATATGTTCACCCTTTGCTTCATGAGGGAAGAGTGACCCGTGAGAGTCCATTATTAAAGGTCTTGCAAGGTCGACGGTTCAGCTTTATTATAGACATCTTACAACTCGTTTGCATTTGACTATTTGCTATAGGTGTTAGTTTGCTTGCATTAAATTGGCTTAAGTGGGCATTTGTAGCTAGCTCTGAGTTATCTTTTTCCGTTCCATTAGTTGCATTTTAGTTTACTCGGGGACGAGTAAAGGTTTGGTTTGGGGAGATTTGATACGTGCATTTTATGTAGTCTTTTTAGCCTATTTTATGCACGTATTTCTATGCTTTTATCGTGGTTTTATGCTACGAAATGCCCCGAATATGCTACTTTGGTTTGTTTTGTCTTATTTGCAGGAATGAACCCAAAAGTAGTGAAATCAAGCCTTTTACCATCCTTTTAGCATGCATTTGGAGGAAGAGTGAATTTGGAGCGGGAAAGAAGCTATTTTGAGATGCGAATTGGAGTAAGGAAGCTAGGCGAGCCAAGAGAGTGCTTCAATTTGCTAGTTCCTGCTTGTAAGAGCCATATCTCGAGTTCTACAACAGATATTCAGGTGATTCCAATTGGAGATGAAAGTTTGTCCTTTTAGCTTTCCAATGCCACCGGAATCACCCTATTTGACCAAGTAACGAAGAAATGGCAGCCGTTTGAAGTTCAGTGCACGAAGCAGGAATTACGCGCTGAGAAGTGCTCGATCGAGAGCCCATTTGCTCGATCGAGAGCCACTTCTTCTCGATCGAGTGGTTTAGGATGAATAAGTACTCGATCAACCTAGTTTCCTTTCGATCGACCAGTTCCTTGTATGCCTTTGCTCGATCGAGTGATTTAGTTACTCGATCGAGTGGATTTTGCTGACGGGTTGGGCTTTTTAGTCTAATTTCCGTCATTAGGTTTAATCCTACTCCTATTTTCTTATAAATAGGAGTAAAGGTTGTCATTTGTAATCATCTAAGGATCATATACTCTCCCTTTCTCTCTGGTTCGAATACTTTTGCTACATTGCTGATTACTGTTACTCTGTTCTTATTTCCGGATCCTTAATTTCAGTAATTTCTTCTCTCTTTTCTCTCTTTTTATTTAATGTTTATTATTCCCTCTCCCTATTTATTTATTGTACTTATTTATTCCATGTCTAGCTAAATCCCCTTAGTATGTTAGGATTAGGGAAGCCGTGGTAGCGATGCTTTAATTGTATTAAATAGATTAGCCCTGCGATAAGAATTGTATTAGGCAATTTAACTGTTATCCGGTCGAATGAATGCATGCAGGAGACCATAAATCTAGTTAACCCCGACCTAGATCGAAAGATTGGAAGGGAAGGCTTGCTTAATTAAAATAGGGTATAGCAGTGAGGGCGAAAGTTAAGTCATTTTACGCTCTAGGCGGTTTAAGGACCGAAAGGTGACGACCATAGCTCTTCTTATCAATAGTCTAATCGCCTTAGTATTCTCGATAATATAAGATCTGATAGCTGCCACGGTGGACCGACTCCTAGCATACTTCCTTTCTCTTGTTGTTAATCTCTCTCATCTTTTTCCCTCACTTTAGTCTCTAGTTAGTTAAATCAATTCAAAACCCCCAATTGTGACATTTAGACAGATAAACGGACAAATAGATAGTACACCGCCTCCCTGTGGAGATCGACCCTACTTACCGCTGACTTCTGTTAGTAGTACTTAGGTATTTTATTTTTGGTGTAGAACGACCGCATCAGTCCTGATGCCGGGGAGCCTGAGAAGGCGGATAATGCTTTGGCGGAAGTTCGAGAACACGTGTTGCCCCCCGCCACTCGGTTCCTATTCTCTACTCCGAGATATGTGATGCGAGCGCGCAGACGAACAACATTATGAAGAGGGTGCGGAAACGGCGGAGGCGCAACCACCGATGAGCGGTTGTTAAAGGAAACGAGCGGCGGAATATGTATATGCGTTGCGAGGCAAAGGAATTTATGGATGTAGAATGGACAAGTCTCAGTATATTCTTCTCGGACGTAAACGTATTCCCAGGAGCACCCAATATCTGTGCATGCTGAAAATGAGGAGGGTTGGAATAATGATGAGCCAAATTTGGATATAAGTTCTCGGACAAAGTGGTAGAGAAGGTGGTGGATGGGTCAGATCAAGGATCACGGAGGTAATGCCGTGGATGAAGTTATTTAGTTAGAATTACATTTTTCTCTTTTAAAGTTACACTTTTGTTATTTACAGTAACACTTTTTTGGCTTAGAATAACACTTTTCTCTGCTGCAATTAGACAATTGTTAGTTAAAATCACACTTTATTCAGTTAGAATTACAATTTTCTCTACTAAAACTACACTTTTTTAAGGTAAAATTATACTTTTGTAGCTTACAATTACACTTTTGTCTTCTAGAATTAGACTATTTTTAGTTAAAATTACACTTATTTGTGATAAAATAACACTCTATTTTGTTTGAATTATAATTTTGTCTACTAAATTATACTTTCTTCTCTGCCACAGTTACACTTACTTACTGATGATGAAATAACACTATTTTTATTACAGATGCGGCAATTGAGGATGTTGCCGGGAAGTCTTCGGAAGGGACTATCGAGAGAAGAGAGGTAACAATTGTGACGTAGTACCAGGGGCAGAGAACGCCGACATTCATATCCCGGTCCCGTCGTCCCTCACGCGTGATCCGAGCTACCATCCTTTTTTACTTCACTCGAGTGAGCCCTTACCATGCATGGATCACGTCATTGAGAACCTTGGGTGTTCTATTGATTGTGGGGCACCTAATCCTGATTTGTGCTTTGCGACGAGAAACCTAGCATTCAGTCAGGAGCTCCTAGTGCCAATGTTCAGTGACAGGAAATATGTGATTGACTATGCGTTCAATCAGTCAGACGCGTTTAACGAGTTGTAAGTGTATTATTCTTTACAAGAGGCCCTTAACATTCCTAATTATATATATATTTGATCGCTAATTACATTTTTTTTTTGTAGGGAACGATTGGTCCAATTCAGCGAGTTTTATTTCATTACCTGGGAAGATATTGCAACTTTGAACCCTCGGGAGCAAATCATGACAAGTGTTATTGATGGTTGGTGCTTGCTACTCAACCACATCATGAAACCTTCGGACATATCCCGTTCTTTCTTTGGACTAAGTCACACTGTAAGTAAAAATGTTACCTTTGTGTGTTAAAATTACACATTTGTCCGTTAGAATTATACTTTTTAAAGTTAAAAAGTTCGTTTTGTATGTTGAAATTGCACATTTATCCGTTAAAATGATACTTTTTGCCGTTAGAATTACACTTTTGATTGTTTAAATTATACTTTTAACATCTCCCTTCTGAGTTTATTCTAACACTTTTTTTGGTTAAAGGTTCACTTTATTTTTATAAAATAGCTCTTTTAATTATCTGTTCACGCATTTAACACTTTTCAAATTAAAGGACCCCGCAAGGTATATTTGGAACGCTCAAAAGCTTGGGAAAGTGTTGAACAAAGACGAAGACATTTATGGTGGTTTGGGATGCCTGGGTGAAACTCCGTCGTGCACCATTCCAAATACGGACATGGTAGGTAACAAAACATGTAATCTTGTCTCATGGTTTTTAAGTTTTCCTTGTTCTGATCTTAGCGACAAACAGTGCAGATCTTTCTGCCCGTGTTATCTGGCGACGGTGATCACTACAGCTGCGTGTGCATCAACTTTCTCACCGAGCAGATTGACTACCTCGACAACCGCAAGTACGATGACCCAATAGAAACGCTCCCTTACGGAGGGATAGCGCGTATTTCGGTAAGTGTCCGATATCCACAAGTCAACCAATTTATATGGGTCGTACTACGTTAACACACTGACGTTTTTTCATGTTCAGGCAAATATAATGGGGAAGTATTTGGTGTCTAAAGGGCTGTCTAAGGGGGCAAAGGTCAGCGGGTTCAAGATTGTCAACATTGAGTTCAGCTGGCAAGGTCAAGGGTATTCGAGAAATGACTGTGGCGTTTTCATGATGCTACATATGATGTTCTACCGCGGAAGCCCTTTTCAATGTGACCTCGGGAAAGAGGATACTGTGAGTTTGTATCGTGCTGAGATTACCGCAATACTCGTCCTCTGTGACATTAACAGTATCAGAGAAGATATCCTGACGAGGGTTGGTTTTTTCAAAACGACTGCTGGACATCCGTTGACAAGAAAGTTGAATGCTGTTAAGAGGAAAACAGATGGTGACATAGGGCTGGAGTCCACAAAACGTGCGCGCGTAACTGAATTTGAAGAGCCCGTTATGGAGGCGACGCCTGTTGCCATGCGCATTCCATCTGTTAAAGCGCTATCCTCTGTTAAGAGCCATCCCCGTGGAAAGGGGGACGGGTTGGGTTGCTCTCTCGACTGTGGTAGAGGTGGTCTCAACACAAATGTGGTGTCGAAGCTGCTCCGGGGCAACCAAGCGTTAATAAAGGATATTAAAAACAGGAGGAAGCATGTTGCCGACTATTTCTTGTTAGATGACCACACTTATGATGAACGGTCTGTCAATCTGGCTTAATTAACTACTTCTTTAATCAAGGATACTCAGTTTATTTTTCACATTTATTTTACATTAATTAACGACTTCTTTAATATTACGGAGTGCAAAGGTGAACAATGATGCAGTACACCCGTCACGCAACGCTTCGGAGAAAAGACATTATGTCCTTGATGCTGAAAACCTTATGTCGTTAAATGTGATCGAGTCTTTGGTCGATTTTGATGAACCATTTGGAGAAGGAGGAATATGGCGACCAAATGAGGATGTCATTCTTTGGTATACGTCACATGGTAATTCCATTTATCATTGCATAATATTTATGTCCACTTCTATTACACCTTTGTTACTTAGAATGACACTTTTCTTAATTACAGTGTTATTATGTGAATGTTTCACTTTAGTTCTTTTAATCCACAAAAGTGTCATTCTAACCGTGTGAAGTGTAATTTTAAGGGACAATAGTGTAATTTTGGGTGACAATGTAACCACATTAATCATGTTCACTTGTTTGCCTTTTCAAGGATTTACTTTTGCGTATGCTCGGGACGTTTGAGCAACCAGGCACACAATCGACAAAGAACTATGACGACTGTACGGATCCGGGACACCTTCATCGTCGGCGGTGAGCGTACCGTTAACTTGAAAACAGACTTGCTATTTGTCCCGTTCTGCATTGACGACCATTTTGCATGCGTATGTATCAATCACAAATCAAATACAATCGACTTGCGATTTCGGGCAAAGGCATTCGACTTGAAAAAGTCGATTTGGCAAAGCAAATAGCGTTTAATTGTAAGTTATTGTCGATCGCTTTCTTCCGAATGCTATATTTTTTGTTCAATCGTTTTTATAAGGTAATTATGTACATTTGCAGTCTAGCGCAGTGAGTGATTATTTAGAATCACGGGATAAGGAAAAGAAGAACACTAGGGCACGGGAAATTCCTAATTATGTGTTGCGCCAGATACCTTTCAGCGGGATGTCACCAACTCTCAACCAACCGTCGGTCCTGCTTCACCATGATGGCGATGCTCTTATACGAGGGTCTTCCTTTTCAGCATGAAGACCTCGAGAAGAAGAAATCACGGCGCTATTTGGTGATCCAAATGTGGTAGCTACCCTCGTTACGCGGACATGAACATTTTGCGCGAAGGTGTGCTCGAGAAGGTCAAAGCTTTTGTTAGCACGAAGGACAAACTGTGGAAGGTATTACAACGAAGCGTAGACAGCCCCGTGCCAATGTGAAAAAATAACAACCTTAATTTAGTAGTTCTGTTTTTGTGGGAATATTCCCTTGGCTATGTAAACACTTATTTCATACTTGGTATTATTTGCAGATGTTAGCAACCTTAATGTAGACAGTTAGTTTTTGTGTAAATAATCTTACAACATTCTATAAAAGAATGCCTTTTCCTCTCAAGCAAGATGCAGCCACAACTGTCTTTCAATGTATCTACTTCAACAATATAGAGTAATATGTTAGTTAAATCGATCGAGGAAGAAAGTGTGACTGTAATACACAAAAGTGTAATTCTAACCGTCGAAGTGTAATTCTAACAGGCCATAGCAAAGTGATGATAGACCTTACATTACATCAAATATAAATGTAATTTTAAAAGGCAAAAGTGTCATTTTAGTAGTTTTATTTATGAAAAGATAGTAATGTTGTTTTACCTATCTGAAAGATGGTGCAATAATAACTATGTGTACTTTGAAGAACATAATTTGTCATAATAGTCAAGAGTGAAAATTTCAACGTTCTGAATTTGCACATTATAACTGTGTCGTCTAATAAAAAATACTTCATCAAAATACATTGTAATACCAACGGCGACCGTTGTCTTCTGGCGCTTTGATGTCTAAACACAATACGAAATGTTCATGTTGTACCTCGTATTTTGTGTAGACATCCCAAAAAATTGTACTACTTATTACGTATTAAATTGATTATTCTAAGATGCCTTCTTCTTCTTCTTCTTCTTCTTCTTCTTCTTCTTCGTCTTCTTCTCCTTCTTCTTCGTCTTCTCCATCTTCTTCTTCTTCCGACGAGGTTTCTGATGATTGCGACACTGGCGGGTGCTCTGCGAATGGGTTAGGGCAGTTCCTTTTGTCATGGTTAGCTAATCGCTTGCAATTTTTACACATACGTTTTGGCTTCCTTGCCAAAGCAACTGCTTTTTCCTTCTTCGACAACATTTTCTTTCCGCTCCCTTTGTTCTTGGATTTCTTGGGCGGCAAAATGGTTATCTCCTCACTAGGAGAACATCCAAGAATTTTCTCCAACTGTTGTCGTTTATTCAATGGTGATCCTAATGGTGAGAGTTTCTCCTTAAACTGTCTAATTAGACTAGAGAAGTTCTCGACATCATTCTTCAATTTGCCCATGAGCAACCCAACTGTCTGATGAATCTCCGACCACATTACTGACATCGCAATCTGTTTTCCATCTATTATATCAACGTCCTCAGTTGCTTCACCATTACAATCGAACATTTTAGACAACCTTGCATCTTTACACCATCTTTTAACAATACATTGTTCTGGAATAATCTTCACTCCGTTTGATGAGTAAATCCATATGACATGCCGGCAAATAATGCCTTTCCTCTCAAGCATTCTGCAGCTACAAGTGGCTTTCAATGTATCTAGTTCAACAATATAGAGTACTATGTTAGTTAAATCAGTCAGATGAAAGTGTGACTGTAATACACAAAAGTAGCATTTTAATCAATAAAAGTGTGATTGTAACGGATAAAAGTATAACTTTAATAAATTTGTAATTTTAACTACCCAAAGTGTAATACTAATCAATAAAAGTGTAATTTTAACGGATTAAAGTATAACTTTAGCAACCCAAAGTATTATTTTAACAACCCAACGTATAATTCTAACAACCCTAGGTGTAAATCTAATCAACAAAAGTATAATTTTAACGGATAAAAGTATAATTTTAGTAAACAAATGCTACAGAATGATACCTGGCGTATGTGACCTCATAATTTCTCTCCCTGTTTGCATCTCTTACAGTGGTCACTTCTAAAGAGCCACACTCAGTGAATCCTCTACTTTTACAAGTACCAATTGAGCACTTGGCCTCTTCTTTAAATTCCTCGAATACTTTATGACTGTACACTTCCGCCCCGTGCACTTCAATAGCTAGATGCGTTGATATTTCAGGGAAACTGTGTCTGTTACAGTTGTCAATCTGTTTCTGTGTGTGTCTTTGCTGGTCCATCGCGCTGTCAAAACGCATCGTAAACTCAACTAATGTTCCTGACTTACTCTCAAATCTCTTAAAAAAACTATTTTCGCTCTCTGATCTTTGGGTTGTCCTCATAACACCTCCCATATCTAGGTCCCTACAATGAGCCATAACCCACTGCTTCCTTTTAGCGTACATTTCTTGGAACCAGTCAATGTTATTAACATTGTGTTCCCTGCCAATTTCTTCCCATTTTGCATCGAACTCTGCCGCTTCAATGTCTTCATCCCATATTATGGCATTCAATTTCTTTAGAAACACTGAATAATCATCTCTCGCCATTCCATACTTGCTTGGAACCTTGTTCATGATATGCCACATACAATAGCGGTGGCGCGCTGTCTTGAACACCAATGGCACCGCTTTAAGAATACCAGGATCCTGATCGGTGATAATGTACTTAGGCTCTTTGCCACCCATCGCACCCAGAAAACGGGTGAACACCCATTTAAACGAGTCTGCATCTTCATGAGCAACAAGCGCTCCACAGAAAGTGACTGACCGTTTATGATTATCAACCCCCGTGAAAGGTGTGAATGACATGTCATACTTATTGGTGGAATACGTCGGGTCGAATGACACTGCATCCCCAAAAACTGAGTAGTTCCTTCTAGCGATCCCGTCGGCCCATATAGCTTTACTAAGGCTACCGTCAGAATCAACATCATAGTCAAAGAAGAACCCTGGTCTAGTAACAGCCAATTCCTTAAAGTGGTCCACGAACATCTGACCGTCCCGTTCATGAATGTAGCATTTCACATCCCTGTGAAAGTTCTTAAAAGAATTCAAACTAGCACCGATGTTTTCAAACCCATTAACATGTTCCTTCAGAATTTTGTAAGTCTTCGTAGCTCCTATCTTCAGCTGTTGATTATTGACAATCTTTTAGATGTACGGATTTTAATCATCAAAAACATAATTAAAACAGATACAAATATATCAGTTCAAATAAAGAAAAGTGTTGTTTTAACAATAGAAAATGTAATTGTAGACTCAAAAAGTGTCATTTTAGATGACAAAAGTGTAATTCTAACAAAATAAAGTGAAATTATAACATAAACAAGTGTAATTTTAATCAAGAAAAGTGTAATTCCAATCAACTCAGCCTTGAATTATAAAGGATTATCATTTTCTGATAGTCTGTTATGTTGCATGCCAACTTTTGAAACTCTCTATCTCTGGCTGATAGAGAAAACAGATACAAATGTATAAGTTCAAAAAAAGAAAAGTGTTCTTTTAAGAAGAAAAAATGTAATTGTAGACGCAAAAAGTGTCATTTTAGTTGACAAAAGTGTAATTCTAACAAATTAAAGTGAAATTATAACATAAACAAGTGTAATTTTAATCAAGACAAGTGTAATTTTAATTAACTCACCCTTGAATTATAAAGGATTATCATTTTGTGATAGTCTGTTATGTTGCATGCCAACTTTTGGAACTCTCTATCTCTGGCTGATACGAGTTCATGGTTGTGCCCACTGTGGAATCTGTCAATTCGTAATTCCCCCTTTATCAAGAACAGCCTAATCCTCGCTTTGCAACCAACACGCCTGACTTTGTGTCTCCTACCTGAGTCCTGGCCGCCACTACACTCCAATTGTCCCTTCTGTTTGAACCCCTCCCGGTTGCAAACCAACAGTTTAGATTTGATCTCCCCTCCACGCCATCTCTTAGTCGTGTACTTACGCACATCAAAACCACAAGCAACAGCATAAATTCTATAAAATGTCACTGCTTCCTCTATTTCCAGGAATTCCTGACCAACATAGGGGGTGAACTTAGCTTCAACATCTTTGCAAAATTCTTCTTCGTTCGGCTTTCGTTTTCCATTGTGCTCAATATTATCTGACAATAGCGTAATTATTATCAATTGTTTTCATAACAACTTAAAGTAACCCATATATTTGTTCAAATTATATATTTCTTAAAATTACACTTTTCGTAGTTATAATTACACTTTTTCCTGTTAGAATTATACTTTCTACTATTACAATTCTAGTTTATAAACTTGCAGCTTTTCTGTTACAATCAACCCTTTGGTTGTTAAAATTACACATTTCTGTGTTACAATTATACTTGTTTCTATTAAAATTACAGTTTGAAAACTTACAGAAATTGTCTTTTGCAATCACACTTTTACTAGTAAGAATTAATGTTTACAAATTTAGAACTTTTGCCTGTTATAATAACAATTTAACCTGTTAAAATTACAGTCCAATCTGTTAGAATTATACTTTTTATTATTACAATTACAGTTTCAAAACTTGCTTTTACTCATTTACAATAAACCATTTGGTTGTTATAATTACACTTTTGTCTGTTACAATTATACTTGTAATTATAACAATTACAGTTTGAAAACTGACATATTTTGTCTCTTACAATAACACTTTTACCTGTTAAAATTATACTTTTATCAGATATAATTACACTTTTATAAGTTATACTTACGATATTGACAATTTCAATTTAAGATACAAATATTACACTTTTGAAATTCCTTTGCCTGCATAATAATTACAATAATACTTTGGTGGCTTAAAATCACACCTTTTGCAGTTAAAATTACAATTTCATCGAATTCACTGTTATAAATTTCAAGCCTGACACTATGATGTTGAACTTATTATTCACAGAGTTTAACTTCCATCATGGAGAAGTTTAACTTATTATTCACAGAGTTGATATTGAACTCCATAATGATGGAGTTCATGTTAAAAGAGTGGATTCTGATTTTACATAATAAAAAACAAGCTTAAAAAATAACCTAAAATACACTTCCTCATCATATTTAAAGAACTGTTAATATCTAACCTAATGTTTTCATAAAAATATGATATATAAACTAACATGAAGAAAATAAAATAAAACAATCCAATAATTACCATGGCCAAATGGAACCATTTGCAAATCCGTCATTTTTACGTTGGACGTTGGTCTTGTTGTTTGTTTCTGAGCTTCGAGGATAATAATGGAAGATGATCAAGGAAGCTGATAATGCAAGCTGATAAAGGAAGATGGGAAATGAAGAAAGTAAGATTTGCTCTCAATTTTCGCCAGTCTGATGAGTTTTTTTTTTTCAAATTGTGTTTTGGTGGAGTATGTTTAGAAATGTGTTGAGGAAGGTTGTTGAGTGATTATGTATGTGTTTGTGTGTGCACAGTGGGTAATAGCCAATTGTACTGACACATCCCTTCTCTCTCCTGCTCACCCTATTTCCTTTTTTTTTTCACGCCTATAATGGGCTTAAAGTAGGCAAATCTCCACTCTCCATTCTCCTAATCCAAGGGTTCTAATAAAGACTTAGGGACTCAAAAGATATTAAGAACTTAGAAGAACTTTTATATATATATATATATATATATATATATATATATATATATATCACGTGAGTTTGGTTCTTATAGTGAGTTTGTGCTTTAAAATCCCATCCATTAGATAATAGTAATTGAAGAGCTGAGATTTAATGGCATAAAACAATTGATTTAACAAAACATCGCGCGCAGATAAAAGCAAACACACACAAACCTAATCTTCTTAATCTCCGCCCATTAAGATAGTTAAACTTATCTCTCTAACCCCTCTCTATAAAAAAAAAAAAAAAAAAAAAAAAAAAAAAAAAAAAAAACCCCAAAATCTCTAGAAAAAACCCCAGGATCAAACTTTCAATATCTGATTTCTTATCAAATTCATTAACACTGCACCAGATTCATCAATTTAATGGCAAGTCATCAGACTGTCGGCTACAAATACAGGTATAACTCTTGATATATCATTACTATATGAATTTTGATTGATTATTGGGTAAACTTACCATTTAAAAATTGAGTCGAGCTTAATATATATGTTTCCTTATGGTACTTCATTATTGATATCTTCTCAATTTCACCAATTCTCTTCTCGGTTTCACCAATTATGCATCAATTCTCTGTGCTAGTTTGTTATATACGGAGTAGTTGAAAACTGGTTGTTATAGCAGTAATTTTTATCGATTATTTCGATTTCTAAGTTACAATATGGAAAAAAGAACAAACTATCCGCAAGATACTTCGTAGTATTTAGCAACTCCAACTGAAAGCACTATGTTCGAAGGAGGTTGTCGGAATGAAGGTAAGCTTATTGAAGGAATTATATTCCGTGCCTTTCATTGAATCATAAATCAGTTTATATACAAGTATTGCAATCCTATAAACTAGGTAACTAATCTATATTCTAGGCAAAGATCGTAACTAAATAATTTACATACAAAATTAGAAAATATTTACATATTATCTATTACACCCCCGCAGTCGAAACGGGAGGTTCACGGACATTGAGACTGGACCGAAAATCGTCAAATAATACCCGGGGTAACCCTTTAGTGAAGATGTCAGCCGTTTGTTGTTTCGAGGGGATATGTAAGACTCGAACTTGCCCACGGGTAACCTTTTCGCGAACAAAATGTATGTCAATCTCAATGTGTTTTGTGCGTTGGTGCTGAACGGGATTGCCTGTGAGGTATATCGCACTGACATTGTCACAGTATACAATAGTAGCCTTTGATGGTGGAGCATGGAGTTCCAATAATAAATTTCGGAGCCAACAGGACTCAGATACTACGTTAGCAACTCCACGGTATTCGGCTTCCGCACTTGAGCGAGATATGGTAGGCTGCCGCTTTGAAGACCAGGAAACCAAATTGTCACCCAGATAAATTCCATATCCCGAAGTGGAACGACGGGTGTCCGGACACCCGGCCCAATCAGCGTCGGTATATGCAACAAGAGCCATATCACGTGAGGAATATAGGTGTAAACCAAGAGATGTGGTGCCTTGTATGTAACGAATTATACGTTTTAGAGCTGCCAAATGCGCTTCACGAGGGTCATGCATATGCAAACAAATCTGTTGTACAGCATAAGAAATATCCGACCGCGTGAACGTTAAATATTGCAGAGCCCCTGCCAAGCTCCGGTAACTTTGAGGATCATCAACCGGCTGCCCTGCATTCTCACTTAATTTTTTATTAGTGTCGACAGGAGTGGCACACGGTTTACAGTTTGACATACCAGCGCGGGCAATTATCTCAGTAGCATGAGTGTGCTGAGTGAGGAAAAGGCCTGCATTGTGACGTGAGACTGAAATACCGAGGAAGGAACTCAGCGGGCTCAAGTCTTTCATAGAGAATTCCAACGCAAGTAGCTGCATAAGGGACTGCCGAAGTGTATCCGAGGAGGCTGTAAGAATTATGTCATCCACATATAAAAGAAGATAAGCCATGTCAGAGCCTTTACAGTAAATAAAAAGAGAATGATCACAGCGGCTATGGGAAAACCCAATAGTGGACACAAAATCCGCAAAGCGTTGGTACCAAGCACGTGGAGCTTGTTTGAGTCCGTATAGAGACTTTTGTAATTTGCATACATGGTCAGGACGAGCCGAATCTCGAAAACCCATGGGCTGATACATGTACACAGTTTCATTGAGATTTCCATGTAGGAAGGCATTTTTTACATCTAATTGATGAATTGACCACTTTTTGGAGAGAGCAAGGCTGAGTACTGTCCGAATAGTAGTCGGCTTAACGACTGGACTAAAAGTTTCCTCGCAATCAATGCCCACCTGTTGAGACCTGCCATCACCTACAAGACGAGCCTTATAACGCTCAAAAGAACCATCAGCACGTTTTTTAATACGAAAAATCCACATCGACCAAATAACATTGACATTAGCCGGACGAGGTACTAAGACCCACGTCCCATTTTCAATTAGAGCATTATACTCATCAGTCATGGCGGCTTTCCAGTTTGGGTCGGATAGAGCTGCTTTGGGATTTTTTGGGAGAGGAGATTGGACGGTAGTGGCAGAGAGGTTAATTCTGGTGATGGGTTTATAGATACCACGCATAGCACGAGTGGTCATGGACCTGGGTGGAGGGCTCGGGTGGGTCCTAGGATGAGGGCTCGGGATTGACCGGGGAGGAGAGCTGGGGTTTGACCGAGGAGGGGGACTCGGGGTGGCTGGATTAGACCGAGGAGGAGTATGCTAACCAGGAGACGAAGGAGGGGAAAATGGGTCAGGGTGCGTGGTTTCAGGGGAAGGACAAGGAGTGTCCAGGAGCCAATTATAGGTAGAGGGAGTAGGGGAGTGCACATCCTGAAACGGAAACTTGGTCTCGTCAAAGATGACATGACGAGAAATGAATATTTTTCGGCTTGAAAGATCATAACACTTATAGCCGCGATGGTTTAAGGGATAACCCAAGAAGACACAAGGAGTTGAACGAGGTTGGAGTTTGTTTATGGTTGTTGATGGGATAAGAGGATAACAAAGACACCCAAATACTCGCAAATGATCATAGGACGGAAGACGATGATACAGTGCTTGTGTCGGGGATATATTTTTGAGTAGTTTGGAGGGGAGAATGTTCAGCAAATATGTGGCCATATGTAGTGCATGATGCCAAAAAATAGGCGGGACATAAGATTGTGTGAGAAGTGTGCGAATAATATTGTTTATGGATCTAATTTTACGCTCAGCCTTTCCATTTTGTGACGATGTATGAGGACAAGAAAATCGAAAAGACATGCCATTGTTGTGACAAAAAGCATGAAAGGAAGCATTATCAAATTCTCGACCATTGTCACATTGAAAGCATTTTATTTTCTTACCGAATTGAGTGTGAATATAGTTACTAAAGGACGAGAAAATTTGAAATACTTGTGATTTTCTGCCAATTGGAAATGTCCACAAAAAATTAGTAAAATCATCCAAAAACAAAACATAATATTGGTGCCCAGCTGAGCTTAAAATTGGAGATGTCCATAAGTCGCTGTGCAAAATATCAAACGGAAATAAAGTTTGAGAGACATAGGGATAAAACGGCAACCGAACATGTTTGCCCAAAATACAAGGTTCACAAATAAACTGAACAGAATTAGAAGAACAACTAATGAGTTTATTTTTGGAAAGGGAATGCAATGTTGGAGCACCCGGATGACCTAGCCGAGAGTGCCACGAGAAAGGGGTAACGGCAACATTGGTGGAAGCCGTGCTGGTGGGTAATTGAGGACCGACTGGTGTGATGGGATAAAGTTCACCCGTGCTATCACATCTCATAATTTTCTTCCCGTCCGGATATCCTTCACAAAGAAACCTAACGGATCAAACTCAATAGAAACATGATTATCAGTAGTGAAACGACGGACAGAAATCAAATTTTTAATGAGTTTAGGGGCATGGAGGACGTTTTTTAGAGACAAGGGAGGATGAGGGGATGGCAAAACAGCAGTACCAGTTCCGCAAACAGGAATAGCCTGTCCACTACCGACAATTATATTATTATTTATGCCCGAATGAAAATAGGACGAGAGTGTACCTTGATCGGCGGTCATATGAGATGTAGCGCCCGTATCCATGTACCAGTTGGGATCCGGAGGTTGCAGAGTCAGTGTGTGCATTGCTTCAGCAATGTTGGTCGGTGTGTACACTGGTTGTTGTGGCGGCTGTACCTGGTATGCTTGGTATGCCTGATGGGTCTGCGGATGTGGACCGAGTATGCCAGCTTGACCACGAGGTAGTGGAGGACGAGTCCAGGCTGTAGTTGGGTACGGGCAGGAGGGCATGGCCCATTGTGAGGCCCACATCCATGGAGGGAATTGAGTCCACGGATTTGCAGCAACAGGGGTTTGGCTAGTCTGAGCAGAGTTAGAATCACTGGATGTTCCACCATTATTATTATTATTATTATCTTTACCTTTATTGTTTTTGTGATTGTGTCCCTGCTTTCCTTTCCAATTCCTGTTGTTATTGCCTTTCCAATTCTTGTTACCACTGTTTTTATTGGACTGATTCGAAAAACCCGAGGAAGTGTGACGATTGGTACTAGTGTCAGCCGCCTTAGAAGCCACAAGAGATGTAGCAGCAGTTTGAGCATTACTAGTAGCAAGGTTTGCAAGACGGGATTCTTCAAGAACGAGACGAGAGCGGGTCTCATAAAAGGATGGTAATGGGTCAGTTTGTTGAATGAACGAAGCAACATGGGAATAGGTCTCATTTAAACCTTTAAGAATTTGCAGGACTAATCGTTGATCAGAGATGGTGACGCCAACATTACCAAGACGATCCGCAATGGATTTTAATTCTTGACAATAGGCCGAGACATTTTGGAAATTATCAAGGCTGACATTAGTGAATTGACCTTCTAAATAGACAGCACGAGTATTTTTATTGTCGTGAAAAATACCTTGTAAGCGGTCCCAAGCGTCTTTAGCAGTGGAGTTCGGCTTTAGGATTGTATGGAGAAGTTCAGAGGAGATGGTACCATATATCCATTGAAGTACGATAGCATCATTACGCTCCCAGGTTTCTTTGGCAGCCGAGTCAACGACCGTCTTGGGTGGTTCCGAGGGTGGAATGATATGGTGAAGAACCTGGTGAGCCCGACAATGAATTTTGAAGAGTTCCGCCCATGAGTCATATTCAGAGGTCTCAATTTCAAGAGGAGACGAGATGAATTGTTTGATGTTCGAGAGGGAAAGATTGTTTTTGTCAGCCATGGAAGAAGGAGGAGTAAAGCAGCGGAGAGAAGAGATAGGTCAGAGGAACGAAGTCCCTGATACCATGAAGGAATTATATTCCGTGCCTTTCATTGAATCATAAATCAGTTTATATACAAGTATTGCAATCCTATAAACTAGGTAACTAATCTATATTCTAGGCAAAGATCGTAACTAAATAATTTACATACAAAATTAGAAAATATTTACATATTATCTATTACTTATCTTTGCCTTTTAGGGTAGATGGTTGTATATACATCCGTAGGATACAGAGAAACATTTGTCTCTTTACTAGTTAATTTAACAATCAAGTGTTCTTTTATTTTGGATTGGTTGTAGCTTATGGGCAATTGACATGATCACTTTGATGTACTGATGTAGGAGTTTTGTTAGGTTTTGATTTTGTCAATAATTGACATTGGATAGATTTTCTAGCTTAGTAAACTAATAGAGTGATAATATACATTAGTTGAGTTTGCATAAACAATTTGTAGAACTAATTTCCTTCATAAGACAGGACTGATATGACTATATCTTAAATTTCTATAGTCGGAAACTGGGGTAATGTTGTTCTTGTTATCGTTCATTTGAATGAAAGTAAGAAAGTCGAGCATTAACATGAAGTAGCTATAGTACTACACCACATTCAAGCCAGATTTTACGACGGAAACAAAAAAAAAGGCTTTTGAAGAAAGACGAGGAAATGGGCTTGAATATGTTCAGATAGTAGGATAAAATATGAGGAATAAAACCTGCACAAGACATGTAAGAAACAGCAGCATAAATCTCTTTTCCAGACATTCCCTTTGCTTCAACTTTTTCATAATTATTTTCAGTTATGCATAGTTGTGTTGTCTTCTCAAATGATTCAATTTGTTTGCAATTCTGGTTAAATTATTGTTGTCTATGTGGGAGTCTCTTCTATGCCCTTTTAAGTTTGATGGATTTGGTTGTAGAGATGTATACTCTTTTTAAGGCTATTAGCTCAATGGTAGAGTAATGTACGTCTTGTACAAAGACGTGGGTTCGAGTCACGCATAGCCTAATTCTTTGTTGCAATGTACACAATAACACGTGGTACAAAAACAGTAAAAAAAATCAAAGTAGTAAAAAAAAAATTAAAGTGACACCAGAATAACATCACAACACCAGAATAACAATAACAGCAGAATATCAGCATAATAACATAACATCAGAATAACAGCACAATAACATGTGGAGTAAAAAAAAATCAAAGTAGTAAAAAAAATCAAAGTGACAACATAATAACATCACAATAACACCAAAATAACAATATCACCAGAATAACAACACAATAACACGTGATTAAAAAAAAAAGACTACAAAAATCAAAGTAGTAAAAAAAATCAAAGTGACACCGGAATAACATCACAATAACACCAGAATAACAACACAATAACATGTCGTAAAAAAAGTAAAAAAAATCAAAAGTAGTAAAAAAAATCAAAATGACACCGGAATAACATCACAATAACCGCAGAGTAACAGTAACACCAGAATAACAGCACAATAACATGTGGTAGGAAAAAGTAAAAAATCAAAGTAGTAAAAAAAATCAAAGTGACACCGGAATAATATCACAATAACACCAGAATAACAGCACAATAACATGTGGTAAAAAAAAGTAAAAAAATCAAAAGTAATAAAAAAAAAACAAAGTGACACCGGAATAACATCACAATAACAGCAGAATAACCAGGGTCGTCTTACAATAATTGGAGGCCAGTGCCATAAGGAAAAATGAGGCCCCAAATATAAATACACACGTATATTATACTTCGAGGTTCGTATTGAATTTCATTAATAAAAGCTTGTAATATGGTGACCAAAAGCGGAGGCCCGGTTCCCACGCCCGTGGTTGCCCGTCGCCTTAGACACCCCTGAGAATAACAGTAACACCAGAATAACAGCACAATAACATGTGGTAGAAAAAAAGTAAAAAAATCAAAAGTAGTAAAAAAATCAAAGTGACACCAGAATAACATCACAACAACACCAGAATAACAATAACAGCACAATAACAGCACAATAACACGTGGTAAAAAGTCGTAAAAAAATCAAAGTAAAAAAAAAAAAGCACAATAACAGCATAATAACACGTGGTAAAAAACAAGAAAAAAAATTAAAGTAAAAAAAAAACAAAGTGAAAAAAAAAAATCAAAGTCGTAAAAAAAAAAAGCACAACAGCATAATAACACGAGGTAAAAAAAAGGAGATAAAAAAAATTTAAAGTAAAAAAAAAAAGTAACACTAGAAAAAAGAGAAAATAAGTAAATGGCAGTGGTGTTATATGATAGGTAAGATTAGATCTTGACCATTCATCTCTAATATAAACTAATGACTGAGATTTTAAAGCACAAACTCACCATAAGAAACAAAACTTACAAGAAACTAACTAACTAACTAACTATATATATATATATATATATATATATATATATATATATATATATATATATATATATATATATATATATATATATATATATATATATATATATATATATATATATAGAAATAGAAATAGGATCCTGTGCGAACCTAAAGTTCGGTGCGAACTTACAAACTCCCTTTTAGCCATTAGATCAAATCAGATCAAAAAGGGATCATATTAAACGCCTTAAACAATTACCTCTTCTCTTCTTTCCCGTAAACCCCAACTCCATCACTCCAACACTTTAAACTTCCTCATCGTCATGTCGCCGGAGCTCCGACATCAAACTCGCCGCTTCCTTATCCTCCCTATTCGCCGTCGAGGCCTCACATGTAGGACATTTCGTCACTCTATTGCCTGGTATTGTGGGTTTTTAAATGATTTCTCTTGTTATTCTTCAACCAATTGTTAGATCTACTAAAAAGTGCAATTCATTTCGAAAAACCAACTAGTTTTTAGCTATACTCGTCAAATTTGGATTCTATTTGAGATGTAAAAGATAAGATATCAAATTTGGATTCTCGACAGTGGGGCCGGAGGTCGGCGCCGTGTTGTCTCATTTACCGGCGAGTTTCTGGGTTGTTGAAGGGGATGAGTTGAGGTAGGGTGGTCGTGATTGGGTTTTGTTGTAGGTTGTAGTGGGAGGGTGTGGTGTTAGACATAGGTCCGGAGCAGTGGTCTATGTCAGGTGACGGGAAATCCGAATGTTGAGATTTGGTCGAATTTCTAGATCTTGATCATGATGTTGTGTTTGTCGGTGGTGGTGGTAGTTGTGGTAGTGGTGATGTGGTTATTAGTGGTAGTGGTGGTGGTGGTGGCAGTGGGGGCGGTAGATACACATAACACCAGCCCGGATACACATTGTATTACTACGGTTATGGTGTCAGGCAGATGTCATGCTGGTGGTGGTCATTACGGTGGTGGTGGTACATGGGTTTGGTGGGTGGTGGTTTATGGATACAGATTGTAGTTCCATAGGTACACGAGTATACTGTTATGGATACACAAATTGAGCATAACTTCAAAATTCAGTGAACTTAAGTGTAGGGATATAAGTACTTTGCTCATAGGGCTGAGCAAAACATCGATTATGCTATGCTTGTTGATGACGGTGTTGCTAAAGTTGTTAATTTGGAGAAAGGTGGTGCCTTTACTTTTAGCAGTCCTGAGGATATGCTCAAGCTTCTCTAATTGTCTCCACTTTTCGACGTTGTCTTGTTTTGTTCATCCGATTTGTTTTCTGTTGTTTTAGATTACATTGGTTTGAATAATGCTGTATTATTTAAACCAATCTCTCTTTTATTTCTGAATTCTACTTGAACATACAAACTCAGAGGAAACCATTATAGTTTCATTCTTGTTTGGAACTTTTCTTGTTTTATCAGGAGTTAGTCTCCTTTATTTATATTTGCAGATATGTGAGGCTCCGCCACTAAATAGGAAAGTGAATGATGTCCAATTTTATGTGTACAAAATTGTTACAACTTAACGAATGTCGGGGTAGGATAGCTAGAAGTAAAGTCGAATTAGATACTTTTAAGTTGTCAAATACATACCTTTGGCAAGCTAGATACACCCTTTTAACTTGCAAGATACTTACATTTAGCTAGCTAGATACAATCTTTTAAGTTTTAACTAGTTAGATACATTCCTTTAAGCTTCTAGATACATTTTCCTAGTTAGCTAGATACACCCCTTTAACTTGCTAGTTTCGTATATCTAGCTAGTTAGATACACTTCGTCATGTAGCTAGATACTTACCTTTAACTAGCTAGATACATTCAAAGTTGCTAGATACATACCTCTAACTAACTAGATAAATACACTCTTTTAGCTATCTAGATACACTTATTTGAATTACTAAATACATTGAGCGATGTAAGATTAATAAATTGAGAGATGCCATGTATCCCATTTAGGATACACGTCCCTTTCGTTTGATCACATTAAATTGTTAGATATATTTCTTTAAATTGTTAGATATATGCTTTTAGCTATCTAGATACACTTATTTGAATTACTAAATACAAATATACTTATTTGAATTACTAAATACAAATCTTTAGCTTGCTAGATACACTTTTAAGTCACTAGATATACAACTTGCTAGATATACACCATTAAATTATTAGATACAAACTTTTAACTTGCTAGATACACACGTTTAAATTACTAGATACATATCATGGATATACCGGATGAGTCTTACGACGAAAACCATAATTTCGAAAACCTCGGATAATACCATATCCTTATTATATCACTCATTTCACCCTATTACTATATGCTAAACCTTGCTAACTAAATTCCGATGACGACCATTTCTCAAGGCCTTGCATTCCGCCATGAAACTGTTAGATACAGCTTGACGTTCCAAGTTGAGAACATTCACAGCCACTGTTTTTCCATCCAAATTTCTCTTGAATACGAATCCAAACGAGCCTGTACCAAGCAGGTTTTTAGAAGAAAACCCAACTGTCGCTAGCATTGTAAACATAAATTAGAGATATAAAACTGGTCAAACGTGAACAACTCAGAAATAACAACTTATAACAAACATAGATAACCACAATACTTATCATCATTATAATAGAAAATCAGTGCTCTTTTAGTGTTTTCCTAAGGTTTAAAATCAGTGCTCTTCCGCACATAACACCTTCTGAAGCTTCAATCAGAGGCAACTTCTCCTTCAATACCTTCCATTTTTCATCAATAACATCTTTTGCTGCTGTCGCTATCACTTCCGCCTCAAGTTCCCGTCGACGATTTTCTGGATAAAACCGCCGATCAATTGACTGGATCCTTTGGATTTTGGGATAAATTCCTCCATTTTGAATCTCACGGTTGGTCATGGAAGCATCGTTTGTCAAGCTTGTGGAAGGAAGCAACCCAACCTCCGTCAGCGGCTTCCGGTGGTCGTCAGTGGCCAGAGATAGGCGTTGGGGTATTAATTATGAAGCTGAGAGGGAGGTGCGTCGGTTGTTAAGTTAGTTGGTTTCATCGCAGGGATGAGTCGGGCCACGTGCGCCGTCGAACTGGGTTCTCCGGCATAGGTGTAGCCGAGCTTGGTGGTGAAAGCCTGATGGTGGTGGAATAAAGAGTGGGCGGATTGGGTTTGTTATGCAGGGAGTAGGAGATCTAATTTGGACCTCTGATTATTCAATATAAGGGGTGGTAACCATTAGTTCGTACATTCATACCCTATTTTAGTTCGCACTGACCCGACCCTATATATATATATATATATATATATATATATATATATATATATATATATATATATATATATATATATATATATATATATATATATATATATATATATATATATATATATATGCAATTGACAAGAAATCGAATTTCATAAATGTGCAAAAGTAATGGACATGTTATGCAAGGAGTACTACTCTCAATTCCTAATGAACTGGTCATGAATGTCACCAGTTATAAGGCTCTAAATCTCAGAAATTGTAAGGTAGGTTGCCAATTTATCAGGTCAAGTCTAAACAATCAGCTTAATTTGAACAAAAACTCGTAGATATGTGTAAGACTCAGCTAATAATTGTCAATAGAGTGCAAGGCTCAAGTAAAAATGTCAAGTTAAAGTACAATTTCATCACGGAAATCAACCGTTCCGACTCAACCTATATGCTAAAATACAGGTGAATTTTTTTATTTTTTTGATTTTTTTTTTATGGGAATAAACAAGCAATGTATACGGAAATTAAACGTAATAACAGAAATGCAATAAAACAAGATGCAGACACAGAGATGGATGCAAAACCTCCCCAAACCAAACCGTACAATTCCCTCATTGTACCTAAAAGAGGGAAAGGAAATGCAAACTAAAAAGGAGAGAGAGTGCAGAAGCAGAAAACTTACAAGATAACGCGAAGAAGGGACCTCCCCAAACCAGCCAGCAACATGGGAGGTCACAGCTAACGGCTTCAGGGCAGCTAAGTTGCGAACAGAATGCAAGAGTACCTGCAAATTCGCAAATAGCAACCGCACAAAAGTACTGCCAAAGCAAAGAGGGCTAAATTGGTCATAGTCTATAGCCGAGTAGGCTATATATCAAGGCACACAACAAAACTAAATTGTTTGAAAAAAACAACTAAATAGTTTGAACTCAGGGTTGCCTCCCAAACAGCGCTAGTTTCAGATAGGTCTCAACTCGACCTTCTTCTTATCATCCACCGACAGAAATTAATAGCCCACAACAAGGTTGTTGACTGGATGAGGTTCCCTCAGCATCCATCAGCTTGACCTTAGGTCTCCATACCATCCGAGCAACAGGAGAAGAACAACTTATCGCGGCGTATTGGCCTCCACTTTTGGCCCTCTTGCGCGCTTTCTTCTTGTACGACCTAGCCTCGTCCAATCCTCCGCCTGGGTCACCAATCCACACCGTTCCAGTCTCCAAAGTTAACGTATGATGCCCAGCTTATGGGTCCGTCAACCTATCAGTACCTGCAGAAGAAGTAACAAAGGAATTAACCTTTATTGTAGAAATATCGTCTAAAATAAATTTAAACGACCATTCATTGTTATTAGCCAAAAAATTACTCGTTCGAGCACTTATATAACCAGATCGAAGTATTTTTTTAGCATTTGTACTCGATCGAGCAACTTGTGTCACTCGATCGAGGACTTGATTTTCCTCATTGCTCGATCGAGAGCTTTCATCCTCTCGATCGAATACTTCCTCAGGCATTTCACTCGATCGAGTAGAGTAAAGCTCTCGATCGAGTGCTTTAACAGTGGCAGGCGTGACTGCATTGTATCCTTCCTCTTGAACAGTGTTTGCAACATTAGTAGGCAGAACCGGCCCTTCGCAGGGAGTTTCAGTCCAGGCGTGGATAGCACAGACGGTCTCGGGCCGCCTAGAAATTTGCTCGGCCAATACTTGAGCCAACTGAGCTTTAAGTGACTTGATATTGGCGTCTTTAGTCTACATAACTTCTTGCACTTGAAGAGCAAGTGACTTCACTATAGTCGTCAACTCAGCAATTTCTTCTTTCTGCTTATTAGGAGGAGTTTGTTGTGACGGCGGCCAAACAAATGGAGACTCTTGGTAGTCTCGTTGCTGAAATAGATGTGGCGGCACATGTGCAGAAGAATGACTAGCCTGCCTACGCTGCCTAAACCCATAGACTACATCATCATCTGCTAGACAAATGACAGCTCCCTGCCCCGTAGTACCACATCTTTTACAGTGGACCACCTGTTGTGCCGTAGTATGGAGCTGAGGTTAACCACTCCAAGACTGTCTACTCTCCAGCTTGCCAGATCTTGCATTCTGAGCTTCAAACTGTGCTATAATTCGGGAGACACTAGACATCTTTGTAGAAGGGTCAAAGGTACTCAAGCCTTCCCTTTGACGATCTTTCTCCTAGAATCCTGTCTAGGTAGGACTTGTAGGACCTATCAAAACAACACTGAAGGAAAAAGATAAAAACTGCCTCAAGGAATAAATCCCTTGAGGCGGAAGACAGACGAAAATAAACAGATAAATAGGCCAATTGCCTTCTCGGCAACGGCACCAAAATTTGATACGGTCGTTTCTGTACCAAAAATAAACCTAAATATACTAACAAAAGCTAGTGATAAGTAGGGTCGATCTCCACGGGGAGGCAAGGTATCTATCTTTAGTCCGTCTATCTAAGTCACAAGTGGGGTTTTTATATTTGATTTTCTAAACTACTGGAAGTCAAAGGGTAAGAGCAATAAAGTAAGAGCAGTAAAGGAAGAAAATGATAGATGTGATTAGATAAAAGAGAGTATGTCAGGATTTCGGTTCACCATGGCGGTTTATCGACTCAGTTGCAAATACCCTAAATAATCTAATGTGAGAAGAATACAGGAAAGGTCCTTCCGGTCCACTTTCTATCCTAGATTTCCGCTAACTTAACTTCCGTCCTCATTAGGGTAGTCTACTGTTCATAGCAGGTCTGTTCATTCCAATCTTCCAATCCAGGAACGAAATTAACCAGATTAATGTAATTTAGAAGCATGCATTCAACTAAATTGGTGTACAATTATATTGCTTTGGGACAGATTCTTATAAGTAAACCATCTAGTCTATTCGCTACATCGTCACAATCCTACCATGGATTCCTTAGTCCTAACATAGAAGAAATTAGCTACTCATACTACTAATGGTGTCAACAATAATAATAATGAGCATACTAATCAAAAGCATGATGGAATAAAGATGATTAAGCATAAACTAAATTAGGGCAGAAATATTAAAGAGAGAAAGCAAGAATTTAAAGCAAACGAACAAAAAGATTAAGATTAAGAGAGAAAAGTGATTACAATCTAAAGCAATCCAGCGTAACGATCAATCCAATAGCAAAGCAAGAGATTAAAGGAAAGAGAAAAAGTGATTAACAGTGAAGAGTGTGTGAGAAAAGAGAGTTTTTGACCTAATCCCGACTTCCTTTATATAGGGAAGTCATTATTCACATAAAATAAACCTAACACGGGTTAAAAATCCCGAGTATATAAGCTAATCACTCGATCGAGTAACTTTATATCACTCGATCGAACAAATCCAAGCTAAAACCTCTCGATCGAGTACTTTAGGTACTCGATCGAACACTTATTAAATAGGCACTATTCGCTCGAGTAGAAAAAGGAGTCGATCGAACACAATTGTACTCGATCGAGTACTCTCCAGCGCACAATTCCTGCTTCGCGCACTGAACTTCAAACGGCTGCCATTTCTTCGTTACTTGGGCAAACAAGGCGTTTCCGGTGGCGTTGGAAAGCTAAGAGGACATGCTTTCATCTCCAGTTTGAATAACCTAAAAATGAGTTGTAGAACTCGAGATATGGCTCTTCAAATTTGGCACTAGCAATTTGAAGTTCTTCCTTTGCTCCCCTAGCTATCTTACTTCATTGCGCATCATAATTAGTAGTTTACAAGCTCCGACTCAACTCATCTCCTAAATGCATGCATAGGGACATGTTTTAGGCATGATTACGCTCTTTTCCGGTTCATACCTGCAAATAATACAAGACAAACCAAAGTAGACTATTCGGAGAACATTTGTAGCAAAACACCACACAAAATGCATAGAAATGCATGCAAATGAAGTACAAAATACCTATATAAAATGCACGTATCAAATCTCACCAAACCAAACCTTTACTTGTCCCCAAGAAAAAAAAATGAAAACTAATGGAACGGAAATGAAAACTCATAGCTAGCTATAACTTGTCTACTTATACCAATTTAATGCAGTCAAAAATTAACAGTCACAACTGTAACAGTCAACACGCAAACGAGTTGTATGATGTCCATAAATAAATCTGACCTATCGACCTTGCAAGACCGACAAAATCGGACTCTCACGGGTCACTCTTCTCTCATGAAGCAAAGGGTGAATATGTATGTAAGAGAGAAAGACAATACAGTCACTTACCTAAACTGCGACCTACATAGTAAGCGTGCAACAAAAATGATAGACGATTCAAGTACTATACATTCCAACCAACAATGTCCGTCACAGCCGAGGGCTTACAAAAAGTATAGGAAAGTGAGGTTCAGGTGAAAAAAGGCAAAATAAATTATGGGAATGTGAAGGTAAAGCGTCAAGCTAGCTCCTAAACAAGACCATATAAGACCGTCCGAATCTCAACTGACTGAAAAATAAAAACAAGTGCCCTTCATGGCACATAACTCACTAACCAAATATACTATCTCCTCAAAAATATAGGAATAAAACGGAGGAGTGAGACCGTCACAAGATAAAAATAAGCACAGTCGGTCTCTATTATTCAACCAAACTCAAAATTTTCCAAACTTTTTTCTTCTGATTTCACGTGGGATTTTCACACATTTTTTTTAAATTTTTTTCCAACTCTTTTTTCTGATTTTTTCTCACGTGTCCTTTTATTTTTTTTTTTTTTTTTTTATTTTTCACGTTTTTTTTTCTTCCTTTCTTTTTTTTTCTTTTCTTCATCCCTTCTCATTTTCCTACCAACTCCGGACAATAAAAATGAGCCAAACTCGCAACATGGATCAAAATACCACAACAGTCACACTAAACTAGTTTGACAAGGCAGGCTAATTATGGATGTAGCTAATGGGTCAAAAAGCCTAAATTTGGCTTAAGTGGAGTTAGATGGGTGAAAAATGTAAGAAAAGGAAATTTGCAAGCACCTCCTTGCATGTAACACCGACCACAAACCAGAATATATGCAATTGACAAGAAATCGAATTTCATAAATGTGCAAAAGTAATGGACATGTTATGCAAGGAGTACTACTCTCAATTCCTAATGAACTGGTCATGAATGTCACCAGTTATAAGGCTCTAAATCTCAGAAATTGTAAGGTAGGTTGCCAATTTATCAGGTCAAGTCTAAACAGTCAGCTTAATTTGAACAAAAACTCGTAGATATGTGTAAGACTCAGCTAATAATTGTCAATAGAGTGCAAGGCTCAAGTAAAAATGACAAGTTAAAGTACAATTTCATCACGGAAATCTACCGTTCCGACTCAACCTATATGCTAAAATAAAGGTGAGTTTTTTTTGTTTTTTTGAGGTTTTTTTTATTTTATTTTTATGGGAATAAACAAGCAATGCATACGGCAATTAAACGTAATAACAGAAATGCAATAAAACAAGATGCAGGCATAGAGATGGATGCAAAACCTCCCCAAACCAAACCGTACAATTCCCTCATTGTACCTAAAACAGGGAAAGGAAATGCAAACTAAAAAGGAGAAAGAGTGCAGAAGCAGAAAACTTACAAGATAACGCGAAGAAGGGACCTCCCTAAACCAGCCAGCAACATGGGAGGTCACAGCTAACGGCTTCAGGGCAGCTAAGTTGCGAACAGAATGCAAGAGTACCTGCAAATTCGCAAATAGCAACCGCACAAAAGTACTGCCAAAGCAAAGAGGGCTAAATTGTTCACCGTCTATAGCCGAGTAGGCTAATTATCAAGGCACACAACAAAACTAAATTGTTTGAAAAAAAACAACTAAATAGTTTGAACTCAGGGTTGCCTCCCAAACAGCGCTAGTTTCAGATAGGTCTCAACTCGACCTTCTTCTTATCATACACCGACAGAAATTAATAGCTCACAACAAGGTTGTTGACTGGATGAGGTTCCCTCAGCATCCATCAGCTTGACCTTAGGTCTCCATACCATCCGAGCAACAGGAGAACAACAACTTATCGCGGCGTATTGGCCTCCACTTTTGGCCCTCTTGCGTGCTTTCTTCTTGTACGACCTAGCCTCGTCCAATCCTCCGCCTAGGTCACCAATCCACACCGTTCCAGTCTCCAAAGTTAACGTATGATGCCCAGCTTCTGGGTCCGTCAACCTATCAGTACCTGCAGAAGAAGTAACAAAGGAATTAACCTTTATTGTAGAAATATCGTCTAAAATAAATTTAAACGACCATTCATTGTTATTAGCCAAAAAATTACTCGTTCGAGCACTTATATAACCCGATCGAAGTATTTTTTTAGCATTTGTACTCGATCGAGCAACTTGTGTCACTCGATCGAGGACTTGATTTTCCTCATTGCTCGATCGAGAGCTTTCATCCTCTCGATCGAATACTTCCTCAGGCATTTCACTCGATCGAGTATAGTAAAGCTCTCGATCGAGTGCTTTAACAGTGGCAGGCGTGACTGCATTGTATCCTTCCTCTTGAACAGTGTTTGCAACATTAGTAGGCAGAACCGGCCCTTCGCAGGGAGTTTCAGTCCAGGCGTGGATAGCACAGACGGTCTCGGGCCGCCTAGAAATTTGCTCGGCCAATACTTGAGCCAACTGAGCTTTAAGTGACTTGCTATTGGCGTCTTTAGTCTGCATAACTTCTTGCACTTGAAGAGCAAGTGACTTCACTATAGACGTCAACTCAGCAATTTCTTCTTTCTGCTTATTAGGAGGAGGAGTTTGTTGTGACGGCGGCCAAACAAATGGAGACTCTTGGTAGTCTCGTTGCTGAAATAGATGTGGCGGCACATGTGCAGAAGAATGATTGGCCTATCTACGCTGCCTAAACGCATAGACTACATCATCATCTGCTAGACAAATGACAGCTTCGTGCCCCGCAGTACCACATCTTTTACAGTGGACCAACTGTTGTGCCGTAGTATGGAGCTGAGGTTAACCACTCCAAGACTGTCTACTCTCCAGCTTGCCAGATCTTGCATTCTGAGCTTCAAACTGTGCTATAATTCGGGAGACACTAGACATCTTTGTAGAAGGGTCAAAGGTACTCAAGCCTTCCCTTTGACGATCTTTCTCCTAGAATCCTGTCTAGGTAGGACCTGTAGGACCTATCAAAACAACACTGAAGGAAAAAGATAAAAACAGCCTCAAGGAATAAATCCCTTGAGGCGGAAGACAGACGAAAATAAACAGATAAATAGGTCAATTGCCTTCTCGGCAACGGCACCAAAATTTGATACGGTCGTTTCTGTACCAAAAATAAACCTAAATATACTAACAGAAGCTAGTGATAAGTAGGGTCGATCTCCACGGGGAGGCAAGGTATCTATCTGTAGTCCGTCTATCTAAGTCACAAGTGGGGTTTTTATATTTGATTTTCTAAACTACTGGAAGTCAAAGGGTAAGAGCAATAAAGTATGAGCAGTAAAGGAAGAAAATGATAGATGTGATTAGATAAAAGAGAGTATGTCAGTATTTCGGTTCACCATGGCGGTTTATCGACTCAGTTGCAAATACCCTAAACAATCTAATGTGAGAAGGATACAGGAAAGGTCCTTCCGGTCCACTTTCTATCCTAGATTTCCGCTAACTTAACTTCCGTCCTCATTAGGGTAGTCTACTGTTCATAGCAGGTCTGTTCATTCCAATCTTCCAATCCAGGAACGAAATTAACCAGATTAATGTAATTTAGAAGCATGCATTCAACTAAATTGGTATACAATTATATTGCTTTGGGACAGATTCTTACAAGTAAACCATCCAGTCTATTCGCTACATCGTCACAATCCTACCATGGATTCCTTAGTCCTAACATAGAAGAAATTAGCTACTCATACTACTAATGGTGTCAACAATAATAATAATAATGAGCATACTAATCAAAAGCATGATGGAATAAAGATGATTAAGCATAAACTAAATTAGGGCAGAAATATTAAAGAGAGAAAGCAAGAATTTAAAGCAAACAAACAAAAAGATTAAGATTAAGAGAGAAAAGTGATTACAATCTAAAGCAATCCGGCGTAACGATCAATCCAATAGCAAAGCAAGAGATTAAAGGAAAGAGAAAAAGTGATTAACAGTGAAGAGTGTGTGAGAAAAGAGAGTTTTTGACCTAATCCCGACTTCCTTTATATAGGGAAGTTATTATTCACATAAAATAAACCTAACACGGGTTAAAAATCCAGAGTATATAAGCTAATCACTCGATCGAGTAACTTTATATCCCTCGATCGAAAAAAACCAAGCTAAAACCTCTCGATCGAGTACTTTAGGTACTCGATCGAAAACTCATTAAATAGGCACTATTTGATCGAGTAGAAAAAGGAGTCGATCGAACACAATTGTACTCGATCGAGTACTTTCAAGCGCACAATTCCTGCTTCGCGCACTGAATTTCAAACGGCTACAATTTCTTCGTTACTTGAGAAAACAGGGCGTTTCCGGTGGCGTTGGAAAGCTAAGAGGACAGGCTTTCATCTCCAATAGGAATCATCTGAAAATAAGTTGTATAACTCGAGATATGGCTCTTCAAAATAGGCACTAACAATTTGAAGTTCTTCCCTTGCTCGCCTAGCTATCTTACTTCTTTGCGCATCATAATTAGTAGTTTCCAAGCTCCAACTCAAGTCATCTCCTAAATGCATGCATAGGGACATGTTTTAGGCTTGATTACGCTCCTTTCCGGTTCATACCTGCAAATAATACAAGACAAACCAAAGTAGAATATTCGGGGAACATTTGTAGCCAAACACCACACAAAATGCATAGAAATGCCATAGGCGTAGCTAGGGGGTGCGGTGGGTGCGCTTGCATCCCCTCTGAATTCTGAAAATAATTGTTAAGTACAGAAAGAGACAAATATGGACTACAAATCTCTCTTGGTGCAGCGGATAGAAACTCAAATAATTTCACCGAGGTCTAGTGTTCGAGACTTCTAATGCACACACTTGCTCTTTTTTTTGTTGATTTCCCTAGGCTAAATAGTTTAGTTAGTACAGTAGTAGTCGAGGAGTTGCTATAAATAACAGTTGAAAATTATTTATATTAACAATATGGGGTATTTCTTGAAATTTGTTCATTTTGGTATCTTTCCGTCATTATGTTTTTAATCCTGCATTTTGTATCAATAAGTTATTACTATCCCATTCTTCCTCCGGTTTCCAAAATTCAACCTTTTTTTTAAACTAATTTATGATTTATCCATATAAAAAACTCTACTTATTTCAAAATCTATCAAAAGTCAAATAAAGTTAGTTGTATTTGTTTGTATACTTTATGACTAAGTTAATTTAGATAATAATTTGCATATTAGGATGTGGGAGTTAAATAATATATTAGTATAGTTTTGTTTGAATTAATACATTTTTTCCCTCTTTTTAGAGGCTAATAATTCGGAAATCTACTAGCTTTGACTACAATATTCAAAAGACACACAACTTTATAATACTCTATTTATATGTCAATTTTTCATAGCATATAATTTTGCATCCCCTATGAGCAAATCCTAGATATGCCACTGAGAAATGCGTGCAAATGTGGTACAAAATACCTATATAAAATACACGTATCAAATCCAAAATTTGATATGGTCGTTTCTGTACCAAAAATAAACCTAAATATACTAACGGAAGCTAGTGATAAGTAGGGTCGATCTCCACAGGGAGGCAAGGTATCTATCTGTAGTCTATCTATCTAAGTCACAAGTGGGGGGTTTTGTATTTGATTCTCTAGACTAATGAAGGTTTAAGGGCAAGAGAAATAAAGTAAGCGCAGTTAAAGCGAGAAAATGTGATAAAAGTGATCAAGTAAAAGAGAGTATGTCAGGATTTCGGTTCACCATGGCAGTCTAACGAATCAATTGCAAATAGCCTAGAAAATTTGCTGTGAGAAGGGCATGGGAAAGATCCTTCCGGTCCGCTATCCACCCTAGAATTCCAGTAACTTAACTTCCGTCCTCATTAGGGTAGTCTACTGTTCATAGCAGGTCTGTTTATTCCAATCTTTCGATCCAGGAACAAAGTTAACCAAATTAAAATAATTTAGAAGCATGCATTCAACTAATTTGGTGTTACATTTCTATTGCTATGGGGACAGATTCTCACAAATAAATCGTCTAGTCTATTCGCTACATCGTCACAATTCTACCATGGATTCCCTAATCCCGACATAGAAGGAATTAGCTACTCATACTACTAAGGGTGTCAACAATAATAATATAGAGTGTACTAATTAAAGACATAATGAAATAACAACGATTATGCATAAACTGATTAGGGCAGAAATAAGAAAGAGGGAAAGCAAGAATTAAAGCAAACAAATAATAAGATTAAGATTAAGAAAGAAAGGATGATTACAAGCAAAAGCAATCCGGCGTAAAGATCAATCCACAAAAGCAAAGAGTAAAGGTATGAGATTAAAGGGAAGAGAAAAAGTGATTAACAATGAAGAGTGTATGAGGAAAGAGAGTTTTTGACCTAATCTCGACTTCCTTTATATAGGGAAGTCATTATTCACATAAAATAAACCTAACACGGGTTAAAAATCTCGAGTATCACTACTACAAATCCCTTGCTTTCATGACACTTCACCCTCGACGCTTTTATAAGTGTCGACCTTAAAATCACCCTCTATCTTATTTTAATGCCTTTTTTAATATTAACCGCTCATATTCCTTATATGGGCGCGTATCTGAAAAATTAAACCCTATGAACCCTCTTTTCTGGAATCCTTTTCATTGTCCTCTTCATCTTCATTCATAGAAAAAAAAACCTAAACTAAAACTTCTCACCAAATAGTTCTAACCAAAAACACCTATCATAATGTTTGGGAGACACCAATATCAACGGCTAACGACACTGTCACGTCGATCCGTCACCTTCCACCAGCAATTGATCGATGTTCTTCCCCTCTGTCGGAGCGTCTACCTGATCCGCCGCCTACAACCCTCCGTTTCCGCATCACATCCATTACAACCTTCCGTTTCCGCCTCAACTCCTCAGAAATATTATTCATAGTTAAAAGTTCCTCTTTTTTATTTTTTTTCTAATCTAAATTTCAAGTTTTGTTATTTTTTGTATTAGTTCAGTTCCAATATCGGTGAATTAAGTACGTTGTTGATTTTTTATGAGATTGAGCTTTGTTCGATTTAGTGTTGATTATCTCTTTATTTATGAGTTTAATGGAATTCGTTTAGTATAAATGCTTGATTTCTACATTTTGTTGTTCAATTTATTGAATTTGTCGATTTGAATCAACCTAACTCTGTTTTGCTGATTATTTCAGTTGCGTTAAGGATTCAGTATTCCCTGTCTCCTTTGTCAGGTATGTCAATAGTTACAAACTTTCAAGGCTTTTAGTTTTTAATTGATAATTGAAAAATGTGTTAGTCATTTTATGGGCTATCTTTTATGTATGCTTTGTTTTTAAATTTTTATTGTAGTAAATTGACTGATATGCAATGATGTGGTTTAATTTCGGTGTACTGCTAATGTCACTGATTGCTTTATTACTATTTGCCTCAGCATTCCAATTAGCTCTATTTTAATAGTAATTTATATAGAATAAAGTTGAGATTTTGAGAATTGGGTTTGAGTTAAAAATGGAAATTGATTAAGGGTTAAAGGAGCCTATGAAATGTCTAATCCCTTCGCCGCAATTTTTGAGTGATTTATATAGCCATTGTTCTTATTTAATGCTCTGAAATCTGAAAGCAAACAATATTTATTCATACAGAATGAAGTTGAGATTTTGAAAGCTGAACCTTTTGTTTTGATCGGGATTTGATTAAAGACGAACTCTTAATGCTCAGCTTATGTGTTGAATTTATTACATTCTTTTGGAGTGAAACATTTTTTTTTCCTATGGTTTTACATTTTAATCATCCTTTGGCTTTACAAGAAATGTTTTTTACTTTGAAATAAGTTTTTGGTTCTTACTTTACTAGATAGTTAGCCTTAAACCCGTGAATTCATGGGGATTTTTTTAAAGAATGGTGTTTGAAAAACTATACGCAGTAATTGTTAAATTTAAGGTTACATGCTATTCTATGTAGATTGTATATATTAATGCTCATGCTACAAATTGCCTACTTCTGCAGGTTAAATGGATTTGGCATGGATGTCGGGTCAGCTGCCAAAGAGCCAACTTCAGAAATTGGTCAGATAAGAGATCTTTTGGTCTCAAAATGAGGTGTGAAATTGCCTCAGATCGAGGTGACATGCACATTGTTTTCTCTGATGTTATACTGTGATTTACAATGAACTTGCTAAAGATTTGGTTGATAAGGGCATTATTGTTTTCTCTGATGTTAAGCATGTAATCCTTTAAAGTATGTGACATTTTTTTTTTTTGTTATCAATATGCTTTAATTTCCGCAATTATGGGTACTCGGCACGGTTTCAGATGATAATTCATGTCAGTCTACTCTAAATCATTTTGGGACTAAGGCTCTGATGTTGTTGTTATATACTTTAATTGCTCAAACATGTGCATTATGATTAGTGATTTGTGCTATGCAAATGATAGGTCACTAATTGAACTTTGAAGTATTCAAGTTGTTTCATTTTTTTCACATTTTTTTCACTCATCACGCTACTGTCACCAGAATGACCAAAGAAGTATGATATGGAATTTGTTTGTAGTTGTGAAATTAAGCCTTTTTTGGGATCTATTTTGTTGAAGTTAAAAACTTGGATAAGACGGTTTTATCCTAACATGTTACTTATTTCCTACCATATTATAGTGTACTGCGTATATTTCTTGTGTTTTTCGGAAGTGTGTAGATTAATAGTTTAATATATTGTAATCCAAACTTTGTACTCTTATAAATGTTCCATCTACTTTTACTCTGTACTAGGTATTTATTTTATGAAATATAAAACTTGATGTGATATTCTTCACTGATCTTAATTACGTAATTTTGTATCATCTAGCTCCTTTTAATTTACTTGAAAATGTTAGGGAGTATAGGACATATGAAATAATTGGTCAATGATGTTCTTTGTTGTCTGCATTTCTTGATGTTCTTTATTGTCTTGATCTTCTTTATTCTTTATGCACTGTCTTTGCTAATGTTATTCTTCTTTATCTTGTGCTACTCTTTTGATGGCGCCGTCTTCTTTGTCTTCTTGTGTTTATTCTTTGCTTTGTTTGTGCTTTCTTACTGTCGTGCTAGTGTTGCTGTTTGTTTGATGTTGATGCTTGTCACAGGTGTCGCCTATTCATCTTTGTTTTCTTGGGTGGTTTCATGGTTATGCATTACGAATAGGCCTTTTGTAGACCTCAATCGTTTCACATAGGCAGGCCTGGCTGGTGAGCATCTCCTCAGTTGTACAATCACTTTATTTCTGTTCGTCCTTGTTAGTTGTCCTTTAATGCATTGCTTATATAGGAATCATGATTCATGTCTCACAAAATTAAAGTTTCTATTAAGCTTCCGGTCTACTTGATTATATCCTTGGGATGTTACGAGCTACTGATGGCTGGCATAGGTTTGATGCAATTTCGAACATGTCTTACGAATAATTTAGTGCTCCCTCTGTCTCAATCTTCTGTTTACCTTTTATATCCTTTGTATGGGGTATTTAATCAAATGTAAACAAAAGATTGCAATGGAAGGAGTAATTTACTTGGTGTCGTAGTGATATTTGGAGCTGCCAAATGATGAATAATACAGAGTACTTTTTTTGCGCAAGGGCTTTGAGCTCATTAATTTATGAAGCTATGAAAAGACATTGTATTTGTATCAGCTTCTAATGGTAGCAAGCAATTTAGTTTTAGCCTCTGTCTCCATCATTTCCTTACCTTTGATTAAAAACAAATGTGTGGGACAGAAGGAGTAGAAAAGAATTAAATTGGGAATGTGAGAATGGTATTGATTCTGAATACAACTATTTGATTTACGGTTGTCTAATAATAAAGCTTATTTTTGTGTGTTTAACTAACTTGAGGTCAATAGATGTTTGCTCTTTCAGAAAGATGAAGGTTACTTTTTCCATTGTACGAGCGAGATAAAGATGAATGCGAGCTAATTATATCTCCTTTGGTCAGGACTTTGAGAGGTACGTGTCTTCTAAGATTATTTCCATAGAATTTACTCACTATCGTTTAACGTCCTCTCTTAAATATGTTTACTTTTTATTTTTCTTGTATGAAATCTTTGCTATCTTTGTTATCCTTATAGGAGAGTCGTATGTCTAAATGATGGGAGAGTCTAAATGATATATTGTGAATGCGTAGGATATAATTGTATATGATGGGTTAACTTTATAGATTTGTGTGAATTATCCATTTCCAGGTTTAGTTGATTGATCGAATCTTCGTCAACGGAGGATGAGGATGTAGCCTGTGGACTGCGTTTTCAACTTGTTCTGTTCTATTTTTTTGTGATAGATGCTGGCTTTTGGTGGAATCTATATTGACAAGCTTGAAAATTAGTTAAACTAGCTTGTACATCTTTCTAAATTTTAGGAGCACTCTGTATTAACTTATACTCCGCATGTTTTTATAGAGTTGGTATTGTAAGCAAATACAATGGATTTTGTACTTTGATTCAATTTGTACGAGAAGTATATTGTTGGTTACAAGCATTTATCTCTTGCGATTTTTTATCCTTTCCGTGAAATTTTAATTTTTTAACTTTTAGAATTCTTAAAAGTTGTTTAATACAAGTGTTATGACTCAGTTACCAATTCTAACACTATAAAGCGTTGAGATTTTGAACTTTGAATTAGTAGAACAGTGGGATCTTGACGCTTAAAAGCGTCACAAACAAAGGCAACGACACAAAAAGCGTAGACAAGATTGACGCTAAAAAGCGTCACAAAATCCTGACGCCCCAAAAAACCACACTTTTAAAAGCGTCGAGAAATAAAATACCGACGCTTTTAAGCGTCGAAAGTAGCCCTAAAAAGCGTCGAAAATCTAAGGGATTTGTAGTAGTGTATATAAGCTAATTACTCGATCGAGTAACTTTATATCACTAGATCGAACAAATCCAAGCTAAAACCTCTCGATCGAATACTTTAGGTACTCGATCGAACACTTATTAAATGGGCACTATTCGATCGAGTAGAAAAAGGAGTCGATCGAACACAATTGTACTCAATCGAGTACTTTCCAGTGCACAATTCCTTCTTCGCGCACTGAACTTTAAACGGCTGCCATTTTTTCGTTACTTGGGCAAACAGGGCGTTTCCTGTGGCGTTGGAAAGCAAAGAGGACACGCGTTCATCTCCAATTTGAATCACCTGAAAATCAGTTGTAGAACTCGAGATATTGCTCTTCAAATTAGGCACTAGCAATTTGAAGTTCTTCCTTTGGTCGTCTAGCTATCTTACTTCTTTGGGCATCATAATTAATAGGGTTTTTTTATAACTGCTACCACATATAATCCAAATTTTACCAACTGCTACCAAAGTAATTTTTCTTTAAAAACTGCTACCAAAGTATTTGGTTCGGACGACAAATCACTACCAACTTATAGACGAAGCCAGAAAGATCAGATCTGTGCCATTCATTTCAAATTCTCATTTTAAGTAATATTTTCACTTCCTTATTTGCCCTTACCCTCGCCCTTATATGTTCTTCTACTACATTTACTACTCCATTAATACTTCTTCATTTCCACCACTTATTTTCAAGTTCATCATTAATTTCAATTCTCTTACTCCATTATTCTTATTTCCATTTCTGCTTTCATCTTTATTTTTCAAGTTCAGATAATCATTCTCTCTCTTTTCTTAACTCCCACTATTAAATTTAACCATTAATTTCAAACTTGTTAATTTTGAAACAAAGTTAATATATCAAGTTCCTAGAAAGAAGGATAATAGAATAATCTTATTTAGGAAATAAAAAAGTTCTAAGAATATAACAATAAGACAAGGATGCAATCTAATAAACAATGTGAATCTAGCAAACAATGGTATAAAAAACGAGAAAATGAAAAGGAGGGATAAAAACAAGCCAGTGATGTAAGTTAAATTACCTAGGATTGGAAACCATTGGGGATTGAGATTAAATGCAAACCCTAAGGCCGTATTAAATTTGGGGAAGAAAGTTAAAGACTAGGATGATTCTCTGATTCCCCAATTTAATTGGAAGTAATTAGGTTTAAGAACATTTGGTGAGTAAAGGTAAATTTTAGGTTAAAGAGTGATGTTTGGGTAAAGTGAAGGAATGAGTGAGGGGAGTGTAAAAATAGGGGTATTCCTGTCTACCCAGGCACAATAAAGAGGTTCGTTGTAAGTTAATAGTGATTTGTCATCCGAGCCAAATACTTTGGTAGCAGTTTTTAAAGAAAAATTATGTTGGTAGCAGTTGGTATAATTTGGATTATACGTGGTAGCAATTATCAAAAAACCCTAATTAATAGTTTCCAAGCTCCGACTCAACTCATCTCCTAAAGGCATGCATAGGGACATGTTTTAGGCTTGATTACGCTCCTTTCCGGTTCATACCTGCAAATAATACAAGACAAACCAAAGTAGATTATTCGGGGAGCATTTGTAGCCAAACACCACACAAAATACATAGAAATGCGTACAAATAAAGTACAAAATACCTATATAAAATGCACGCATCAGAGTATTTAAACATTTTGTAACCTTTTTGGTTACTCGATCTTGTGAGGTTTAAATGAGTCTATCTAGCTAAAAATGGTGCATTTCTTTTCTTCTGATTTAATATCACGTACCCCTACAAGTATTTAGCACTCAACCATTTCTCTTACTCTCATTCTCTGTCTTTCTACTATGCATTTAATTCTATCAGCAATAAAAACCAAAACTAATTACTGTCATTAAATTGAAATGACACACGATCGACTCAAAATCAGATAACTCAAATCTATGTTCCCATTATTAAATGATTACTACAAATTTACACAAACAACAACTTGCACAAGTGAATCTACGTACAATTATTCTACTTTTCTAACACCAATCTTCAAAATTGAAAAATTCAACTAAAAAAAATGTACCAAATTTAACAAAAAAAAAAATTAAAAAAAATACCGTCTTCACAAAGCAGCAATAATCATTACTTCTTACAAGTTGAATCCATATCCAACAACACCTATCTTCAACATTGATAATGCCAGATCTCTTGAAGGCTAAACCATTCTCCTTCTCCTCAGGTTGGTGCAAATTCGCAGAACAAAATCACACTGGTGCGGCGGCGAACCTGAAGCCAATTTCGCTCCAATCAGCGCAGCAACCGAGCACCACCTAGTTCTCATTAATTCGTCAAGACCAGCAAATGGATCCTCTCCTCAGGCCAAGATCAGCTTCGCACCACCACCATCTACCTTATCCGACCACCACATCCTCTCTCCTTTGGACGCTTATGGATCCTCTCCTCAGAGAAAACCGCAGACATCGCCGTCCTCCGCCACCTTCTCACCTCTAAATCACACTGCAACCTTCCTCGAAACTTCGACATCTTCAAACTCCACCCTACTACCATCGCCGTTTCCCACCGTTACGCCACCATAGCCTTGACCTTCGCCAAACTGATGGTGACCCCCTTTTCAATCCATGATTCGAATACTCTTTTGGGTTTATACGACGGTGGTCATTTGCGGGGTTGTTTTCCGTTCGGCGGCGAAATCGGATCGTGGTTTGATAAGATTATAGAGTTGGGGACACCAGTTGATGGGAAGATTAAAGATTTGATGAAGCAGGGGACGAAATAAAAGGAAAAGGTTATCTGAGAGTAAAGGTAAAGTTGCTTTTGGATTTTACGGAATGGAAAATGAGATGGGGCCACCGGTGACGCTTAATTTGAGCGCCACCGGGGATATTACCGTAAATTTGTTAGTTATTTTGTTTTCCCTCTATCTAAATTTAAAATTCGAACTAAATAATGTTAAAGGGTAATATAGGAAATTAACATTATTAATTAGTTGTAACAATAATGATAATTTTAAATATTAAAAAAACAAAATCCCAAAGATGTAGGCGTATGCGTATTTTGTGGAACAAAAAAAAATCAGCATCATTAAACCAAGAGTAATTACAAGGTATAAGTAATTCCAAATCCCCCAATGAAAAGTAATTCAAGGCTTTAGCAGGATGGTTTCTTGGTGCGGTGTGGGGTAAGAAGTGTGTGGGTTCGAGACTCCTCTACAACATTTTTGTTATTTTTTTTTTTTAAATTTGTTTTAGTTAAAATACGAATATTAAATATGTCTTTTGGCGAATTAAAGTGGTTGAAACAAAAATTTTTATTTGACCGTCTTGTTATATTATAAATTATGGCAATAACAATGGTAAAGTATGCTCTTATTATCTTGTTTTCTTGTGCTCCCTTTATATGGATGATTTGTTTACATTTTTTTATTTATTTTCGTGAGCGGTATTTAAATCAAAGGTAAACAAATTACTAGGACGGGGGGATTATAAATACAAATTACGTTCCATTCATTTATTTACGTTTTGTGTTCATGGCTCATAATAGTAAAAATTAAACAAACCAGCGACAAGTTCGCAAGTGAAAACGGTGATTTTTGGCAAAGAACATAAGCGTCACCACTCACTAGTAGCAATTGAAATTATTGAATTAATACTACGAGCAAACTAAATCCAAGCAATCAATTTTAAATTTTGAGAAAGTGAATAGAAGTTTTTTAAAAAAAAAGACATATAATAACCACGTTTTAAATTTTGAGAACCATAGATGAACGCAGATGAAGAAACGTATTATGTTGTAGAAATTTTATGTAATTTTGGTGTAAATATTATTCTCATTTGATTTAGTTAAGAGTTTGATTTTAGTTGAATACCTAGTATATAATGTAAAATTACATAACTATCCTTAAACATTTGGCGCAAAAATGAAAACCAACCCTTTTGGGTTTGATATTTACATTTGGCGCAAAAATGAAAACCAACCCTTTTGGGTTTGACATTATGGTGGCGCCGAGATTCAGCGCCACCGGGTGGCGCCCTATCGCCATCCTTATGGAATCACACGTGATATAGTGAGTTCGAGAAAGTGAAAGACTGTCCCGCGTGCTTGTTTTTGTGAGGACCGCTCTTTTTTTGGTTTATATTGAGTTTTGCTCCCAGCGGCTGATTTATGTTGATCTAATGATTGAGATTTGTGAACGCAAATTCACCATAAGAATCAAACTCACGAGATTTCTCTTTTCATATATATATATATATATATATATATATATATATATATATATGAATGGGATTATGTAAGTATAACTCATATATATGAGGATTGAGGATTAATACAGGCCGTCAGATCTAAGAGATCCAACGTTCCTTATTGAGCGCGGATCATTAAGGGTAAAATTGTCATTTCACAACACCCTTATAAAACTCCTTTCTTCAGCCAAAGTCGTCATTCTCGCCTAAAACCGTTTCTCTCTCTAGTTTCTCTGTTCTCTTACTTTTTTCCCATAGAAACCCCGAAATTTTTCTCCTAATTACTCGACCTTAGCTCATTCGTTTATTTTATGATGAATTATCATACTATTTCCATCATAATCGCGATTTCAGGTACGTTATTGTTGTTAATTTCACTTTTATGTTCTCTTAAATTTGTAATTTCAGCTTTAAATCACATATTTTTTTCCTTTTTCGTTCATATATTTCCAATTTGTAGTCATCTTATTACGTTTCTCGTAATTTCTTTCTATATTTTCAATTTCATCTTGCTTTATTGTTATTTTCGACTTTATTTATTTGTTTTCCCTAAATTTGCTACGTTTCTTTCTTGATTCTAGGTTTTCAGCTCAATCTCAGCTTATTCTTCTATTTCTGATCAATTATCATACTATTTCAATCATAATCCCGATGTCAGGTATGTTATTGTTCTTAATTTCAGCTTTATGTTCTCTTTAATTTGTAATTTCAACTTTAATCACATGTTATTTTCGTTTTGTACATATATTTCCAATTAGTAGTCATCTACTGCATTTCTTATAATTTTCATACCTAATTTAAATATATGTGCATATTAATTCCAATTATTAGTCATCTTACTGTGTTTCTTATAATTTTACCAACATATCATGCTTGTGATCTGAATTGTCAAATTCATTAGCAAAAGAGGATTGTTGTGGTATGCATACACTGTGATATTGTTTTACAGAACGTGTGATATTGTTTAGCAGAATGTGTGATATCTCATAATTATTGTGTTGAATTTTCACAAGGCGATGCATTGTTCTTCTTTGATTGTAATTGTTGAGATATGGTTTATGATGATTAAAACTTCAGAATGCTGTATTTTTTTGATGAATGTTGTGGAGTTGTGATATAATAATGGATTGTTAAGTAGAATTGGTGGCTAGAATTGTGATATTGGAACTTCAGAAAGGCTGATTTAGCGTACTAAGTTGAGTATGTACAATTAGAATCATGTATCTGTCGAATTTTCGCAAGTTAGTTACTCCTACTGTTGGTTTTTTAAGTACAATGTGTAGTTTAAAAGGTTGATTTAGTGAACTATGCCGATATGCAGTTAAATTTTTGAGAGTTGTTGAATTGTACGGCCGGTTTGTTAAGCACATTGTGTAGTTCAACTTCGATTATTGGACCTTGAATCACGAACGTTGAGTTGATAAGTTTAGGTAGCGTGTATGTGCATTTTTCAACGGCTATGTGCGATTAAATAGGTTTTTGCCGAACTGACAATTGGAACGTTAGGAGCATAACCAGTAACTAGTTAAGGAAATATAGTAGATGCGTTTTTCATCATCTGTGTACTACTGGAGCTGCATGTTTGTTACGTTTATGCTTCTATTCTAGTTTTGTTAAGTATGCTATGTAATTTCGAGTTAGTTGGAGCAAAATCTATGATGATTGAAACATTTTTCTAGCAAAATATTTAAAACATAGTGAGCAGCTCTAAAAGGGTGAGAAGTTGTGTTGTGGAGGTTGAAGCTTGATCTAGCAAGGAAATAATAGTCCGAACAATCTACAAGTATATTCACAAAAGGCGAGTTTCAAATAAGTAAGGAGTAATATTTTACCGTAGTTTACTTGAGGTGTTAATAAGCTGGACGTTGGTCATGAACATTAGATCTTAAGAAAAGCTGACTTAGTGAGGAGCGGTAGGCATCAAAGAAGTGGGGAGTAAGCATACATGATACATAAGTAAAGGGGAGCGATAGGCGAGCTGGTTCTTACGACATCGTTAGAATTCATGGCGCACTCCTTTTCTAAATCAATAATTTGGCAGTTTCTCGTCTATTAGCTCAAAAGGTAGAGAATTGTGTTATTTCACAAGATGTGGGTTCTAATCCTACATAGACGAACAATGCAATTGTATAGGTTGAACTTTCGCAAGATCACATTTCACCCAAAACAATATCACAATTATAAAGATTGTTTTCATCCCTCAACTTTTGTTGTAACACCCCCATACTCCAAGTGCCTTACCAGGACCACTCAGTTATAAGGATGCTACCATCTCGGTTGCCCGAGGCAATGAATATCATAAGACAATAAAGAAACGTACTTTAAAATTAATTATAGTTTAAGTGATTACATCTTCAAAACCAAAACTGATAAAAGGAAATACAAGTTCTCAAAACTATCTACTTTCAAAATACTATCAAGCGTCAGACACAGCGGAAGACTTCTAAACTGCAACGTGGTGACTCATCTCAGCTATCCCATACGCATCGTCTCATACCTGCTCAATAACTGCTCACCACCCCCGAATGGATCACCACAATGTTTAAAACATTTAAACGGGGTCAGTACTAATCACACAATTTATATGATCCAACAACACAACAAACAACATAGCTCAAACAGTCACACACACAATCACACCCACTCCAACCAATCTCCGTCACCGACTGTCCACTGGACCAGCCCTGCCAGTGGGGGACCGCAACCGTTCCCACCTAAGCCCCGCTCATCATACCGAGCGATAACCCTGTCCCATTAATGTGCACATCCCCTTCCGTGGCGGGTTCCACGAAGGGCGAAACTAGGGCGTGAAGCCACACCCGCAAGTGACTCCACTCGGTGAGAACGCATCTCGAGATCCGGAGATAAACAATCGGAATCACAATACAACATCAACAACCGTCTGAATCAATCAACAATATACAATCACAACCGTCCGAATCAATCAACAATCACTAACTACAAGACAATCACCACACATTATGTAATTAATACCGAGTAGGGAAACCCTACCGAATGCAACACAAACATCGACGATCTAGCAAATTGCCTCAAAACCTTTCCTCTACGAACCCTTCTCCTATACACATAATCATACAATTATCACCTAATCAACATAACCCTCCCAAAACCCCCAAATCTACCCAATTAGGGTTTTAAACAAACTCAAAGAAACATTATAAAATTGGTATGTAGATCTTACCCTTGACGCAAGGAACACTATGATGCAAAGAACAAAATGATCCGACACTCCTAGCCTTGGGGATTTGTCAACAACGCGACGAGAGAGAACTACGTAACTCCTTTTTCTTTTGAAGGGTTTAGAAAGGTTAAAAGTGATTAAATAAACTGACGGAAACCTTTTATATCAAACTCGCGTTATTAGCAAAACCCGTCAAATCATTCCCCGTAAATCGGCTACTCGATCGAGTAGCTAAGGTACTCGATCGAGTGCCCCCTTACTCGATCGAGTATCTACGTTACTCGATCGAGTACCCAACAGGTCAAAACTATTTTAAAATGCAACACACCCTTACTCGACAGAGTAAGGCCTACTCGATAGAGTACCCAGAGACTCATAAAACCGTAGTATTACATTTGTGATATTACGAAATAATATCACAACCATTAGCAAACAATATCACAATTCACCCAAAATAATATCACAGTTATAAAGATTATTTTCATCCCTCAACTTTTGTTATATTAAGAAACAATATCACAACTATTACCAAACAATATCACACCTCACCCAAACAATATCACAGAAAAAAAATATGTAATTGCATATTTACAATATCACCCTTTGATAGTGAAGTATCACAACCATTACCAAAGAATATCACACTTCACCCAAAACAATATCATAGTTATAAAGATTGTTATCATCCCTCAACTTTTGTGATATTAAGAAACAATATCATAACCATTACCAAACAATATCACACTTCACCCAAAACAATATGACAGATAAAAAAAATTTGTAACTGGATATTTACAATATCACCCTCTGATAGTGAAGTATCACAACCATTACCAAAGAATATCACACTTCACCCAAAACAATATCACAGTTATAAAGATTGTTATCATAATTGAACCAGCTATCACGTCAGATGCCGGCGTAACTCCGTCGAGAAAACATTCATAATTGAACCAAGCAAACAAAATCAACTTAGCAATTGAATCGAGACACCAATGGCTCGTCGCCCCACCTCAATCCGAGCTAACAAAGACAATTTTTACTATTGGATTTTAGTTACAACATCACAATTTGTGTAATACAATATCACAATGCACTCAATACAATATCACACTTGTTTACTGTAATAGAAATAACACATGTAAGATGAAGAATAGCAGACCCTTTGAAATAGCACAAAAAAGCAAATGAAATTGTACTTTGAAATAGCTCATCAATAGTAGCCTATGTGGGACTTGAACCCACATTCTTTGCGCTTTGCACAATGCTCTACCGATTGAGCTAATAGGCTTTTATGATGAGGTGTTATAAAATGTAGCCACAAAGTATAAGAAACGTTGTTAATTGTTGGCATAACACTCTAAATATCTGAAAATCAAAGATGTGATTAGAGCAAAATAATAATCTGTCAAGATTACTCCGCTTGCTTCCAACACTACCAATGATAGGCATATCATCCTGATGCGACAGGTGACTTTCTTGGCGTTGAAGAAGCCGACATCTGCCTGATTTCCTCCACAGTCAAAGCTCCCACGCTGAAATCTTAGACTGAATTACGGTTCTCTTTTGGTTCATCTTTAGATATTACCCTTGACCTAGCTTTAATATCCTTCAATTGAGTGACTTGCTAAGTAGTGAATTGTAATAGATTTCTAAAATGCTTTGACTTTTGGCGCAGTGTAGGGAGGTCAGAAGTCTTCAAAACCCGTAGCCTCTTAACAGTTGATACAAACATCCTGGATAAAACAAAGTAGTCTACGTCACATTTCGACTTCTTTAGTATTGTTGACTCATAATTGACTAATTATGATTATTCTACTAATTAAAACTAATGAGCAAACAAGTCATTGCTACAAAACTAAGATACTGTTAAGCTACTAAACAAAAATACAACTCCCTGCAATTGTCAAAGTTTTTGCTTTAAATTATAGGCTCTTGTTGATTAATTAATACAATCCCGACATAGATTAGAAGCATAACATACCATTTCCATCGGGTCTTGCGTGACTCTTGGCAAAACAACAGACCAAGACAAAAATAATGCTTAATTATTGTCAACTATGTAGGATTCCTAATCTGATTTTCCACCAACTATTCTAGATTAGATTATAGTTTTCTTTTCTTTGATAGAAAAGTTAAGTTTTATAGCAGGATTTTAAAAAAGGTAAAGAATGAATAGCATGCTTACTGTCATGGGACATCTCCAACCAACATCCTGTCTCCTTCATTATCCTGGTCAATGCACATGCAGAAATACAAGTTCGCATACCTGCATTCATAACAATAAGCAATACAAAGACGTGAGAATCCAAATATTCTAGCCACAAAAAAAGACTTCAAAGCTTAATAAACACTATTGGTAAATCCAAGTAAAACTAAAAAAAACTAAGTCCTACTTATAATGAGGCGACAACATTAATCACAAGTGAAATGAAGATAATTGAGAGACAAACAATAAAAACAAACCAGAAGAGCAAGTAGGATTAAAATAACCCCTTAAAGAATAAAGAGATGATATGGAAGCAGAGACATTGTGCAGTTAGTATAATTACTCACAAAAATAGGAAGCAATGAGGTTACTCCTACACGTACCAGCCATGCCGAATAAGACGGATATTCATACTGTATCAATGAAGTACAAAGTTTAAAGAGATAAGCTTCAGTTACAAAGAGTCTAAAACTCATAAATTTGTAAAAATGATTAAAAATATCTGGAGATTAAGGCGGGGCATGATGAAATAGAATGGCATATCTACAAGTAACAAAGGCGGTGTAACGCCCCGTAAATTTCGGACCGTTAATATATTTCGAAAATAATTAATTAATCAAGTAAAATTTGACAATAATGTATTTAAAGTAAAAATAATTCAAAGAAATATAATTTTATTATATTTTGAAGAAAAGTATTTATTTTGATAGTTTTGAAATGTTTAAAAATAGTTTAAACCGTGTAAAATCTTTTATTTCGAAATAAGGGTGTATCGGGGGGAAAATGACAATTCGTTTGAACGTTGGGTAAACGCATTTGGAAGTGGGTCGTATGAATACTCAATTTTATTGTAATCTTGTGTTTAAGAACTTTGGTCTTGACGGAATTTGCATTTGACTTACGGATTTAATTATTATTGAAACGAGTCAAAACCGACTCGAAAAATCCCGACTCAAACCCGACTCCCTCCTTTCCTTTCTCCCTTTCACGCATCAAACCCCCTTCCCCTTTAATTTTTTCTGATTTTCCTTGCTTCCCACCGTCATCTTCAACCTCACAAAGACCAAAACACCATTTTTGGTAAAATCAAGCTTAAAATCGCCATAAATCCTTCGTTTCTTGTCCGTTTTTCGCGAAATTTACCTTTCCGGAATCCCCTCGCCACGATCTACGACTTAGTATGTTCTAATTTCAGTTTTCATTAAGTTATTTTAAGACCAAATTTCGGAATTTTCGGTTTATATGCTTATTTTTGTGTTTTAATTGTTTATTTAGGTGAAGAATTGGAGGACGAGTTCGGGGACTCGTATATTATAGAGGATAGCGGCTAGTTGTGGTTAGGGTTTCGGTTTTGAGGTGATAATTGCTCATATGCTAGCTTAAGGTAACATATTTCGAGTTACTCGACGAAAGATCGTCACATGTTTTTGATTTTTGTATGTTTGGTGAATTTTTGTATGAGAATTAGTTTTCACATGTTTAGAATGGTTGCATGCATGTCAATTGTTAGCTTAAATTGTGCCTTTTGTTAGTTTAAATTATCAAAGTTGAATTGGGGACGATTAATTAATTTTCAGACGGTCTTATAATGTATAAAAATGAAAAAAAGAGAAGAAATGGTGCGGCGGCCCGGCAGCAGCCGGCAGCTCACGGCAGCCCGGCCGGCATCTTAGGGTTGGCCCGGGTTGGTCCGTGCTTGTTTTGCGGTTTTTCGTACAATATTGGTCATTTCGGGTTAATTAATATTTGAATAGTATAAGTAACAAAAAGAGTAAAAGATTGTGCTTATATTAATAGTTATCACATGTTAGGGTAGTTTACAAAAGGAAATTTGTAATTAATAGGCTCAAAATGAATTTTATAGCTATAATTGAAATGTTTTGTTGATTGTGCCGAAAACTGAGCCTTAGTCCCTTTGACTGATGCGATGTCAGTTAATTGAGTGATTGGTCACCATAATTTGACCCGCACTGTCGCAGGTCAGGGGTTGCGGGTAAAAATTCGGTTGAATGAATTAGATAATCGGCCTTTTTTTTTGTTTTAGGCCATTTATTATATCTCTATTTCACATGTGTAGTTAGTTGAATTTAAATAGCTTCTTATATAGTTAGTTGAAATTAAATAGCTTCTTATTTTGTAGTAATGGCCCTAGATTTCCCTAAAGCCTTTAATATTGTTAAAATTGCTAGAATTGGAAGTTAGTATTGAACTCTTATTGAGGAACTGTTGGATTGTATGCTGTAAATAGACATTTATATAGCCTTTCACATGATAGAATGTTAGAATTTATGTTGGTAAGTAGGACTTTTTGCCCTCTTAAGGTTAAGTGGGTGTCTTACTTGACATATGTGGTGAGTTTTGGGTGGTGTGGGCTAAAATATTCAAGCTGGGACTAGCTGTGACTAGGTCCTAGGTGAGTATTTCGCCTTCATCATAGATAGGTCTTTATAGTCTCCCGACGAGTATATGTTCACCGCTTGATAGCCTTTGTGTTCCTGACTAGTGGATGTTTATCCAAGTTGGGGCATGACCTCGGTACTAATTTTGATAGTATGGGGTCGAAACAAGTACTAGCCGACCCTTCGGTGGTGTCCTTAGGGTACTCACTTCACTTTGTTTTAAAAAAGTTGTGAGTCTTGGGTGCGGTGGTGTGTATCCGCATGTCTAGGTCTCCTGATTTTAGGCTAGGGTTGTGTTGTCTCTTGGCCATGTTTTCTTAATAGTAACCGCTGAGCCAAGATACCGGTTCGATTACCTTCCCTACCTCGTGGTATAGACTTGAGTTACAAAGTGACTATTGACGGGACTAAGAACTTATGCCTGTCTTTGATATATTGCCCTTTCTTGTATGGTGATTTTATGAACTGTAATAGGTGAGATGTAAGCCTTCTGATTGATAAAGTTTGGATTACTATTTGTTATCTGATTCACATGATAGTTTAGTTTGGTCAGTTTAGGGGTTATTTGTTAGAATACATGAAAAGTAAATGGTTTATCAAATTGTTTACATGTTACATTAATTTTGACGATTCGTGGCTGGGAGGACTCGAAGTTACTCCCCACTGAATTGTGGCCTTCGTGTTTGTATAAAATGCGATTGACAGGTTGTTGATGCTTAGTTGGGGTCACAGACGGCTAGTGAGCAAGGAACCTTGGACCTAGTTTTGGCTATTCTATTAGTAAACCTTTTATACTTTTGGTTTGTATATAATTTGAAGGGACATATGTCTCCCTTTCTATTTTTGGTTTGTATCACTATAGTTCCGCGTCTTTAGTTATATATGTAAGTTAGTTTATCAGCTGTTGCAGGGTTATGACACTCTTCTTGAGTTGGAATTGGTTGTGAATGGTTTAGTTAGAAAATTTTTTGAAATTGCAGGTTTTTGGACTAGTTGAACCATTTACAATCATATCCTACCAGTTTTTCTGTAGAATTTACGTATATAATTAAGGCTAGATTTAAGGGTGTCACAGGCGGTGTCAATTAAACATCAGGTTTTCGCATATCTGCAGAAAAATGCAAGACACCATGAACACAAACTGACAAAACTTCTACAATGTGTCAACAAACTGACAAAACTTATACAAGCTCGCATATCCTTTCAAGATTACCATCCAAAACCCTAATTCGCGTCAAATCCGTCTCTAAACTATGGAATTCCCTAATTAATTCTCCAGATTCCATCAATCTCCATCTATCTTAAACCCTAATTTCCCAATAATATAGCTAAATTGAAAAAATCGGAAGGATTAGAGCAAAAATTGTACGAAACATAAGCAATAATACGAAAAACGCGATTATATCAATTATTTCCCCAAAATAATGCTAAATTGAAAAAATCGGAAAAGAAAGAGCAAAATTTGTACCTGAATTCAAAGAAAAACGCGATTATATCGAACAATGATTCTTATTGCTTCGTAATTTTGATCGATTCGCCAATTTAATCCGTAGTTTCCTTCGTTTTCTCTTCAATTCTAGAGAGAGAAAGTGGCATAGAAAAATGAAATGTTTAAACTGTTTTTTTGTTTTGTTTTTTCAACGCGATTTTTGGTTTTGTGTTTTGATTTTTTTACCTTCTCAGCGAGTGATATTGTTTAGAAGAACGAGTGATATTTCATTCGTTACTCAATCCTCAAATATTTAGTAGTTCTCACCGGATCCCGACTATATATATATATATATATATATATATATATATATATATATAGACAATATCCAGTGAGTCCACCTATATATTTGAGTCCCATGAGTCCACTTATGTATCACGCACTACACATAATAATATTACGAATATTTTTTTTCGAAATTTTTTTTTAAAATTTTTTTTTCGAATTTTTTTTTTTTTTTTTTTTTTAGTGTAAGTTGTACAATATCACATATTACACGAAACAATATCACAACTTACACTATACAATATCACGAATCTTGTTTCTAATGTAGTTAAGGAAAACAACTCAAGAAGGCTCAATTAGGCAAATGGCTCCCTCGACTTGTTGGCTGACTTGGGTGGTGTTAAAAGGCGGATGGAAGTGGTGAACTTGCCTCCTTTTTTGAGGAATGTAGAATATGTTGATCTTTACGGCTGCCCAAATGCGCACAGACTCAGATAAACGTTATTGATCCAAAATGACTAATTTAAAAATGCGTACACACTAAATCTATGATTCCTCTATTTTGCATAAAATGGGTGTAAAATCGTACACCACCCCAGCACTCATACCAACTACAATTTCCACGAGTAAACAATGAGCAATCAATGTAGCAAATGTCAGCTAGAATATAGCCGCTAAAATTATCAAAGGGAATATTCATATTTACGATTTAAAACTTTATCAGCATAAGAAAACGTCTTTGTTTATAGACGCTGAAGTTGTAAGGGTGATATTCAGAACTGGAGTTCGAAACTTACTAGCATCATAAGAGTCTTCATTTCCTTCGCACCAAAAGATAATAAATGAATGAAGGTCATTAATCGTAATATTGTACACGAATTCATTTCACAATCGACAGTCTTAAAAATAGCGTATTTGTGCACACACTAGACTCAACTTGTGATACTTTTTTACTAGACTCACAGACTCCGATACAATATCATAGGTTATACAAAACAATATCACAGTTTAAATTTTTTTTTTTTAAAAAAAAAAAAATTATCCATAATTTTTTTTTAATTCTTAAAAAAAAATGGTGATATTTTTGTGTAGAGCGTGTGATACATAAGTGGACTCACGGGACTCAAAAATATAGGGCGGACTTATGTGATCCTAATTATATATATATATATATATATATATATATATATATATATATATATATATATATATATATATATATATATATATATATATATATATATATATACTTAGGATCCTATGAGAACGGTAAGAAGGAACTAAACTCACAAACTTAACTAAACATCATGTGTTAACTGCCATTCAACCTAACCTTTTGTCTCCCTCATTCTTATCCTTTGTAACCTCCCTCTCCCTCATTCTGATCTACTACCAAAAGCAAGCGACCACCGTGACCAGCCACCACCACCACCACGAGCAGATGACGCCGACGAACACAACTGCCACCAGATGCCAACCAACACTGCTTATCCCAAATTTTCGTCCTTACAGCCGCCACATTCATAAAAACCACAAATCAAATTGGTTTACTTATCACCACCGTCACCTCAGATTCACAAGTTACTACCACGACCACCTCAACAGACGGTTTTGGCGAGATTTCCAACAATCTGAGACGATGTAGGTGATGGTGATCATCCAAATCGACGCGTGGTCCATTCGCCGGTGATACATGATAGTGTAGGTGGTAATGTGTGTCTGAGTGGAAAGTTAATAATGGTGAATTAAATTGAAATTGGCAAGTGAATTGAATTGTCTTAATTAGAAATGGTGAATTAAAATTAATTGCCAATTATAGATCTTCGCTTTGGTTTCTCCCATTGTTCTGCCATTAATGGTGGTTGACAGAATTGTGTGAGGTTGCACTCTATTTCTATGTATCTAGATTAATTTTTCATGTATCTAACCACTATTTTAATGTACCTAAACATAGATACACAAAATTGCTTACTAGGTACATTAAAATTGTATTGAGATACATCAATATAGAAACCAATACATTGATTTTGTGTATTGCAAATTGTCCAGCTGTTGGTGGTGCCGTCATGGTAGTGACCTTCGAGCGGTACTGGTGATGGTTTGAGGGTGAAGCAGTGGGTCCGAGGTTTACTAAACAAGAAATGTCGAGGTTGGTGATGCTCAATGGTGTCGTCGGAGTTTCGCCGATGTCTAAGAAATTCTCCGGTGGCTCTATGGTGATGCTGGTGATTGCAGACGGCGGCGACGACAGGGCGATTGGTGGTGATGGTGGATTGGAATGGTAGATGGTGTTGGCCTGTTGGGTGTGCTGAGTTCAAAACAAGAGAGCGACGATGGGGGATTGATTTTTTTTTTTTAGTGAAAACTACTGGGCCTTAAATTTTTTATATCCTATGGTTGGTGATCGTTTTCACTGTTCTCACTGAGTGTTCGTTCTCACCGGATCTCAATTTTTTATATATATATATATATATATATATAGAATTAGGTTCAACTAAGTCCACTTAATTTAAATGAGTCCATGAGTCCTCATCTAAACCCTTAGATGAAACATAATGGATGATTGAGATTAAACAAAAAAAAAAAAACACCCACCCACCCATTTCAATTAATTTTCCCCAATTCCCAATATTCTATACATTTCCCAATCTTGTTTTATTTACGTCACTTTGAACACAACCAAAAAATTATCTCTCTCTCTCTCATCAAGCTTTTAATCTACGTTTTTTTTTGTCCAAGCACCAACTTGGTTCACAAATTCATTCTCCATTAGCATATATGTTTTCAATTCATTGTTATCGTTAGTTATCCCATGATTTTCTTTTGTTATTTTTTCTTTTTTTCTGTTTTTTTTTTTTTTTTTTTTTTTGAAGAAAAGATAGTAATATTAAGGTAAGAGAGTAGAATCCGTTTCAACAAGAGGAGCAATATGCTTAGGAATCGCACCCGCCCAAAACCGTGTCGAGTAATCGATCGGCATTAGATGAGCCATCCCATGAGCCACACAATTACCATCCCTACGAACAAAACTAAAACGAATATTAGAAAAGGACCTAGCAATCTCGAGAATTTCAAAACCGACTCTACTTAAGTAGTTGGCAGGGATGCTCTTCGACTTCAACATAGTGATCAAGGTTGAAGAATCCGATTCAATCACCACATTATCCAACCCCATTTGCAGAGCAGTTCTTAAACCAAATTCCACCGCTTTAGCTTCAGCGATATCCGGACACCATCTATCACGAACTTGTTGAACACCAACCCTTTCCACCCGCCATGTCCTGTCCCTCGCCACCAGACCGAGACCACACCCCGTCTCACCTAGGATTCCCGCGTCTACATTTATCTTCCATTCTCCTATCCCCGGCGGTATCTATCTTGCCCTATCTTCCCTAGCTCCTACCTTACGCACTCCACACTTTGGTTGGGCATCCACCCAAGCATTGAAGAAGCTCAAGGCTCGCTCAACAACACGTTGAGGCACCACCCTCACTTCTCCATAATACACCTCATTCCGACCATTCCAATTAGCCCATAAAATAACCAAGAGCTTACACGCCTCCCCACCCCGCGCACTCCTCAAAATTCCATCCACCCAGTCCACAATATTCGTGCCCCGCCACTCCATGACAAACTCCTCCTCCACACCCGCAGCTTCCCATATATGTCGAGCAAAAGGACAGTCCAAGTGTGCACGTGTCTCACTTTCAATGAAGGAAAGGCAACGTTTACATGTCGGGTCAGCATCCGTAACTCGTTTCTGGACATTAAGGCCACAAGGTAACACCCCTCTACACGCCCTCCAAATGAAATTCTTAATTTTTGGAGGAAGTTTAAGAGCACAAATCTGTGACCATAACACCGGCCTGTCACTAGTCGCACCCCTATCCCAACTAATCTCCTGTTGCTCCCGAATGTTATGGTAGCCAGACCTCACTGTATAGAGCCCATGTTTCGAATGCCTCCACACCATCCTATCGCCCTCATGGGTTGAACACAACGGAATTCGAAGAATTTCACGTACCTCAAACTCGTACAAATGCTGGTGTAGAAACTCCTCATTCCATCTAACCGGGTCATCCAATAACCAGTCCGCAACAACACTATTATTCATTCCGGAAATGGGTAAGATTAAGCGAAGCGTCGACTCCGAAATGCACCACTGGTCCTGCCAAAATCGGACTTTCCTGCCATCCCCAATAAGCCATCTACTCCCACTACGAAAGACAGGGAGGGCCTCCATAAGACTCCTCCAAATGAAGGACGGATGATGCCCGATAGTCGCCTCCAAAAAATCACCCGAGGGGTAGTATCGAGCAGAGAGTAATCGTGAAACAAGAGATTGGGGCCTCTCATAAAGCCTCCATAATTGCTTAGTTAACATGGCAAGGTTAAAAGTCTCAAAGTGCCGGAACCCCAGACCACCATCTTTTTTAGCGCAACACAGCTTATCCCACGAGACCCAATAAATCTGCCTTTTCTCCCCGCTATGACCCCACCAAAACCGAGCCAAGTCACCCTCAATCTTAGTACAAAACAAAGACGAAAATTTAAAAAGTCCCAAATGATAGGTAGGAATCGATTGGGCAATGGCCTTTATAAGAATTTCTCTACCCGGATATGAGAGCAGTTTTCCTTTCCATCCCTTTAATTTTTTCCAAATTCTTTCTTTAATGGGATTAAGAGCCATCAGCTTATTACGACCAACAACCGCAGGAAGTACCAAATACTTACCCGGTATCTCGACAGTCGCTGCATCAAGAACATCACAAACTGAATTACGATCCGCAGCACTTGTACTCGGGCTGAAAAAAAGCTCTGATTTCTGCATATTTAAGTGTTGTCCCGAGGCAGCCTGATAAATATCAATAACAACATGAATCGTTTCAGCATTTCGCCTATCAGCCCGACATAATATCAGCAAGTCGTCAGCAAAAAACAAATGCGATATGACAGGGGCAGCACGACAAATCTGGATGCCATGTAAATTCTTCCGTTCTACCTCCCTAGAAATAAGCCTCGAGAAGACATTAGCACATAAAATAAAGAGGTATGGTGATAAAGGGTCTCCTTGACGAAGTCCCCGAGGAGGTTTAATATAGTCAGACGGCACACCATTTACTAGCACAGCCGACCTTACTGTTCGAACACATCTCATAATCATTTTGACCCATCGAGGTGCGAAACCCATCTTGACCATAACCCGCTCCAAAAAGACCCACTCAACTCTGTCATACGCCTTACTCATATCCAACTTTAAGGACATATACCCCTTCACGCCCTGGTAATGCGACTTAAGGAAGTGAAAACTTTCAAAAGCAATTATTGCATTATCCGAAATAAGACGACCCGGAATGAACGCACTCTGCTCCGCTTCAATTAATCGGTCCAAAAAAACCTTGAGCCTACACACCAGAACCTTAGAAATGAACGCACCCTGTTTTCTATTCAATTTGCTCGGTTGATGTACACCTCGTGTTGATGATGTGGTTGCTCGAATTGTTGGTTGAGCAGGTGGGCATGCGATAGTGCTTGAAGGCATTTGAATTGGCTGCTGGTGTGAACGCATCGAAGACGGATTGATGTATGATGCATGGTGGTTATCAGCTTGATTTCGGGTTTGAGAACCTTGATATTAGATAGACTATTTGAGTTATAAGATTGATGGTGTATGGCGGTGGTCGTGGATGGTGATGATTAGGGCGTTTGGGAATGTCGTGAATGGTGGTGGTAGTTGATTTTTAATTGTATCCTATTTCAGATAAAGGAGTAGATTTTTGTTCTTATTTTTTACAAATAATAATAGTGTAATTCGTATAAAGGAATGCAAGAATTATTTGAAAGAAACTTCAAACTAATTTTCTGCAACTTTAATTCGATATATGTGTAACTTTAAAACGATATTATGTAACTTCAAATTAATTAATGTAACTTCTTCGACTGATCGTGTGTAACTTTAAATACTTATATGTGTAATTTTAATTCAATAAATGTGTAACTTCAAATCGATATTGTGTAACATTAAATCAAATTAATCACATTGTTGTACAAAATTACGTTATTAAGAATTAAAGTTACACTCGTAAAAGACTAAAGTTACACTCGTAAAACAATAAAGTTACGTATCATAAACTTGTGTTAAAATTACATAAATTAAAATTAATATATTCAAAATCACATTGTTGTATAAAAATTACGTCATTAAAGATTAAAGTTACACTCGTAAAAGACTAAAGTTACACTCTTAAAACATTAAAGTTACGTATCATAACCTTGTGTCAAAATTATATAAATTAAAATTAAGATATTCAGAATCACATTGTATAATATTACGTTAGTAAGGATTAAAGTTACACTCGTAAAACACTAAAGTTACGTATCATAAACTTGTGTTAAAATTACATAAATTAAAATTAATATATTCAAAATCACATTATATAAAATTATGCTAGTAAGGATTAAAGTTACATTCGTAAAAGATTAAAGTTACACTCGTAAAAGACTAAAGTTGCGTATCATAAACTGGTGTTAAAATTACATAAATTAAAATTAATATATTCAAAATCACACTGTTGTATAAATTACGTTAGTAAGAATTAAAGTTACATTCGTAAAAGATTAAAGTTACACTCGTAAAACACAAAAATTACATAAACTTGTCTTAATATTACAAAAATTCAAATTAATATATTCAAAATCCATTCTAATATAAAATTACATTATTAAGGAGTAAAGTTATATTCGTAAAAGACTAAAGTTACACTCGCAAAACACTAAAATTACATAAAATTATCTTAAAAATTAAAAAATTTAAATTAATATATTCAAAATCACATTGAATATAAAATTACATTATTAAGAATTAAAGTTACACTCGTAAAAACTAAATTTACAAAAACTTGTCTTAAAATTATAAAAATTAAAATTAATATGATTCAAATTCACTTTGTAATTTCAAGTGTATAAGTAAATTAATTATTTGATTTCAAGTAAATTGGATGTAATTTCAAGTAAATTGGGTATAATTTCAAGTGGATATGGTTACTTTTGGCGGATATAGTGTAACTTGGAAATCACGGAGCAGTACTGAAATTTAAAAAATTCAATTGTGTATGAAATTATTATCATTGCGACGGGCTCGAAAAAAAAAATCTAGGCTTTTATTTCGCCTTAATCGGAGTCCGGATGAAGATTAACGGAGCTTTTTATGAAACCGCTTTAATTTTACGCGAAAATAAAATTTCAGATTTTAAAAATCATTATTATTTGGGTTTTTAAAATTAAAATAAAAAAATTAAGTGAGTTGATGAGATAGAGAATGTTATTAAATGTAGCATTTATTATTAGGTGAGTAGATGTTGTTTCATTTCAATCTCAACCATCCATTGTTTGAGATCTAATGACTTAGAATAGGACTTAGGGACTTATTTTTTGAGGTGGACTCATTTGAGCTTCACTATATATATATATATATATATATATATATATATATATATATATATATATATATAGAGTCAAGATCCGGTGAGAACGAATACTCGGTGAGAACGTTCTTTAACCTTATTCTATTAATTAAAACACAATAACAAAATTAATATAAACCTAACATATTCTCCCGCCTCCCTCACATTTCCCCCACAGTATAATCAAATGTAACACCTCTCTTATTCATATCGACCACCAAACTCATCGTCGGCCACCTCGCCGGAGCACAGCATATACGCCGGTATCCTTGGACACCGCACCTTCCCCGACGACCCAGAAGCCAGCGCACCACCATGACGGTACCAACAACCTTCCCAAAATTGCGTCTCTGTGTGTGTTCTCCCCACCGTCGACGTCACCTGATGTCGAGCACCCCTACCACCACCTCCAACAACAATTCGTTCGCCGATCCTCTCACAAGGTCTGTCGCCGGAGACACACAAAACCACGGTGGCACGCTTCATTGTTATCCTCGCCAACAAACAGGTGAATCAACATTCAATATGGCTTTGCCGATAGTAACTCCGACAGGCCCTTCCTTGGTTTCCTATAAATTTACAATGTATCCACACTATTTTTTAATGTATCTACCCACTAATTTAATGTATCTAACAACTAATTTAATGTATCTACACATTAATACACAAAATTAGTTATCAGGTGCATTAAAATTGGTATGAGATACATTAATATAGAAACTAAATACACTGGTTTCGCTAAATCGGCGGTGAACTTGGAGAGTCGCGCGTCAAACTTGGAGTTGAGTTATTTTCACTATGAGATTTATAAGTGAAAGGAAAAGAGATCGAAACTAGCACAAATGAAAAAAAAATTAATTGACGACGGTGACTTGGGTCTTTGCCGGCGTTTTCTGTGGTGACATTAGTAGTCGCTAACGTGGATGGGTTGTTTCCGGTGACGAGGCCATTTGTCGGCGCAACTCCGGCAAGAAAACATTCCAATTGAATGAAGCTCACAAAATCAACCTATCAATCGAATCGAGGCACCAAAGGCTCAACGCGACGACGCCTCACCTCAATCCGAGTCATACATGGTCGTCGTCGCCTCGATGGGCGACAAGGAGGAGGCGACAACGGTTATGCAAGGGTTTGGTGATGGATAACGGCGAAGAGAATGAAAGGACTGAGACAATATAACATTAACTAACTTCGACCGAAGCAGATTATGTCACCGGCGAGGCGGGGTGGCCCTGTGCTCCGATGAGGTGGTTGACGACGGGCGAGGGTTAGTTTGATGAAGCATGAGAAGTTATTATAAAATGATACAAGGATAAGTGAGATAAAAGGCAAGGGTTGGGTTTGTTTTGTGCAGTTACACGTGAATTGTCTAGTAATATTTTATTGTTATTAGTATGTTCTCACCGTTCTCACCGAATGATCGTTCTCACCGGATCCTATATATATATATATATATATATATATATATATATATATATATATATATATATATATATATATATATATATATATATATATATACTTCCTCCATTCAACTCCACTCTATCTATTTCACTTTTTGACACTATTCACAATTGTGTATTCAATTTCGATTTTCTCTCGATACGTAAGTGGAAATATATTCATGTGGGATCTTGTTTGATTCGTCTTTACGAATACATTAAAATATCTAACTTTTATAATTTTTGCAAATACGTAGCTAACGATATTTAGTGCGTAAAACACGCGTTGTAAAACGTGAAAAAGAAAAGTGAGATACAGTTGAATGGAGGAAGTATATATATATATATATATATATATATATATATATATATATATATATATATATATATATATATATATATATATATATCACATGAGTCCATCCTATCTTTTTGAGACCGTGATTCCATGATACAATATCACACATTATATTAAACAATATCACAGCTTATACACAAAAAAAAAAAAAAATCGTGATATTATTTTGTAATATAATATCACCTGTTATGCTACACAATATCACAACTTACAGTATCACACGTTATACTAAACAATATCACAGTTGAAAAAAAAGTTTTTGAAAAAAAAAATTCGGAAAAAAGTTATGATATTGTTTTGTAGTACAATATCACAGCTTACAAAAAAAAAAAACTTTTTCGGAAAAAAAAATTTTGAAAAACAAAAATTGAAAAAAAAAAATTGAAAAAAAAAATTTTTGAAAAAAAAAAATTCGTGATACTGTTTTATATAGTGCGTGATATTGTTTTATGGACTCATGGATTCAAATATATACGTGGATTCACCGAATCTTATATATATATATATATATATATATATATATATATATATATTTGGGATCCAGTGAGAACCACCAACATAATGAGAACCTTGAGAACTCTACTTTACGAAATTTTTTTTAAAAAAAATGACATATTTGGATTCGACAAAGAATGTTAGGACTATAAAACATATTTCTTGGTCCAAAAATTATTATACTATTGAGTGAAATCGAGGTGAAATATGTTTTATTAATTTTCATGCACTTACTACTCATTTTCATGTATCTAACAATTTTCATGTACATAGAACTCGTTTTCATGCATCTAGATCCCGTTATTTTCATGCACCTAGTAATCACTTTGATGCATGTAACAATTTTCATGCACCTTGTATTCATTTTCGTGCATCTATAGCCGTTTTAGTATACCTAATTGTATTTTTGTACATTAAGTTTATATTTTCTTAAAAAATAAATAAATCTTGTCTAGTTATACTACATAAATCTTGTATTTTGCACATTAAGTTTATATTTTCACCGGATCTTGACCCTATATATATATATATATATATATATATATATATATATATATATATATATATATTTATATATATATATATATATATATATTTATATATTTATATATTCTCAAGGTTCTCATTATATATAATAATTAACGGCCTCACCGGATCCAGACCGTATATAGAATTAGGATCACATGAGTCCACCCTATCTTTTTGAGTCCATGAGTCCATGATACAATATCACACATTATATTAAACAATATCACAGCTTATACTCAAAAAAAAAAAAAAAATCGTGATATTGTTTTGTAATATAATATCACCCGTTATGTTACACAATATCACAGCTTACAGTATCACACGTTATACTAAACAATATCATAGCTGAAAAAAAAGTTTTTGAAAAAAAAAATTCGGGAAAAAAAGTCATGATATTGTTTTGTAGTACAATATCACACGTTATAGTAAACAATATCACAGCTTACAAAAAAATAAAAATTGGAAAAAAATATTTTGAAAAAAAAAAAATCGAAAAAAAAAATTTGAAAAAAAAAAATCGAAAAAAAAAAATTTCGTGATATTGTGTTGTAAGTGCGTGATATTGTTTTATGGACTCATGGACTCAAATATATAGGTGGACTCACCGAATCTTGCCTATATATACGGTCCGGATCCGGTGAGGCCGTTAATTATGACGAGGCGGCCGGACTCACCAAATTGATACATGTTGGGGCGGACTGTTGATTAGCGCGCTTCCTAGCTGGGCTAAAAAAAAATTGACCCAATGACTTTATACAAAACACACGCCCAACTCATACAAACAATGGTCTTTCTTCATCATCAAAACACGATCTTTCTTCATCATCAAGCTACACGATTTTTCCCAAATCAATCTCCATAACCTAATCAATTGGAGTGATTGTTCGTAGATTGCAGCGATTTTCCGATCAATTGCAGCGATTTTCCGACCAATTTGATCAATTCCCGCGATTTTTTGATCAATTTGATCAATTGCAGCGATTTTCCAGAAGGTAATTTAATAATTTTGATGAAGATTTAATATATTGATGATATAAAGTTTGAATTTGTTGAAGTTGAGCGATTTTTTAAATAAAATGTTCGAATGTGATCAAGATTGCGTGATTTTGCTTACCTAACGATTTCATACAACTTTTTGACGATTTTGCAGCTCGTTTAGATCAAAAATTGCTATGGAGATTGTAGATATTACAATTCAAGCTGATATAGTCGTGTTGAAACAGGTATTGTATAATCTCATGTTAAAAAAATATTTTGTACTATTGTTTTAATTTGTGAATCTTGAAAGTGATTTTGTGGATCCTAAAGTTTGTTTTGTGAATCCAAGATAGTAAGTGGTTAAAATCATCTTTTTAGCTCTATTCCTGATTCTGTTAATCTCAAGTCTTATTTTGTGAATGTCAGACATTATTGTGTTAATCGTATAGCTTGATTTGTGAACTTAGCCGCTAATATTCTGAAATTTTGGTCAAGTGACATGATTATTATTTTTTTTTTGGGAAAATGTAAGTTATCATTAAGAATAGAATCCAAACATACAATTAGAAGGCATAGTTATTAACTAACTTCCTTCATTACCTTACAAATTACTCATCCAAGTCTTAGTTGTACTATCCTTACAATTTTCCAGAAACTTTCTAATTCGAAATCTAATATCTTTCTGAAGAACCCTCAGCAGCTGCTCAGGTCGTATCATCTGGCAGTCCATCCTAGCAAAATTCCGAGCATGCCATATATGGTATATCAAACCAGCTATGACACACCCCATAACCTTCTTCCTGCATAAAGAACGATACCTCTTCCTGCACCACCAGAGAATGCAGTCCTCCTCAGGTATCACATCCTTACACCATGTAGAAACCAACTGACAACATTTCCTGCTATACTCACATTTAAAAAAAATATGAGCATGAGATTCAGCCAGTGCAGCACAAAGATAGCAGCTGTTTACAGTGATAATCTGCATCCTCTCCAGACGATCTTGAGTTAACAATTTCCCATGTCCAGCAACCCAACAGATAAACCCATGTTTGGGAGTCATCCAGGAATTGAGTGCCCACTGGTACCAATCACTTTTAACACCCTCAGGTCTCAGCCAAACATAGCCAGACCTAATACTTTATTGTCCACTGTTCTGTCTTAACAACTCCTTAAAAATATTTTTGATTTGACAAATTTTCCGCCAAGCCCAGCTGGAATTGGTAGTAGGTTCATAATCAATCCATGGCTTATCTTTAATGTACACAAAATGCACCCACTTAACCCACAGATGGTCAGCCTTAACATGATTATTTTAGATAGAGAACAAACTAAATTAAAATAACAAGCTTATGAAAATAAATTAAAATAACAGGCAAAATTTGTTTTAGATAGAGAACAAACTAAATCTTAGAGCTTGATTTGTGAACTTAAGAACAAACTCGCCAAACAACATTCTAAAAGCAAGAATTTGTTCAGTTAATCAAGCAACCCTATTTGTTCGAGGCAATGCACATAGAGCAATATTGATATAGCTATAGGTGCAACATTCATCTGCATCAGCGAGTGATCTTCCTGCGTGTTTAAATGCATATGGGACTCTTCTACATACTGGAGTGGAGTTAAAATAATTTGAATCAAGCATGGATGCTACCCACAGAAAGGGCCCCTAAACTCGGGAATATGTAGCCAGCCATTCAGATCTGGTACGCCCAAATTGCTCGAACTTCTCCTGCAACTTAAAAGCCTATTTGCAGCTAGCGTCATCTGAGCCAAATTGAATTAGTACTACTCCCATAAAATGAGAGGTCTGCCTGCATATAACAGGCACCAAAGACTCTATCTCATAACCTTGGCTCGTTAAACAATCCGCCAATTTAGAGAGGTCGCGACAAACATACAGCCCTTGATCCATATTACCTGGAACATTCGCCAAAACACAAGTATATGGGAATACAAATAAATGAGACATTGTGTGCAATAGGGATTTTTGAAACGTTTTACAAAAGAAAGGTTACTTGGATATTCTATTATGTTTCAGAAATTAGAAATTTATAGGCCTGGTATTTGGCACAACTGTCAACATTGCCTGTAAGCATTACCCATATATTAATTTTTTTGATTGAATGCTTGCTGATTGTTCAATGTCCTAGATATTAACTTTTATTGGGAATGGAAGTGAACTCATAATCTTCACCAAAAATCATTATTAAAAGTGAACTAATAATCTGAACCAAAAAATCTTTTTATTTATTTGAACTAATAATCTGAACTAATAATCCTGATACTTTATTTAGTGAATCTCAGACTTTATTTAGTGAATCTTGGGCCTTGTTTTGTGAATATCTGTTGTTAAACTTTTGAATTGGCTTTAACCTGTGACTCAATCATTTTGTCCAGGACTAGAAGGTTACGGATGAAATTTATTTATTTCTTTTTGTGTGAAGAAGAGACCCTACTTTGTGAAACTAGAAGGTTATTTTGTGAAACTTGGACCTCAATGACATGATTATTTTAGATAGAGAACAAAATAAATTAAAATAACAAGTTTACGAGCTAAATTAAAATAACAAGCAACAACTCCTGATGAATATCGACACTTAATAACTAGTACTCCCTCCTATTCTACATAATCTTCCTCCTTTTCTTATTCATCTATTCACAATACCTTCCCCCTTTCCTTATTTAACCAACCTTTTTCATGTTAAATGACCATATTGTCCTTGTTACTTTTCTAACATTACAACCCAACCCACCCTTAACCCATCCCATTAAAACACTAACCCAGCCCACTAATCACCCACTCCACTAATCTAACCCAGCCCAATCCTATTAACCCTAACAACTCCCGCCTTATATGTCCCATCTCACCAGAAAACCCTAACTCCCTCTCTCTCTTCCGCCATTCTTTTCTTTCTTTATCTCTCTTCCGCCGTTCTTCCTTCTTCTAATCTTCATCTTCCAACCTTCGTCTTCATCTAATAATCAAACATCTCTCCAGTAATTAATCTAAACATCATCAGTCTCTCAATTTTCTTCATTTAAAATCAAAAGCAATGATAAAATTTGAAAAATTTTCTGGTACTGACCTGCCTAAGATGGAGAAGAGGTTTGAAGAGGCTGATCTGGGTGAGTTTGAGATGACGGATGACGATGTTGATGTTGGATCATTTGATGTTGTTGCATGTGATGTTGATCATGTCCCTGTGGATGAGGAGAGCGAGAAGAGAAAGGTGGTTAAGTTGATGAAAGAAGATGATGAGAGGAAGGCAAAAAGGTGGATAACCAGGCGTCATAATCCAGAGAATAGAAGAGTGTTTATGGAGGAATTATGTAAATACTGGAGTGAGTTTGAAATTTTATTGGAGTTTGAGGTTGAGGAGAGTGAAAGGGAGAAGAGATCTGGTGTTGGTGCTTCGTCTGATGGTGCATGTGTTCCTGATGTTGCATGTTCGTCTGATGTTGCATGTGTTCCTGATGCTGCATGTTCTTCTGATCTTGTCTCTAATTCAGATGATGAATTAGATCCGGTGACCATAAGACGGGGCCCAGTGATTACAAGATGGTTTTTGGGGGAACTTTCCAAATATTGGCCTGGTTTTGGTGCCACAGAGGAAGATTAATCTTAAGGGAGGTTGATTTCTTGTCCTATTCTTCTTTTTTTTGTCTTTTTTATGGACTAGTGATGATAACCTGTGGTGTTTATTTGGATTTCTGGTTCATCTAATTGAATTGCCCAATGATCTGTTATGTTGAGGGCATTTGATAGCCTTCAAAGTTGTTGTTCATGCACTATGCCACCACCATTTGTAGTGAAGAGGCTGTGTATGGACAATAATTTTGAGAGTAATGTTCCCTAATGCTGATTTCACTGAGTTGCTCATGTTTTTTGTTAATATCCTTCATACGCCAAAGACTGAATATTACAAAAGTAGTGCAAAGTTCAAAATGGAAAGCTAATACAGACTCTAGTTGTTGTTTTTCTTTTGTCTTCTGCATTGTTTGATCTTGTTGCTCATGCCTTTATCTGCGAAAATTTAGAGTCATAAGCTACACAGTCTTTGATATGCTGAAAGTGTCCAAAATATTCATACTGTCATCTACATGTCCTATCTGCATCTTCATTTTCCTGCAGCTTAATCTAGATTAAACGCAGTAATGTTACCAACAGGGGATAAGTCCCCTGTTGGGTCATTACTTCCATACACTTGTTCAGTAACGGTACCAATAGGTTCAATGTCCCCTGTTGGGTCATTACTGGAGCCACTAGTACTTGCAATATTCTCTGCAGCATTCTCTGTTAATATGCTAAGTGAATTCACCAATTCACTTATAGTACTTGCATCACCAACATTGTGAACATATTGTATGCATTCTTTCACTAAATCAATATTTGCATTAAGGTAATCAGGCAGTAAAACAGCTGCTGCTAGTTTAGACTTGTGCATATGTGGCACAGGATAATCAATGCCACCTTTTTTTTATCATTATTTCAAGCATACATGCCTGCAATGTTATCCACACATAGTTGAGTTTAAGAACATCTTGTTCTTCATATGCAGTGACTGTGTTATGGATTAGTTCATCCAACTTGATTGCTTTTTTTTTTTGTTGGAGAGATTGGATTGACCTAAAAAAACCCAAATCCAAGACATTCAAGTCTGGTGAATTGGGTGTTTGATAAGCCAATTCAATTTTCCAGCCATCTGCTGTTGCTGCTTTCCTGAATTCAGGATCATCATTTGTAAAATGTGGTCTAGCATTGTCTTGTTGGATGATTATATGTTTACTCAAATTAGGAGGCCATTTAGCCTTTATTGCTGGCAGCACACAGTTTATAACCATATCCCTAGTTACTTGCTTGTTTATAGACTCTATGCATTTGGTTTCTAATGTTCCTGCTTCTCTATTTTTTGAGTTTCTTTTTGCTGGTACTTGGCTAACAAACGGCCAAATACCTATCTTTCCATCGAAAATAACATCACCATTTGACCCATACTTGGGTCTTGCCACAGCACACATGAACATTACTTTCTCAATGAAACTCTTAGACTGCACACATCTATGAGGTTCAGTTTCACCCTTACTCAAATAAAACCTTGTAGAAACTTTTGTTTTTGAAAACCATTTCTCATCCATGTGAATGATATTTCTTTGATCTTTGAAAACCACTCGTTTAGTTGTTTCATGATAGTCTAAATGTGCTAGACTGAAAAGTAATCTAGCAAGTTTGTTTTTTTCATTCAAACCTGGTTTGATTGCATTTGAATGTGATTTGATCTGCTTTGATGTCACCCATCTTGATATTGTTGACTGACTTACCCCCAAGTTTTCGGCAAGTGAGTGTTGGGTGGTCCTTTTGAGTAGCTCAATAGACACCACCTTTGCAGTATCTAACACGACCCTCCCAATTTTCTTGCTTCCTTTCTTTTTGCTGTTGACATTCACTGGTATGCATCGTCTCCTTTGTGCCTGTGCTACATTCCACAGGTAAGTTATTGTCTTCCTGCAAACTGAATACCTTGATGCCAGTGACAACATTATCCCATAGTTTGGTTTTCCATTATGGCTGTTTTCTAAAATTGTTTCAAAGATTTTGGATCTTTCTAAGTTGGTGAGATTCTTCATTGAATGAAGTTTTTTTTAAAGGTGTTTTCTGTGAAAGGTGTTTCTTGGACACTTGCTTATAAATGAACCCTAGTAAATACCCCATCTATTTATAGGATAATGAACTTTGCACACTTTTGAAATTTTGGTTTAGGCGCAATATTGAAACCTGTTTGTATTTTGGCTCCATATTTGAATTTTGGTGCCAATTTTCAGACTTGGTGAAGAGGATATCTAACATTTGACTGACAATTTTGGTTAACTTAGTTTATGGGACAACTCAAGTGGCCAATGAAGATAAGATGAAGGAAATCAATGGTTAATCTGAAGTCCATAGCTGTTATTTTTGTTCCTCATTTCAGTATACGGTTTCTGTAATTTTGACTCGAGTTCGTATAATTGTAGAGTTTAATGTAATTTTATTAAAAGTTTGTGTAATTTTATTATGTACTGTAATTTAATTAGAATTTAGAATGTGTAATATTTTTAACTCAACGTAATTTTAATTTTACGCGAAACCGTCTCGAATCATTTCTGAGTTGCAGCTGTGTGTTTATGAAAAGGGAGGGAAACGAAATTGCAGTGTAAAAAAAGGAGGGAGTCATTAACATTTTAATTATGCATTACCACTATAAATCATAACACCCTCTCACCTATCTCATACCCCCACTTTATTACTCTTCCTTATTTAAATCCCCTCCTTATTTCTTGTGTCTCCCTTGAATAGGGAGGATTATGGAGAATAGGAGGGAGTATATACAACCTGGGTAAGATTAAAACTGAACTAATAATCTGAACCAAAAAGTGAACTTGTGAATCTCAATCCTTGTGTTTGTGAATCCTAGAGCTTGTTTTGTGAACCCTTTAAGAATGACCTATTTTGCTCTTTTTCTTTATTTGTGATTCTCAGACCTTGTTTTGTGAATCTTAAGGCTTAATTTGTGTAACTCGAAGATAATATTCTGAGACTTGATTTGTGAATCCCCTATTCTTCTCTCTTCCTTCATTTGTGAATCTCAAACCTTATTTAGTGAATCTTAGGCCTTATTTTGTGAATTTTATAGCTTCTTTTGTGGACTTGGTAACTATTGTTAAACTGTTGTTAAATGTTTGAATTGTTGTTAACCCGTGACATGATTAGTGAATGTGAGATGTGTTGGAGTTAGTGTCCTCCACAATAGTGCGTTTACATCATAAATCTCATTAAAGGAATATCATCAGGATATTTATTTTATGATCCTCGTCAGTTGATTAACGTAAATTAATAACGGTTGACTGACTAGAGTTTGACGTTATTGTCGTGTGACGACGGTGATCAACTGACCCCATTTGGTCACACCTAAAGGAACAAACCCCAATTGACAACTAATTAATTGTATGAGATACAATTTATTTAGTCCCTTGATTTATTGACTAAAAGGTTAGTCGATCTTTTAGAGAGATTTCGAGTTGCGAACTCGAGGCACGACAGTTATTATTTAATTATGCGATAATTGAATAATAAATTTTATGAGACGGGTTTTAGTTAATTAATTGTTAATTCACTAAAATTGTACTAATTGATTAATGTGATTAATATTAGTACATAAATAATATGTGTAGCGGTACACGTATATTTACGGAGTGTTTTGGACAAAATTGATCAGGAAGCATTTAAACATAAATCGATGTTTAAATAAAATTTACACGTATTTGTGCGACAAATATAAGAACCAATATGGACCCGCAAATGGGTCATAGAAATCGTGTAAATGGGATTGTGTGTTACTTTAGAATTCCACTTACACATTTTCACTTCCCATAATGCTTTTGTTATTTTCAAAACTATGCTCCATTGGGCATATTAAAATAAGACAAAGAAAACACTCCACTCAACCTCACTCTAACCGGCCACCCTCCCCCCTATAGACCAACAATTGTTCTTTTTCTCACTAGCTCACTTGAATATTTTGCATGTGAAGAAAAAGACTTGGTTTATCTCTCTAAAACTAGTAGAAATCATTTACTACGTAGTTAGTAATCTAAAATAAATACTAAGTATATTAGTATTATTTACATATTATCAAGGGTAATATTTAATAAATATCTAGTTAGTATTTGTTAGATTATTGGGTGTTTTGTTCTTGGGTGCTTCTTGAAGGAGACTTTCTCTTTGGAGGTTTGTACTAGGAGGATCGTCCATCTTTAAGTAGCACAAGAACAATCTAGATAGGTGATCTAGATTGTGCCCATATTTACCATCAAATAAATGTAAGGAAATTTGTATTTCCTTAATCTTTTATTAATATGCTTTTATATTTGCATGCATGTTACATAGATCACTAAAATAACATATTATAAGATAATTTGTTTTCACTAGAGAGTTTAATATGGATCTATGATCTTTCATGTGGTATCAAAGTTAGGCTTGTACATGTTGATTTTGAGCATATTAAACAAATTATGAGATAATTTGAAAAATTCAAAAATTGTGTTAGAAGAGATTTTAGCACGAAATTTTTTGGGCATGCATACCTACTGATCTCAAAAGGTTTGTGGTAAAATTTAGTGACTTGTTAAGTTATTTTGCCATTTTTAAGTTTTTTTTGTAGAAAACCGAGTCAAAATGCCGTATTTTGGTTAAGAGTTAACTAAAAATAGTTAAATGTTTATTCGGCTTACGAAATTTTTATATTATTTCATATATATTTTCTACAGATTGCATGTAAAATTTCGAAGGTTGGTTTGAAGTTTAGCATGTTTATTGATTTTATGAGATAAAAGTCGATAAAAGTGAAATAAATTAATCATAATTTTGAAACGGATTATTCTGCCCTTGATAAATTTATGTACATGCAATAATATGTTTTAAAAGTTAAAACTGAAATTTAAAATGTGATTTCACCTTGTTTTGATGTTTATTGGTTTGAGTGGTTAAACACCGATAAATATCAATCTTTTTCTTCATAAAATTTATCCAAAATTTTTGGGGCATTGTTATGTCTTTTTGGTGTTCTTGGGAGTGTTCCATAATACTCAAAATTTTTAGTTTCAATTTTTGGTGATATTTTCAATTATTTTGGATTTATTACTTAAAAGTTATAATTTTACCGATTAAATTAGCAAATAACACCAAATCAAACTAATTATTCATCATCAAATTAGTGAGGACTAATTTTTGAGGTTTAAAACAGTTTGGACAATTATTTTGGACTTAAATGAGATTTAAGTGTTAATTATTGATTTTTAACAAGTTAAAAATCGATTAAATCCACAAATCGAGCAAGATACCAACGATTGTTAGATAAGGCAATTTTGGCATCATTTTACAGCATTTTTAAGCATATTTATTTATGTTGAATGAATGATTGTCATTTATTTAAAGTATTTATTTTGTTGTACCTAGTATGTCCTAGTTATTTTTTAATCGTTATTACCCGAAATGAATGGGAATAACGATTTGTTTGTAATTTAAATACGATCTCGTATCGTCGGTTTGTAATTAATTAATAGTTTTAATTTATTTTATTAATTAATGTATAATAGGAATAGCTATGTAATTTAATTGTAATAGTTATTTTTACCGGCGTTTCCAAAAGACGGATTTACATCGAGACGGAGTCTATTTTTGGAAAGGTGTTCCAAATCCCACAAGGAGAAGCCCCTTTGGAAGATGTTCCTATGAAGAGGCAAGGGACCAAGGAGTTGGTTTCCGATATGTAATAGTCTATTTATTTTTAACTAGGAGGCCATACTAGGATTATTCATATGCTTGCTTGCTTTTATTTTTCCGCGCATGCCAAAATCGCCATTCACATGCATTTTATTTTCGCGGTTGTCAATTCACGTCATTTGCATTCGCCGACTTAGTTCACTTATAGGGAATTTATGACTAAATTGACAAGATCTCTCACATAACTAAAATGGAGATTAGCCTTACCAATTAGTAACACCTATGAATCCCTTGTTCATTAGAGCCACGCTCGCCCAAGCGGGGTGTTTTCTTTTTACCTCGGGTAAGTATGGTGATAAAAGGTTATCACGCGCCAAACTTGGTTGGACTCAACGGGATATAAGACGGTCTTGTGTTCCGGGGCTAGTAGATGAATTTAAGGAAATTTGTCGACCAAGAGTTCTAGAGGTAGAATTAGTCAAACGTTGACTTACCGAATTTACACGATTATGGGACGTTTCGCCCAAGCGATGTTTATTTTTGTTTAAAAGCGGGTCTTGGAATCATTTATATAATTTAGTGGGAGATCGTTATATAAATGTTAAAACTTGTTAAACATGTTTCACAAGTAAATTTTAAAAAACAATGAATGTTAATATTTCCTTATTTTGTTGTAGCATTTTAATTTGCAACGGCAACTTCATCAACTCCATCGACTACTCCACTAGGCAAAGATTCATGGCTAAGGTCTGTAATGGAAAAATGTACCTTAAAAGATGACGGTAGTAACTTTCTTGAATGGGAATGCAACATCAAAAGTGTCGCGTTGTCCGACAACGTAGTTGCTTACTTGACCGATGCCCCTCCCATCAGGCCCGGTCCAAGGGCTTCATCGGTGGTGCGGACCGCCTATGTTTACTACATGAGGATGTCCAATTATATCAAAAATGTGTTGATATGGTCGATGTCCCCAAGTCTCAAGCTTTCATGCATTTCTTTGAATGCGTACGAGATAGTCACTCGTATGACTACTATATTTTCACAAACACCCAAAGTCTGCCAATACGAAGCGGCGGCATGCTTCTTTGAAGCAAATCTTGAGAGGGGCCAAAAGGTTGGTCCCCATGTACTCAAAATGGTCGAATATGTTGACATCCTAAAGCGTCTAGGGTGTAACATTCCTAAGACTCTTGTGGTGGATCGCATCCTCCACTCACTTCCCACCAAGTTTGCCCACTTTAGAGTAAACTATAACATTAAAGGCATGGATAAGAGTTATCATAAAATTCATGCACTCCTCACCCAAGCGGAGAGGGATATGGAAGCTAGTGGGAGTGACAAAGGGGATGTTCTAACTATGAAGTTAAAGAACATGTCCCTTGGAGTTAAGAAGGGAAAGGGGAAAGAGAAGTCCCAATTCAAGAAATCATCAAAGAAACAAGACAAGGGAAAGGTGAAAGCCGTTGAGAATGGCAAACCCAAGGCAAAGAATGTCAAACTCTCCGAGGCCGAATGTTTCCATTGTAATGGGAAGGGGCATTATAGGAGGAGTTGCCCCAAATACTTGGAGGACCTCAAGGAAGGGTGTGTGACACCTATTGGTATGATTTCCTCTCTCTATGTGATAGACGTTAATTATACTTGCACTTCCACTTGGGTATTAGATACCGGATGTGTCTCTCACCTTTGTAATCATTTGTAGGGTTTAAGGGACGTGCGAGCACTAGCAAAAGGTGATGTGGATCTCCACATGGGCAATGGAGCTAGAGTAGCGGCCGTTTCCGTGGGGACCTATGTGCTCACTTTAGCTAGTGGTTTAGAGTTGTTTTTAAATAAGTGTTATTTTGTACCAACTTTAACCAAGAACATCATCTCCATTTCCGCGTTAGACGCGGAAGGCTTTTGTTTTATGATTAAGGGTCACATAAACGAAAGACGCATTAAGAGACTTGCTTTATCAAAAGTGCTCAAACCATTTGATTTCGAATCTCATGGTATATGCGAGTCTTGTCTTTTAGGCAAGATGACTTGTGCACCTTTTGCGGGAAAAGGGACACGAGCTAGTGAGGTTCTGGCTCTCATACATACGGATGTGTGTGGACCTTTAACCATCACCGCTAGAGGAGGTTTTCACTACTTCATTACTTTTACTGATGACTTGAGTAGATATGGGTATATCTACTTGATGAAGAATAAAAGTGAAGCTTATGACAAGTTCAAAGAGTTTCAGAAAGAAGTAGAGAACCAATTGGATAAAAAGATTAAGACCCTACGATCCGATCGTGGTGGTGAATACCTAAATTCTGAATTTGATTCACACCTAAAAGATTGTGGTATAGTATCACAATGGACTCCTCCTGGCACACCACAATTAAATGGTGTGGCCGAAAGGAGAAACCGAACCTTACTAGACATGGACAGGGAAAGTCCCTTATTTGTCATTCATGCGAATTTGGGGTTGCGAAGCATAGACAAATGTCTTTTTGAAGGTTATCCAAAGGAAACATATGGCTATTACTTCTACAATAAAAACGAGAACAAAGTTTTTGTGGCTAGTGATGCTGTCTTCCTAGAAAAAGAGTTTATTTCTAGAAGTCCGAGTGGGAGAAAATTTGAACTTGACGAAGTTCGAGAGTCACAAACCGAGAATGAGGTAGAGGAGAACGTGGAGGATAACGTTCCCTCCTCCTCTGCAACGGTGATCGTTCCTAGAAAGTCAAGTAGGATTTCTAATTCACCTGACCGCTACCTTGGTAACATCGAAGAGGATGGTGTTTTGTTAGTTTTGGAAAGTTACAAACCCACTACCTACAAATCGGCCATGTCTAGTCCCGACTCCTCGCTTTGGCTAGAAGCCATGTGGTCCGAAATAGATTCCATGTACGAGAACCAAGTATTGGACTTGGTGGATTTACCTGAGGGAGTGCGACCCCTTCAGTGTAAATGGATATATAAAATTAAGCTCGACGTGGATAAACATATAGATGTTTACAAAGCTAGATTGGTGGCAAAAGGTTTCACCCAAGTTCATGGTCTACACTATGACAAAACCTTCGCTCCAGTCGCTATGCTTCGATCCATTAGGATTATCTTAGCGGTTTCTGCATTTCATGATTATGAGATTTGGCAAATGGATGTCAAAACCGCCTTCTTGAATGGGATTCTAGAAGAGGAAGTGTATATGATACAACGTGAAGGTTTTGTGGATACATCTAACCCTAAGAAGGTGTGTAAGCTCAAGAAGTCCATCTATGGTCTTAAGCAAGCATCTCGGAGTTGGAATCATCGCTTTGATCATGTTATTAAACAATATGGTTTCACTAGAAGTGTTGAAGAACCGTGTTTATACATGAAGTTTAGTGGGAGTAAGGTTGCATTCCTTGTCCTATATGTGGATGACATATTGCTCATCGGGAATGATATTCCATCGCTCAATTCCGTTAAGGAGTGGCTAGGGAATCACTTCCAGATGAAGGACTTCGGAGAGGCACAACGAATCTTGGGTAACCGGATCTATAGAGATATGTCCAAAAGGTTACTAGGATTGAGTCAAGAAGCTTATATTGACAAAGTTCTTGACCGGTTCAATATGAAAGACTTTAAAAGAGGATTTCTACCTATGGGCCAAGGGATTACTTTGAGCAAGTCACAGTCTCTCTCTACCCCTAAGGAGATTGAACACATGAAGATCGTCCCTTATACTTCCGCTGTTGGGTCTATCATGTATGCTATGATTTGCACTCGTCCCGACGTTGCGTATGCCTTGAACATGACAAGTCGTTATCAAACCAAGCCTGGTGAGAGTCATTGGATAGCCGTAAAGAACATCCTTAAGTACTTGATAAGGACTAAGGATTCATTCTTAGTGTTTGGAGGAGAAACTAAGTTGCGTGTAAGAGGCTATGTGTTTATGCTAAATGGAGGAGCTGTTTGCTGGAAGAGCTTCAAGCAAAGCGTTACAACGGATTCTACAACAGAGGCTGAGTACCTAGCAACGTCTGAGGCTGCAAAGGAAGCTGTTTGGATAAAGCAATTCATGGAGGGACTAGGACTAGTCCATTCCGCCAAAGATCCGATCACTCTATATTGTGATAACAGTGGGGCTATTTTTCAAGCCAAAGAGCCGAAGTCTAGTAATAAATCTAGACACGTTGAAAGGAAATACCATGTAATTAGAGATTATGCGGAAAGGAAGGAAATAGACATTTTTAAGGTTGGGACATACGATAATATTGCTGATCCTTTAACCAAGACTTTATCAAAGGCTAAGCGTGATGGTCATGTCATCGCAATGGGATTGAGACGAATACCATATTTTCTTTAGATTATGGATATGTAATAATTAGATATTGTATCACTTTTTATATATATATGATAATCACATTCATTGTTTAAGCATTCTTTTATGAATTCTTTTATTTGGTGTGACTAAATTTATAATACCTTGTTTATCTAAATAAGTTGTGGAGACAATTTTGAACACTATTCAAGTGAATAAGATGAACATTGTATTTGTCCCTAGTCACTTAATGAGGCGACGTCTCGGAGTGACTAGATTGTAAGTCGATTGATGGTTGTTCAACACCATGAGGTCATACGTGATGACTAGTCGATTACATAGGCAGAGTGTGTGACATTTTGCCGGATAGTGACCATTTATAGAGTCCCTTAATTCTATTATAGACGCCTGGTCGTGATAGGGATCTCTAAGATGTTCCTATGAGTCGATTCTCTTGACTGGAGACTATTATCTAAGTTAGTGCAGTTTCCGAGTGACTTTGGTTTTTGTCCTAGGTCGTACCGTGAAAGGAGGCCAAAGGGCATTTCTGAGTCATGATGATCTGTATTGTGCGAAGATAGATAGGGCATACATGAATTGTCCACCCACGTTGGGTTTTCATATATCTCAAGGCCACTCGAGGAGTTGTGACTATAAATGCGTGGCCACGCTCGGAAGTAATCCATGGTAGATTTTTCTGGTCTTGTAGTCATACTCCCGATCGAGAAAACCACTCGCGATATGTTCATGTGAAAGTGCGACCTGAAAGACACCTTGCATTGAGTGGGAGATTTAAATGGACAAGAGAATTGGTAGCGCACACCTTGTGTCGGACAAGTGGGAGATTGTTGGAGTTAGTGTCCTCCACAATAGTGCGTTTACATCATAAATTTTATTAAAGGAATATCATCAGGATATTTATTTTATGATCCTCGTTAGTTGATTAACGTAAATCAATAACGGTTGGCTGATTAGAGTTTGACGTTATTGTCGTGTGACGACGGTGATCAACTCACCCCTTTCAGTCATACCTAAAGGAACAAACCCAATTGACAACTAATTAATTGTATAAGATACAATTTATTTAGTCCCTTGATTTAATGACTAAAAGGTTAGTCGATCTTTTAGAGAGATTTGGAGTTGCGAACTCGAGGCGCGACAGTTATTATTTAATTATGCGATAATTGAATAATAAATTTTATGAGACGGGTTTTAGTTAATTAATTGTTAATTCACTAAAATTGTACTAATTGATTAATGTGATTAATATTAGTACATAAATAATATGTGTAGCGGTATACGTATATTTACGGAGTGTTTTGGACAAAATTGATCGGAAAGCATTTAAACATAAATCGATGTTTAAGTAAAATTTACACGTATTTGTGCGACAAATATAAGAACCAATATGGACCCGTAAATGGGTCATGGAAATCGTGTAAATGGGATTGTGTGTTGATTTAGACACAATCATTCCACTTACACATTTTAACTACCCATAATGCTTTTGTTCTTTTCAAAACTATGCTCCATTGGGCATATTAAAATAAGACAAATAAAACACTCCACTCAACCTCACTCTAACCGGCCACCCTCCCCCTTGCCCCCCCTCCCCCCCATAGACCAACAATTGTTCTTTTTCTCACTAGCTCACTTGAATATTTTGCATGTGAAGAAAAAGATTTGGTTTATCTCTCTAAAACTAATAGAAATCATTTACTAAGTAGTTAGTAATCTAAAATAAATACTATGTGTATTTGTATTATTTACATATTATGAAGGGTAATATTTAAAAAATATCTAGTTAGTATTTGTTAGATTATTGGGTGTTTTGTTCTTGGGTGCTTCTTGAAGGAGACTTTCTCTTTAGAGGTTTGTACTAGGAGGATCATCCATCTTTAATTAGCACAAGAACAATCTAGATAGGTGATCTAGATTGTGCCCATATTTACGTTCAAATCAATGTAAGGAAATTTGTATTTCCTTAATCTTTTATTAATATGCTTTTATATTTGCATGCATGTTACATAGATCACTAAAATAACATATTATGAGATAATTTTTTTTTCATTAGAGAGTCTAATATGGATCTATGATCTTTCAAGATGTGACTTTGTGAACATTTTATCTTCTTAGGTGTTTATTCAAATGTCAACAGTACAGAGGGTAGTGTGACGCCTCGTATCGGTTGTGGTGAGGTTCCTTGCTCTAATATTGGTTCTGGTCAGGATGGTGAGGGTTCTACTGATGTCTTAACAACCCCTACAATGCCATCTATTTCCACACCTACTACTTTGGTAACTTACACACCGGGTGGCAATAAGCAATGGATAAGTAGGATTTCAGAGAAGTTTACACCCGTGGTTGACAAAATATTTATGGACTTAGAGACAGCGATGTTGTTCTATAAAATTTATGCTATTGCTTGTGGGTTTGAAGCAAGGAAGTCTTCAACTAAGAGGTTTAAAGATTATTCGAACAAAATGCATGGTTTGCCATAGTGAAGGTTTTAATAAGAGGAAAAGACGTCCTCCCCAAGCTGATGCAAAAACAACAACCGTTGAAACTGGTGACAAAACAAAAGCTGGTGCAATAAGTGGAAATAGAAAAACAGCTGCCAAAACCGGCACGAAAAAGGGTGGAGGTGCAGATGATGAGGATGAGGAGGCTGAGAGTTCCAATAAGCAAAGAGATATAAGAATAACCAAAATTAAAAGGCGGGGTTGTGAAGCGATGATCAAATTCATGTTCCATGAAAACATGTACAAGATTGAACAATTCTGTGAGGGTCACAATCACCCACTGACCTTGGTCAGAAATAGGGAATTTGAAAAACTTGCAGAAAATATTAGTCATCTGAATGAATATAATAAGCAATTGATTATCCAAAATTCGAGATTTAATGTCGGTGCTATTTTAACATACAACTTATGCAAAGAGCACGCAGAGGGTTTCGAAAATGTGGGAGCTTCCCTTATGCAGTTCAAGAATTTCCAAAGGAACTTAAAATGTCTACTTAATGGTAAGGATGGACATATGTTCATCTCTCGTTTAGAAACCCCCAGAGAAACAAAAGGGTTAGTATTTGCATATGAAACAGATGCTGACAATGCTTTGACAAGAACTTTTGGGACAAATGTGGATTCCATAAGATGTTACGCATTGTTTGGTGATGCTATTTCATTCGATCGAACCTATGGAACGAACAAATATTACATGAAATTCGCGCCTTTCACTGGGATTGACAATCATAAAAAGTCAATAACATTTGGATGCGTGCTTTTAGAGCATGAAGACGATCAGTCATTTATTTAGGCATTTCAGCAGTTTTTGAAAGCAATGGGTGGCAAAGAACCCAATTACATCATCAGTGACCAAGACGCCGGAATAATAAATGTAGTTCCAGGTGTGTTTGGAATATATTACTTTTGTGAAACTGGTTATTTATTTGGTGAATCTAGGAACATTATTCGTGAATCTTGTTATTTATTTGCTGCTCTGTAAGCGGCATCTTTAATTTGGTTTAGTTTTTGAATGCTAGAAGTTATACTGTGAAACTAGTAGGTAGTATTGTGAAACCTGGACCTCATTATGTGAAACATGGCCCTCAAATTTGTGAAATCATTTAGTTATTTTGTTGGTGAATCTAGAGACTTTATTCGTGAATTTAGGGACTGGTTTTGTGAATTTAGTTATTAATAAACGATCTTGACAATAGATAATGTGATTTTGTGACTTACAGCCGTGTTCAAAAAAGCAAGACATCGCTTTTGCATGTGACACATTATGAAGAAAGTAACAGACAAGGTTGGGAGCACAATTTGCAAAGAGATAGATTTCTTAAGCCGTCTGAACAATGTTGTCTGGAGCGAAGACTTGGAGCCTGAGGAATTTGAAGAGAATTGGGCTAAGGTCATTAGCGAGTTCTCGTTAGAAGGAAATAAATGGTTGACTGGCAAGTTTGCCGAACGAGACAAGTGGATACCCGCTTATTTCAGGAATGTGCCGATGGGCAACATTTTAAAAACCACACAAAGATCAGAGAGTTCGAATAACTTCTTCAAGAGATTTGAATATAAATATGGGACTCTCGTAGAATTTTGGATGAGATTTGAGAGTGCCATGGACCAACAAAGGCACAATCTAAAGCTTCTTGAAGCAGAGAGCGACAACTTAATGCCTGAAACCCTATTCGGGTCAAACTGGGAGGCCCATGCAGTGAAGGTCTATACACATGAAGTGTTCTTCGAGTTCCAAGAGCAGGTTAAGTTTTCGGTAAATGCATGTAGTGTTTGTGGATACACCCTACCAGATCCAGTAACTAACTTCGAAGTTTCAATTGTTGAGGACGCAAACAAGCGAAAGAGATACGCAGTTGAGTAAAATAGGAGAACAATGGATGTCCGTTATACATGTAAATTGTTTGAAAGGAAAGGTATTTTATGCAATCAGATCATTTGGATTTGCTCGGGAAATTTTAAGGAAATACCTGAGAAATACATTTTGCGTAGGTGGAGTAAGAATGCACTTAGAAAACCGGTTTATGATTTAAATTTGGAAATCTGCTGGAAAACTACGATCCTACTGTTGGTATGCTCAAAAGAAAAGAAGAGTCAGATATGAGAGACTTTGCCAAGCTAATTAAAGATTTTCGAGAGAAGTTGGAGCCAAACCCAAAGCCTTTGACCAAAGAACAAGAATTGGAGGTCCTTCTCAACTGTAAGGCTCCAAAAGAAGTCAAGATTTTACCATCTAAAGTCTCTAAAAACAAAGGCAGTGGTAAAAGGTTGGTGAGCAGCAAAAATAAGGCAATTATGAAGGCAAAAAACCGAAAATGTTGTGTGCTAAGTGTAAACGCATGTCACACTGTGAGATCCCTGAAAAAATCTCTTTTTTTGAAATAGGTAATTAATATGGAGTCGCCAGTAGGTTTTATAAAAAACATACAAAAATAAGTTAACGGAAAAGGCCCCTTTTGATCCCTGGAATGGGGACTGATCTGTCACTCCAGTCTGAACCAAAGATTGCGGATTCGGGGGTAAAGGTATGGCCAGTGAAGGTGTTAGGCACCCGGACCGCCCATCAAACTGACGGCCTCTACTATTTATTTATAATATTATATATTTGACGAATTTAACAAAATAGTACAAATTATTTACAAAGAAAAAATAAATTTGGTTAGTTTATATACAAATTATACGATAAATAAAGAAATAAATAAAAGACTGAAATAAAGAGTGCAAAGAAAACTTATTTGAATTGGTACCCTCAGGCATATGTGGATGTTGACTATTAATGAATTTCGACTTTGTCGTAAACTAACGGCTCTTATGCGCTTATATGAAAACTGGGATGATTTTTATGTGAATGGTTTGATTTGAAACTGAGATAAAATATTTGAGATGGTAATTTGTACGTGAGTATGGAATTTGTCTTATATGTGTCGCTGGTTTTTGTGTGTCTCGTGTCTTGTTGTCAGTTTTGTATCCCTCGTCTGTTCGTCCTCCTTGTTGGTATAACCAGCACAAATTGTATCCTACAACCAGTTGTATATGAGAATTATACAACTGGCCCAATATCCATCCCAATATTAAAAAAATAAAAAAAAATAAAAAATAAATAAAAAAAAACCTAAAACCCCAAAAATACACAATTGTTCAGACGATCTCCTCTCAATTTCACACTTTCTCTTCAAAACTCCATTGCTCTCATTATGACAATACCAGCAAGACGGAAGAACGCATCAAACAACATCCCGATTGCATCTAATAACATTCCGAGGTAATTTTGTCTATCAATTTGTTTATTTACATGTATTTTATATTTTTAGGTAAATCACCATAACCCTAATTTTCGATCATTATTCATCACGAAATTACAATTGGTGATTCTTATGTTTGCTCTTACCATTAATGAGGTTTATGGAGTAATTTTGCCTTTCTTTTCTTTCATCATCATTTATTTTAATCCAGACATTATATTTCTACATCGGTTTTGGTCGGCGGTGGAAAGGGGGTTGAGGTTTCTAATGAATTTTGGCTATGTTTTGTCTTTTGCCTTGCTTCTCGGTTATGCTTGCTTGCGCGATTACGATATTACTGTTCTTGCCTAATTGGCGGCTACGTTTGTACCAAAGTGATAGGTGCAGACGATACAGCGTAATGCTTAACTCATCTCCCATAGCTGAAGTGGGAAATAACAAAATTTGATGTTCATAAATAATTACTATTATTGTCAAACTCACATTTGATATTTCACACATGCTCAGAACGTTTCCATGAGCAGCATTGCCATCAATTTGTTGCTCTGTATCCGTTTCGATAAAAGTCGGTGAATATTTTCAAGAAAAAAAACAAAGGTTTTACTAGTATTATTGAAAATTAGGTCGCTACACACATGAATATAATCCATTTATTAGTAGTTATTTGAATCAATAAAATTATGTCAAGTGAATTGGGTTGTTTTAGGAGGAGCTACAATACTAACTTTTTGGCTACTTCCTCTCTTAGGCCTTCGAAAAGACAAAAACATGATGATGAAGAAGACACTGATGATGACGATGATTTGGGAAATTTTCCTAAACTGGATACAAGGATGTCTCCAGCGAAGGTGGTGAAGCTCATTAGCAACTTATCTGCAATTCAAATAGAAAGTTTAAAGGCCACGCCTTTCAGATATTTTGTAAATTGTAGAGTGACTAAGATACCAACAAAAATTGCTCACTATGCCGTGGTCAACTTTAACTTCAGAGACCGTAAACTGAAATTGGATAATGGTGAGACATTTGATGTCTCAAAAGAAGATGTTCATACAGTCTTGGGTCTTCCAACAGGAGGTGTTGTACCAAAGTTTTCAATTGAGGATATGCAGCCAATTTTTACTGAATGGATAAATCAATTTGGTGATGAAGCCAGCAGGAGGCTGGTAAAAATGAGTGTGGTAGAAAATTACATAAAAAGCCACAAGGAAGACGGGGGACCAATGTTTAAGAGGAACATCTTGTTGTTTATCATATCTTCTTTGATTTGCTCCCATGGGAATGAACATGTGTTCATAGATGCATTTCCTTGGGTTGTTGACATAGAAAAACTAGATGAGCTAGATTGGTGCGAGTTTGTTTTTGACAAGTTGCTGGAGACAAGAGAAAGGTGGTCATTGAGTAAACAATTCCGTGGTCCTATATTATTTCTCCTAGTGAGTTACTTTAATATAACACCATTTCATTTATTATTGTATTTTTACATACTAGCTACTTCTGTTGATTTTCTTGACATATTTCATAAACTGTTTAAATTTTATGATTTCTGCAGCTACACTTTGTTGACAAGGTTGTCGATGCGAAAAGGGATGTAGATAGAACTTCCCCTACACTTATTGGTTGGACAACCAAAGATTTGAACAACAGACAGAAGAAAGGCGAAAGAAGAGGTGGTTTTGGTGGCGGATTCGTTCAACGAGAACCTCCAAGCATCCAAAATGTAAGTAATTTATACGCATCCAAAATGTAAGTAATTTATACGCATCCAACTTTTCTTCTAATTCACTCTGCATACTCTTTATTTACACCTTGAGAGCAAAATTCTCTTCTTTCAGCTCGTTCTTTTCTACTGTGACCTGGTAAAAACATCAAACTTATAAGCAAACTTGAGCAACTTCATATTTTTTCTTTTTTTGAGTCTGTCTCATTAGCGAGGCTTCTGTGAGACCGTCTTAATGTGCAACCAACATAAATAATCTTTAACATGTAACATCCCTCATTTATTCATGGGTAATTAATTAGAAGACTCTGGCCGGATTGTCTCATTTAGTATAGAGGCCTTCCCATTGTTCTGCTCATTTAATTCTGTGCATGAATCAGGCAAAGATTCATGAAAACTGCACTATAAAAACCCGAACAACTGTACACAAGTGTTGTTTATTCAATTATTAATAAGTTGGAGAACACAAGTTAGAAAGCAAAATTACCAAGAAGGATTCCCAGTTTTGTGAAAAGCTCGTTAAATTACTCACGCTTCAATTTTTCTCTTTCAGACTTTAAAACCCATTTGTTGTTAATTTGTCTATATTGTTCAATAAGTATATGGGGTATTGTCTATTACGTATTACCTTACCTTCTATATACATTAACTCATGTTTTTTGTTTAACAACTCGACTTCTTATTTCACCTGCTCAACATCTTTCGGAGTTTTTTTATATACTTATCGAGCTCTAAAAATGACTCGAGCTATGTTTAAAACTTTCTGAGCTTTGTCATATACTTATCGAGCTCTAAACACGACCTAAGTTGTGCTAAAAACTTTTGGAGTTTCGGTCCTATACTTATCGAGCTCTGAAAACGTGCTTAACATATTCGATAGCTTGTTTGTTTTAAATACTAATTTTTTTAATGTCATTTAAATATACATACAGTCTTCACTTCAAACTATCAAGAAACAAGAAGAAGAGTGTCATGAAACTCATGAAAATGTTCAATCGGTAAGATCAATATTCCTTATTTCTATATTTTTTTTAATACATATTAATGAGGTTAAATTTGTTGTCGAATTACAATGATCAATTAAATTCTCAACGCATAACTTAATTCGTCATATATGCAGATCTTGTTCCATGAATTTACTTGCGCGCTAGAAAAGCTTGCTGCTGCATATACCGAGGTTGACGAAAAAGGTCGAAAGTTGGTGGAGGCGAGGCCTAATGATGAACGAGTGAAAAAGTTGATCATGGATTCTCGTGTGACCTTCAGTTTAGATCGTCCAGATGCTGTTACAAACTTTACTGAATCTGAAAGTGATCCCACTACTAATGTACCTAACAATGAAACCATTCCTCGATTTAGCCAAGACACGTTCTTTGATACTCCATCTGTAATCAGGGATCTTGACGCACAGACAAGAGCAAAACTCTTGATCCAGAAATTAAATGAGGTTGAACCCCCAAGCTTTTCACTTGGCTTGACGCAAGAGTTTTCAACACAAGGTACACCTTTTAATGATACAAAAAATCAAGCAGGAGAAGAAGGTGAAAAACAAACAGGGGGAACAGAGGAAGAACAAGAAAGTGGAGATAATGAAGATAGTGAAGAGGAAGAAAGTGGAGATGAGGAAGATAGTGAAGAGGAAGAGGGGGGAAGTGAAACTGATGACGACGATGACAAAGGAGATGAAAATGTACTCGAAAATGAAGTTGTGGAGGAACTAGAGAAAGGAGAGTTAGAAAGAAAAGAGGAGAAAACACCAAAACGAAGATGTAAACGACAACCTGGAAGATATGTAAAATCTCCTTACATTTCGAGGAACTTGGACCCAAACACCTTTCCAACGAAAAAGCAAATGGATTTGGCAGCTTATCTAATGTCAAAGGATGGTCACTCACTGTAATGTTACTTAATCACCCTGATTTTTATTCCCTCTATTATAAAGTTTAATTCATAATAGATTGGATTCGTAATAACTTATGTAAGGTTTGTATTATAACTAATATTATATGGTCGTCTTACTAATAATCCTTTTTTATAGGTTAAAGTTGTTCCAAAGCGGGGATGTTGCGACAACAAAAGATGAATTAAGAACTCTCGTGACAAAAGGCTCTTTTGTAGCACCCAATGTGATAAGTACATTCTCCTTCATCCTGAACAATCGTGAGATTTATAAAGCTCCTTCATCTCCAGGAAGGGCATTCTTTCCTATAGAAGTTGTGGTAAGTCACACCTTACCATGATATTGAATTTAATCTTCTCAACGAAACAACTTGAGCTGTGCTAAAATCTTATGGAGCTTTTGTCATAAACTTGTCGACCTCTGAAAACAACTTGAAAACGACTTGAGCTGTGCTTAAAACTTTTGGAGCTGTTGTCATATACTTATTGAGCTCTGACGTCTCGAGTTGTGCTACAAGTTTTTGGAGCTTCTGTCATATATTTACCGAGCTCTAAACTTTATTAAGATCTCAATAACTATCATGAACACATTACATATGACACTATATTCATATTCATAATTTTTTTAATACTAACTCTATTTTTGCTGAAACAGTCCAAAATATTCAATGATGATGGCAGTGAAAAATCGTATTTGGGTTTCAAAAGTGACTTGGACATGTACCTTCAAACGTGGAGTGCCTTCAAGAATGTAGACCATATTCAACTCTTCTTCTTTCCCATACTCTTACATGAACACTTTTCCGTCGCATGCTTCAATCTTTCAGCAAAGATGGAAAGATACGAATTCCTAGACAATAAGACCGAGGGACGGACATCTTTGGAAAAATATGGAAGTATCCCATCAAAATTGGTATGCAACATATGTTAATAAATTACTTAGTTTTGATGCTTTACGGAAAACTTTAGTGTTGTTCATATTAAAATTATATCTTTTTGTTTTACATGTGTGTATGATCATTTAGCAAGAATTCCTTGCGAAGTGGTTAACTAGTAAACAGTTGTCCCATAAAGCCTTCCGTGTCCGTACCCTCAAACCTATAAGGCTTCAAATGAAATGGCGTGATCAAACAAACCATAATGATTCTGCTATATATACGATGCGGAATATGGAGACATACAAAGGAAATGGCTTGGAGGGATGGGACGTAGGACTTGAGAAAGGAAAGGTAACACCGTTGTTTTTTTCTTACAGATTGCATACTTATTTTTGGTCTTATTTTAAAGTTACTTTCTGAGTATTTTTTTTGGGTCCAAACAGTTCAAGCCGCTGCATAACTTGAGAATCAAATACGCCTTCGAGATTGTTAACTATGTGGGAAATGAAGTTAAATCAAATGCATGTTCTTTGGTCGAGGAGCTAGTTCAAAAAGCTTCCAAGTGATTTATTATCTGAAACTTTTTTACAGATTGCAAACTATGTACGCTTTTTTTTAAGACAATAACTATTTCATGTTCGAGGTACAAGCTTGGAATAACATGACAGTATTTTTGGGCATATTCTAAGATTTCAAGTTTTTTATGATACAATTTGAGCTATCTTTTCGAGCTCTGTAACAAAGGTTTTGAGCTTCGTACGTAACCATTAGAGCTACTTAAGAAGGATGTCGAGTTGTTTAATTTTATACGCCAAATTGTATAAGCCATGACTACGACCCGAGCTCCGCAAGAAATAACTTGAGCTTCGTAAGTAAGGTTCTAAACTCCGAAATTTCAAACGCTAACAATTCCAATAATCCATGGCTATTCACAATTTTTTTACAAAAAAAAGTTTCAAGCTCCATATGAAACTATTAGAGCTACGCAAGAAAGGTTTGGAGCTCTGAACTTTTATACGCTAAATTAAAATAAAAATGACTTCATACAAATTTTTATATCAAAGGTTTTGAGCTACGTATGTAACTATTAGAGCTACTAAAAAACAAAACGAGTTGTTTAATATTATACGCCAAATTGTATAAAGCATGACTATGTTTCGAGCTCCGCTGGAAATAACTTGAGCTGTGTAATAAAGGTTTCGAGCTCGGTAATTTTATACGCTAAATTGCAATAAACCGAGACTATGACACATCTTTAAACTTTCATTCTAACTTCAACCATGAACTAATAGAATTTTGTCCATATGAAACAAATACACTGAATTAACCGACTACAACTACTACTAAATAAGTTTCAACAAAGCTAAATTACAAGTTTAAAAACCTATAAATGATAATCCTACGAAGACATCAGAATATCGCGAAGATCGACGTGGCTATTACCATGATTATTAGTGGAAGGCACAACTCCAACTCTACTTCCCTCTTTCTCTGCATTATTCGCTGCCTTTTTAAGTGCACGAGTATTAGCAGCTTTGAATTTCCCACGAGCTCGGCTAGTTTGAATATCTCTCAAACTCCGCTTCCTAGTAAACCTCTCCCCCTTCTTTGTCTTCCGCTTTGGATTTCGTATTACATCAACATCGCCCCCTTCAACATCCGAGCATTGGATGCCCCCAACTACAGCCTCAATCTCGGACTTTGCTTTCTTAAAACAATCATTAACAATACCTCTTGTGATCTCATTTTCACAACTAGCAATAATAAGCTTATGAAACTGCCGCTGCATATCCAATCTCCACACGGGCCCTGCAACCTTCCCTTTTGACACTTCAATTACATCATCTTTAGGCTTTGCATCGTTCGTCCAACGCTTCAGAACATAAACATTGGGTATCTCATCGACACAGTTACAATGATATATCCTTAGAATGTGACGACATAAAAACCCACTCTCTTCAAACCTTTTACAAGTACAACATGCGTAGTTTGATGATGATTCAAATGTCACCACATGTCCAAACTCGTCATTACGTTCAGTGTAGACGAAATATGAAAGTGTGGTCTCGAAGCTGGATTGTAATTTATGTTTATAGGACAATCCTTTCGTAAACTCTTTCTGAAAGCGCTGAAAAGCTCCTATGCTATAATTCTTAGCTGCAAAATCAAGTAAAGAGCATGGGATAACAAGCTCAGGTACCCCTTGCCAACAAAGACTATTGTCCTTGCGTTCACGATTCCTCCAATCACTCACTACACTGCCAAATATCTCATAACAATCACAAAGGGTAGATGTCTTACTAAGACGCTTAGAAATTGAATGATTTGCTGACTCACTCCTTTGAGACGAGATCACACCTGCTGAGAAATAATCTTTTCCATATGCACAACACCATTTTTCCTTCAACTCATCAAGTTTACTCAGCCACTGATGATCACCACAATTGTATTCCATAACCATCCTAACAATAAAAGTATAAAAAAATTAGTATAGCATACAAATGAGATACTAAGCAAGTAAATAATTAATAAGTTCACCAAACAAAGAATTTAGAGTTACTATACATAAAAATCAAGCAAATACATGAAGAAGCTTACATTTTTTTTTTTTAAAAAAACGACCTAATATATGAACATGTCGAGCTCCCCCAGAAAGTATTCGAGTTTTCGTTCAAAAAAATCGAGCAAACATAAATCGAAGCTGAAATTCGTTTAAAAGAACTTCCTGATATTATTGAAACAAATTAAAATATTTGGTTTAACATGGTACGTACCTATTCCAACAATAATTTAATTCCTCTTCAGTATGACATCTTTTCAAGATACGACCGAACAACTTGTTAAAACCCGCTTTCTCTTTCAATTTTCCAAGATGAGTCGCTGCATTCTTGAACAAATGCCACACACATAACCTATGCTTAGATTGTGGAAAACACTTCGCAATAGCATTTTTCATTGCAGCAGATTGATCTGTCATAATAGTTTTCGGTTGAATACCACCCATTGACATCAATAAAGTAGTGTACAACCACTCAAAAGACTCAATATATTCATTCAACATGAACCCTATACCGAACATACAAATTCGAGTATGATTGTTCACTCCAACAAATGGTGCACAAATCCTATCATACTTGTTAGTACAATATGTTCCATCATTTCCGAGAACCTCATAAAAGGCTTCATAATCCTTCCTCATTATTTTGTCCCGAAAATACACACTTACCAAACAATTATCTTCGTCCAACTCAAAATCATAGTAAAAATCTTCCTCACTTGCCGCCCTCTGTTTCAAAATTTCTATAAGAGTGTGACAGTCTGTACAATCGAACTTCTTATTCTTCGCCTTTTTAACAGCAACAGCAGCATCTCCGTACTCAAAACCCATAATAGCAGGACCCTCAGCGTGATTTGATAACGACCTAATCCCATCGGCTAAGCGAATACCGCTCTTTTGCAAATGCAAAAGGTATTTAACTGTACTTGGATCGACCTTCCTATGACATCTCAAATGATGAACTTCATTAGGATGACAAAACTCATGATTATGAATCATATCATGTCGAGTACACTCATATTTACCATCAATAATTTTAAAGTACACCATAGCCTTACAATTAGTCCTCCGATCCAACTTTGTAAATTTTTTACCCACAACTCCCTTATCAGCCTTAGTACCCTGTTTGGAACAACAAAACTCTTTCCCAATAACATCACCTTTGCTAGATCTCCTTATAGTAGAATGTCTTACACCAAAACACTTAACAAACGAATATCTACGATAAGCTTCATAAGCATCATCCCCTGAATCAAATGTACGCCCAATCAGTTCCGATTGTTCAACTTCAACACAAGAAAAAGAACTGTTGGCACCTGGGAAAAAAAATCACCATCATATTACATTTTAATAAAATTACCGTTCATCGTCTATTTAAGATACTAACAAATTATGATTTAATGAGCTATCATTTTAAATTTCCGAGCAGTGTTAAAAATAAATAGTTGTACGCAAAAGAATTCGAGCAAGACAAATAACTTATTGAGCTGTTCAATAAAAGTACCGAGCAAAACAACGTATTACATTTTGATAACATTACCGGTCATCGTCTATTTATGATATTAACAAATTATTATTTAATGCGCTATCATTTACATTTTTCGAGCACTGTTCAAAAAAAAGTTGTACGCAAAACAATTCGAGCAAGACAAATAACTTATTGAGCTGTTCAATAAAAGTACTGAGCAAAACAACGTATTACATTTTCATAAAATTACCTTTCATCGTCTATTTATAATACTAACAAATTATTATTTAATGAGCTATCATTTACATTTTTCGAGCACTGTTCAAAAAAAAGTTGTACGCAAAACAACTCGAGCAAGACAAATAACTTATTGAGCTGTTCAATAAAAGTACTAAGCAAAACAACGTATTACATTTTCATAAAATTACCGGTCATCGTCTATTTATGATACTAACAAATTATTATTTAATGAGCTATCATTTACATTTTCCGAGCACTGTTAAAAAAAAAAAGTTGTACGCAAAACTATTCGAGCAACACAAATAACTTATTGAGCTGTTCAATACAAATATTGAGCAAACAAACAATTTATTGATTATTACCTTTATGAGGGGCAATAACTTCATGTTGTTTCTCCGTATCCGTTGATATTGACTCTAATAATACGATTTCCATTGAATTATCAATTCCCTTAGAAGTCTCGCCGACCATAGGTGATGACAAATCTATTGTTTCAGCTACCAAAAAAGATTCGTCTACAACTGATTCTTGAGGATACAAGATGCAAAAACAATAAGAATGACAATATCTAAGTCAAAGTATGATGCAAACACTATGAAGCGACTTGCAATAACCCACTTTGTTATCGTGCAATTTTCCCGAGCAAAAGGAAAAGCGTCATGTATATAAAAAAATAAGAGCACAACTAGTAACTTATCGAGCTATCATGTATATTTTCCGAGTTACCATGTATATTTTCCGAGCAACAACTTGTAACTTATTGAGATTTCGTCCAAATTTAATGAGCAGACGTAAAATGCATCTGTATGTCAAACAATCAGAGCACACCTAACAACTTATTGAGCTGTCATTAAAATATTCCGAGCAAAATTGAATTTCACTATTAAACAAAGATTTGGAGCAAAACTCATAAACTTCACGAGCTATTCAACAGACTTATCGAGCCACATATATTCAAAGTCAGAGAACAGCAACCCTTGTAACATAGACGAAAAGCATATCTTATATTACAAAACATTGCCAAAGTTGATGACTTTAAAACGAAAATTATATGCTCTAGTACGAATACAGTGATGTAGTCATGTAATACATAAAATTAGTGATAATTACCTTGACAAGTAGATTTTTCATCTGGTTGTCTTTCGAAACTCATTGATACTGGATTAAATACAACAATTTCCATTGACGTCCCAATTCCCTTAGAAACTCCATCGCCCATTGTTGATGATAAATTTGTAACATTCGCGGTACAAGCTTCATCATCCATAGATTGTAATTCTTATATCGATTTTTGATTCTAATTAAAGATTGTGGCTTAAAGAAGATGAAAAAATAATATTGAAGGAGTAACAAATTGAGTAACAGCATAATTGTTAATCAGTTAGAGAAATTAGGAGAAAAAGAGAGAATTGGGGAGAAAATTCTTGACTACGTTGAATATTCAGTTACTGAATATTGGAATTAGGGAAATAAAATTAGGGAAACAAAAAATAGGGAGAAATTGACTAAACTACCCTTGGTTGTATAATAACACTAATAAGCGTAAAAAGCCTTAATAATAACATTGTCAATTTTCATTTAGTCATTAAATATTAGCCTCATCATCGGGTACCCTTAAGGCTAGTAGACAACTTTGAGGTGTCTACAGAAGCCCCCACTTTGACCAAGTCTCAGTAAGACGAAGGTCAAAGTAGTCCGATCGGGACAGATAAAGGATAAGAAACGTACCTGAGCCTCTTATATTTCCTGTCTGGAGCAGCTGGAAACTGGGACTGGCTTAGTAAAACTTTGTTTTACTAATCTGGAATGAAACTGGAACTGGTGCAACGAAACTTTGTTTCGTTGGTCTGAAACTGGCATAGTGAAACTTTGTTTCACTGGTCTGGAACTCGTATAGCCATACTTTGTTTAGTTAGTCTCGAACTGGCATGACAAAACTTGTTTTGTCAATCTGGAATAGAGCTGGTAAAACTTTGTTTCACCATTCTGGAAACTGTCATGGCAAAACATTGTTTCGCCGGTCTGGAATCTGGAAAAGAAAAACTTTGTTTTGCTTTGTGCGAATGGAATAGCTAAACTTTGTTTAGGCCGTCCGAATCGTAGAGCGAAACTTTGTTTCACTTAAGAGTGTACCTGCAAAATCTGATTTCACAAGCTCGAATGCGTGTCAGGGCCCGCCGACCGAGGATTCAAAACTTTATTTTGAAAAGGGATTAGAATGTAAAATTTGATTTTACAAACTAGGATTTGCAAAATTTTATTTCGCAAAAGGCTAAGTTCAGAAAATTTTATTTTAAGAACTCAAATGCATGTCAGGGCCTGCCGACCAAGGAATTCAAAATTTTATTTTGAAAAAGGATGGATAAGATCGTAAAATTTTATTTTACAAACTTAGTTGCGTGTCAGGGCCCGCCGACCGATAAGTTGAAAATTGCAAAATTTTATTTCGCAAAAAGGGCAAGTTCAGAAAATTTTATTTTAAGAACTCAAATGCATGTCAGGGCCTGCCGACCAAAGGATTTAAAAATGAAAAATTTTATTTCGCAAAAAGGGCAAGTTCAAAAAATTTTATTTTAAGAACTTAAAATGCATGTCAGGACCTGCTGACCAAAGGATTTGAAAATTGCAAAATTTTATTTCGCAAAAAGATTAGACTTGAATTTTTGACAATCATTGATTTTGAAATTCGCAAAATTTTATTTTACGAGAAGATGAGACTTTATGAGAAAGCCCCCACTTTGGATGAATCTGGAAGATGAATGACAAAGTAATTGACTGGAGATCTGGAATAGTTAGTGACAAATATATGACAACTAAATTGCAAATGCATGTCCTGGACGACTAGATATGATGCACTGATGAATGCAAAATGTTGTTTTTGAAAACATTCGAAATGAGTATTGAAAAAGTTTTTATTTTTATTTTTTGAAAATATTTTGAAAAAGATGGGGTCTGACCCAAATGTGATCCAAGTAGAAAGACTGGACACTATTACTCTAGAAATATCCCTGCTGTGGAGAATATTTATCATTTTTATTTGACATAAGAAATTGAGTTATTTTTGATGAGTTCTGCCCTCTTTAAAGTAACAAGTTCTACTAATTAAGCAAAACTAATACCATAGAAACAAAAGACTTATGTGACCGTATAAACGTAGTGTACATCCCCCGAAGTCTTAGATGCTGAATGAGGGTGATAAATGGAATGGAGTAGAAGGTTCTATGATGTTAGAAGACACTGGAGACCTGTGTGAATCTCTCATTCACCTAAACGAATGAAAGGATCGTTCCAAGATGAATGGAAATAATGAACCTGTGGATTGATTCGTCTAAAAAAGGGAAAATGACTATTTTGGAATTTGAATTGCTGACTGGAATTGTTTTGTCTTGTGAAATTTTGAAAGCTTTGAGACTTTTGATATTGTATCCATTTGAGATCATAATTTTTTTGTCTTTGACTTTTGAGACTTTTGAAACCGGATTTGTATCTTTGAGATCATGTATTTTTTTGTGTCTTTGACTTTTTGACACTTCCGTCACTACTAGAGTTGATTGCAACTTTGACTTGAATTTTCGTTGACTTATGAGAGTCTTTGGTTGAATATTTTTTAGCTTGTATTGGTGCTTGGACTCACATCTTAAGTTCATTTTAAGGGACTAATGGTCACCTCTCTTGTTTTAATAGCATGGAGTGTGCGCTCCTGTGTCTTATTTGTTATGTTTGAACACGGGTGTACTAGGAATCTGGTTTGAATATGTTCGAGCTAATTTTCTAGCATGAATGGGAATGAATGATAATATTTGTTAAAATGGTCATATGAGTTTGTGCTCATCTGGTAGTCATTTGGAAATATGGAAATTGACAAATCTGGTAGATAAAGAGTTGTGCTCATTTGGTAGTCATTTGAAATATGGAAAGTTGATGAATCTGGTAGAAAAATGGAATCTCCAAACCTAGAGGTCACCTAGAGACACGGCGATCAAGGAATTATCACACCACATGAGATGAAAAAGGTGGTCAAATGCACGCCCTTGTTCAGGCTGATTCTAAGAGGTCGATTGATCTACACTACATAGATACGCCCTAAAGTATTTCAAGTCTATTCTACTAGTTAAGGGTAAAAAGTAGAACAAGTGACTAATAAAAATGACATATGCTCTTTTTTTTTGGACTCAAAAAGGACTAGGATAGTCCTATATTAATTCCTATCAAATGCTAATTAGAATTAGTGATATAATCAGGATGATGATATGAGTGTTCATTCAGTTATCGTGTAATGTCAATTGCCAAATAGACCAAGTGTAATTGTGCTCCTTGATGTGCATATGGACTACACTTTCTTGTCATGCAAGAGACCGAAAACGTTACAGTGGAGCAAGTATGGGGCTTTTTTCGTTTTCTCTTTGTTTCACTGAGTCTTTATTTCTTAACTAAATATAATAATGCTAGATAGTTACGCAAAACGGCATGGTCACTCAGGGCTTATGTTAATACGATTTTATATGATAAGATCATCTGAAGATATTGTAAAAGTCCAGAGGACTTTGGAAGCTGGGAAATCATCTTATGTTTAACGAGGGTGACTGTCACATTCTACGATGGATCACAAATGAGCATTTTTTCTCTTTTTTTTCTAAAAAAACAATAAATAAATAAATAAAAGAAAAAGGAAAAAAAAGGAAAATTTTTCAAAGATTTTTGTTTTTTGAAAATCAGAAAGGAATTTTTTTTTTTTTTTTTGAAAAGAAGATTTAAATTGGGACCCCTATTTTTTTTTAGAAATGATTTTTTTTCCTTTTTTCCAAAAGAGAAAAGAAACAAAAAAAAGAAAAAAAAGAAATTATGAACGTGTACTGTGCAGTGAATGCAATCTTTTTATAATGTACCTAACATTTGGCGAATTTATTTACGAATGATGGTCGATGGAACTATGCATGCATGCCTTGTGTTAGCTAACAAGTTGTAGTAGTATAAGACCAACTTATGAACAAAGCTAATATGTAAATGAGAATGCTCGCCTTAATGACTTTCTCGAGGGAAAAAGTACGACGCAAAGTATCAAAGTGAGTTAAATTAATTTTATGACAGAATTAAATGACTCGTGATAAAATATACAAGATGACAAACAATGAACAATGTACAGATGGTCCTAATCAAAGGTTCTAGGAGATCTATGGTTAGGTTTGTGGGTAGGAAATTGGGTACTCATGACATTAAGACACCACGAGGGCATCTCTCGCTTTTGTGCTCCCCCAGTCATATGGACCAGACGAGTTGCCAAAACACGACATCACGAGGTGGAAAATACGTGTTAGGCCTAGTCGATCGAATGAACGTTCTAAGTATACAACGTATTTTACCGCGGGTGAATTAGGGTAGCTTAGATGGCATAATATTGACTTACGGAGAGCCTATGCCTTTTTTGTCTAGAATAAAATAAAATATCACGAATTTATAATCAAGACAAACATTAGATATAGGGAATTGGAAAACAAAACGAAAGTGTTAGACAAACTCATGCCAATAATATTAACGTAAAATCACATGTCAAATAGTTACGAATTTGTAAGCCAAGCTCATGCTGAGACAACTACCAAGTACCGCCAATCTCAACTTAGTAGAATTAGAGAGTTATTACTCTTATTAATGGGCATCTGAGTGCTTACTCTAACAACCAAAGATATATTTTGTCCAATTATATCACGTATATATATACAACTTATTATCCGGATTAATCTCCATTAACACTAGATGAGCCAAATTCGTCAAAATACAATATTATAAATAAATTTCAAGTTTTACCCTCTTATTAAGTCCCCAGCGGAGTCGCCACTATGAGATCCCTGAAAAAAATCTCTTTTTTTTGAAATAAGTAAATTAATATGGAGTCGCCACTAGGTTTTATAAAAAACATACAAAAATAAGTTAACGGAAAAGGCCCCTTTAATCCCTGGAATGGGGACTGATCCGTCACTCCAGTCTGAACCAAAGATTGCGGATTCGGGGGTAAAGGTATGGCCAGGGAAGGTGTTAGGCACTCGAACCGCCCATCAAACTGACGGCCTCTACTATTTATTTATAATATTATATATTTGACGAATTTAACAAAATAGTACAAATTATTTACAAAGAAAAAATAAATTTGGTTAGTTTATATACAAATTATACGATAAATAAAGAAATAAATAAAAGACTGAAATAAAGAGTGCAAAGAAAACTTATTTGAATTGGTACCCTCAGGTATATGTGGATGTTGACTATTAATGAATTTCGACTTTGTCGTAAACTAACGGCTCTTATGCGCTTATATGAAAACTGGGAGGATTTTTATGTGAATGGTTTGATTTGAAACTGAGATAAAATATTTGAGATGGTAATTTGTACGTGAGTATGGAATTTGTCTTATATGTGTCGCTGGTTTTTGTGTGTCTCGTGTCTTGTTGTCAGTTTTGTATCCCTCGTCTGTTCGTCCTCCTTGTTGGTATAACCAGTGCTATTTATACAAGTTTAGAATGGAATTCTTTCTTATACAATAGAAGTTGTGCTGGCCTTTTGTTGTCTTATTACGTAAGTAATTGGATGCCTCTAGGACTCTTCTTTAGCCCAAGTACTTGTAATTAGCTGTCATACGGAGTAATGTTTAATGGACTCAAACACTCAGGCTAGCATGTCAACATTAATTCCCACACACGTACACTATCAAGAACTCAGTTCTTTATCTCCTCTTCGACGGTCAATACGTGATTAGGCGTACGTTTAAGATGGGCAGCCTTATTTACTCCAATAGGTCTAATCACGTCCATATGGTCTCCACCGGTTATTATTGGTTTTGGGCCAATAACACCGCACCCGAATTACTATCCAAAAATATAACTTTCGGATTTTAACAAATAGTTAATATGGACTTTTTGGTGATTTTGTGTTATTTTGAATAATTTATGGGGAAATAAGCGTAAAGAGCCTTAATAATAACATTGTCAATTTTCATTTAGTCATTAAATATTAGCCTCATCATCGGGTACCTTTAAGGCTAGTAGACAATTTTGAGGTGTCTACACACACCACGATAAAAGAAATTGTCAAAATGAGTTTGCAGAGCATCCTACTGAGAATCAAGTATGTATTATTCTTCTATTGTCTTTTTTTTTGGTCTCATATTAGTTATGTCCTTGTAATATTTGTCTACTATTTTTTTTTTTCAAAAAAAAGTATCTAATTCAAGGTTTGATTCTTCACATAAGGAGACACATCGGAAGAAGAGGAAGAAGGGGAAGAAGCGGAAGAAGTCGAGAATGAAGAATCATGTAAAAGAGTATTCTTAAGCAACGAGAATAGAGATGACGATTGAAGAAGACAAGTTTTAACAACGTTTTATTTTGGTTTTGAACTTGAGCATTTGGTTAGACATTTGGTTTTTACGTTGGTCAGTTGGTTTTGTTTAGCAAAGGAGTATTTTTTTACTAGGTGATTTTGTGATTCCTAGACCTTATTTTGTGAACCTTGAAGATGATTTTGTGAATTGGATATGAATGGTTGATATTTTGATTTAATAAATTTATTTTTCTTAATTTGTGAATCCTGGAACTTATTATGTGAAAATGGAACATGAAATTGTGAAACTTTGTCATGAATAGTTGATCTTCACTTAAGAAGTTTGTATTTCTAATTTTGTGAATCCTGGAACTTATTATGTGAAACTGGAACATGAAATTGTGAAACTGGAACATGAAATTGTGAAACATGCTGGATTCAGCCTCAACTTCGACCTTGTAGTTCTTATGGCTACCGGAATATCAGATATCCGTGATGTTATACCATTTCAAAGGAGCTTTGGAAAAATTAACAACTAGCTATATAAGGGATCTGTACATAATACAGAAAAAGATGATTTGTGTATATAAAACTGACATGTTTAAATCTGTACATAATACAGAAAAAGATGCGAATGAAATGAAAAGGCTTGCATTAAACATCTTTGTCTCTCAATAAAAGATCGTCATACGAAGTACAGCCGTCTCATCTTATGTTTAGGTCCAACTTTCACAATTTCTTGTAGCATTACATTCTCGGCTACTCATATACACAACTCTTCAAACAGCGTTACACGAGATCATATACAAGACTAAAGACTAATCAATTCATGGTACCATTACAAATAAACAAGGTCAACAACAACAACAACAACAACAACATCAGAGCCTTAATCCCAAAATGATTTGGGGTCGGCTGACATGAATCATCCTTTCGAACCGTCCATGGGTGAACGCACGCCTCAAAATGCGAATAAAAAAGGGAAGATGAAAAACAAAAAGGGAGAACGAAAATGTAATGTAAAGTCAAGGTGAACTAAGGGGTTTTAAAATCGAATTCCGTCTTTCTTTTATAAAAACTTAAAATTTAAATCGAGGGAAAAGATTAAAACGATTTTTAAAAACCGAAATAGAGTTAAGGAACCGGAATGAACCAGGTAAAATCTATAAGAAAGTGGTTGTTGAAAAAGTGTGTAATAAAGGAGAGAAAAATAAATAAATTAATTTCTTTAAATCAAATAAATAAAAAACACTAAATCTGTCAAACAAATATCAAATACTAAAAATCCACATGTATCCTTTCCCTCCATTGTGCCCTCTCTGTCACCATACTCTCCTCAAGCCCCAAAACTCTCATATCGTGCTCTATCACTCTCAACCATGTCTGTCTCGGTCTTCCTCTGCCTCTAGGGACCTTTTCTGTTCTCCAAGTCTCCCGGCCTCCTAATCAAAAGGTGCGTCCATAGGTCTCCTTCTCACATGGCCAAACCATCTTAGTCGGTTTTCCATCATCTTGTCCTCTATTGACGCCACTTTTGCCTTTTCCCTAATCATCTCATTCCTTAACCGATCTTTCCTTGTATGTCCGCACATCCACCTCAACATGCGCATCTCCGCCACACTCATCTTTTGAATATGACAATGTTTCACGGCCCAACACTCGGAGTCAAAGTAGGGCGAGCCTAATTGCCGTGCGATAAAATTTTCCCTTTAATCTTTGGGGCATATCTTTATCGCATAGAAACCCCGAAGCACTCTTCCATTTCAACCATCCCGCTTTAATTCCGTGAGCCACATCTCCGTCTAACTCCCCATCTTTTTGAATAATAGATCCTAGATATCCGAAGAAATCCGAACCCTCAACAATATTCCCATCGAAAATAATACTCCCTGCCTCTGTCGATCTCAACCCCGCCACCTTAGTGAACTGACACCTCAAATACTCAGTCTTACTCCTACTCAGCCTGAACCCACGAGTCTCTAAAGTCTGCCTCCACAATTCCAACTTTCTCTCCACCCCCTCTTTTGTCTCATCAATCAACACAATATCATCAGCAAACATCATACACCAAGGGATGTCATCCTGAATATCCTTTGTCAACTCATCCATAACTATAGCAAAGAGAAAAAGACTAAGTGCGGAACGTTGATGCACCCCAATGGTAATAGGAAATTCTTCCGTTCTCCCAACATTAGTGCGAACACTTGCACTAGCTCCCTCATACATGTCCTTTATGAGGTCAATATATTTTCTCGACACACCCTTTCTCGCCAAAGCCCACCAAAGTACTTCTCTTGGTACCCTATCATATGCCTTTTCCAAGTCAATAAAAACCATATGTAAATCCTTCTTCTTGTCCCGATGGTATTCCATCAACTGTCTCATGATAAAAATCGCATCCATAGTCGATCTCCCGGGCATAAATCCAAATTGGTTTTCCGAGATGTCTACATATCTCCTAAGCCTTTGCTCGATTACCCGCTCCCATAACTTCATTGTATGACTCATAAGTTTAATTCCCCGATAATTGGAACACTCTTGGACATCACCTTTGTTCTTGTACAAAGGGACAAGAGTGCTTTTCCTCCAAGCCGATGGCATCTTGTTGCTCCTCCAAATCTTGTTGAAGAGCATGGTTACCCATTCAATCCCTTTCTCCCCGAAGCACCTCCAGACTTCTATGGGTATACCATCCGATCCCTCTGCTTTCTTTGACCCCATCTTCCTTAACGCCTTTCTAACTTCACTCTTTTGTATTCTACGCACAAATTCCCGATTAACCATGCTTGGTGTTACCTCTACATCCCCAAAACCTTGTTCCTGATGTCCATTGAATAAATTATCAAAGTAAGAACTCCATCTAGCCTTTATCTCGTTATCCTGAACCAGAACCTTGTCGTCCATATCTTTCACACACCTAACTCTCCCAATATCTCTCGTCTTTCGGTCTCTTAAGCGAGCCAGTTTATAGATATCCTTCTCTCCTTCTCTCGTGTCCAACCTCGCATACACTTCTTGTTTAACTTTTGCCCTCGCATCCCTTACGGCCTTTTTAGCGGCTCGTCTAGCCTCCTTGTACTTTTCAAAGTTCTCATCACTCATGCATTTCCCCAGAACCTTATAACATTCACGTTTAGTCTTTATCGCTTGTCTCACCACATCGTTCCACCAAGATGTGTCCTTACTTGATGGTCTATTCCCTTTAGATTCCCCTAACACCTCCCTCGCCAAATCCTTTACAACATGCTCCAATTTATCCCACGTTGCATCAATATCTTTCTCCTCGCAATCCGACCAAATATCGCAACTTCCAACCTTATCCAAAAACGCTTGTTGGTTTCCCCCTTGTAGCTTCCACCACTTGATCAGTGCCTCACCAATTATCTTTCTCTTCCTCAAGTCTCTCTTACCCCGAAAATCAAGAACCACTAGTCTATGTTGTGTTGCGGCACTTTCCCCGGGTATAACCTTGCAATCGGTGTACTCTTTCCTCCACACATTCCTTACCAAAAGGAAGTCAATTTGACTAGCATTACCTCCACTTCTATAAGTCACCAAATGAGAATGTCTTTTCTCGAACCAAGTGTTCATTATACCCAAGTCATATGCCAAAGCAAAATCCAATATGTCACTTCCTGCTTCATTTCTCTCCCCGAACCCAAAACCCCCATGAATGTTCTCAAAGCCAACTCGACTAGTACCCACATGCCCATTGAGGTCACCATCAATGGTCAATTTCTCTCTAATAGGGACTCGTTCTACAACCTCTTCCAAATCTTCCCAGAAGGCTCGTCGAAAAGAAGCATCCAAACCTACTTGAGGTGCGTAAGCACTTATAACCGTCACCACCTCATCCCCGACTACAAGCTTAATACTCATAATCCTATCACTCTTTCTCGATACTTCTACCACATCATCAATGTAATCTTTATCAATGACAATACCCACTCCATTACGACTTTTGTCTTTACCCGTGTACCAAAGCTTATAACCCCAAGGCGCTATCACCCTTGCTTTATCTCCGACCCACTTTGTCTCTTGTAGACACATTATATGCACTCTCCTCCTTTTCATAACCTCCCCTACCTCAGCTAATCTTCCTGTCAAAGAGCCAACATTCCAAGTACCAAACCGTAACCTACTACCCTTCCTAAAGTCATGTCCTGATTTCTTTACCCGCTCTTGACCATGCCTCCTAGATCCAAACCTATTTGACACCACACCCATACTTCGAGGTGGCGTGCCGCTTTTGGGCGACGACCTAACAACCCTTGCATATTTTTCACTACACCCGGGTCTAGAAGATGTAGAGCACCCTTGCCTATTTGACACCACCCCCAGATGTAAAGATGGCGCGTCGCTTCCGGGTGACGACCTAGCAACCCTCACATACTTTTCACTACACCCGGGTCTAAGAAGTGCAGCGCGTCGCTTCTGAGGAGACGTCCCAACGATGTTCAAATTCCGATTCATGTCCATAAAATGTGACTAAGTTTTTATGCTGGTTGCCACAGACCTACCGCAACCCTCCTCCTTTATCCGGGCTTGGGACCGGCAGCGAATGCCCGAAAACACTCACCGGCGGAGTTACAAACAAACAAGGTCATCTGGCCGAATTTCACCATTTGGAAACTGAATACATCGACACAAGATAGATATAGCCTGCTGAAGCAACGGATGTCTGACATTGAACACATATCCATCTGAGAAAGATCATTTGCTTGCAAAAAGACTTTCACGTCATCAATGAAACACATATACCATCAAAAACAAGTAACAATAAACCTATTTACAAAATGTTCACCCAAGTTATGAACAAATGGACTTTGCATCAATTTTAAGTCAAGAAAGTGTACCGTTTTTGTATTTTTATCCCATTTAAGAAGTTCCAACATTATCTTCTTTCGATAGTCCGACAATTTGTGCAAAAGAAATTTTCATACAGTCCAAGTAAGTATATTAATGAAACTAAACCATTTGAGATTTGATGAACGCATGAGACAAAAAAGAATTATGGGATTGGGTACTTGCTTTCAGTCAGAGAGGGACTATTGCAAAAAGGGATCAAAACAGGATCAAATATGAAATTTTCCTACTCAATGAAACCAATCTAAAACACTAGGCCTGCTCAGCATGATAGCATATGAATCAGGTAGTTATCTAACATCACCGTAGACTCATAGAGGTGTGCTTGCTATATTTAATATGTAGCAATGGCAAGCTAGGAGGCTATATGTAGCAATGGCAAGCGAGGAGGCAAAACCTGTCAATTTATACCAGCAAAAACAAAAATATTCACTAACTTACCTCAAAATATTCACTGTTGGTCCATAAACTTTCATTGTCCAACGCATCCAACCATTTCAGCACATACACTTCACAATCAAAACTACAAAAAAAATTTATGAGTAAAAGAAACATCTTAAGTGAAGATCGAATTCATGACCAATTTTCACAATTTCATGTTCCAGTTTCACAAGATAAGTTCCAAGATTCACAAATTAAGATAAAGAAATTTATTAAATTCAAATATCAACCATTCATGTACAATTCACAGAATCACCTTCAAGGTTCACACAATAAGGTCTAGGAATCACAAAATCACCAAGTAAAAGAATACTTCTTTGCTAAACAAACCCAACTGACCAACGTAAAAACCAAACGTCTAACCAAATGAAACTAAACCATTTGAGATTTGATGAAGACACAAAAGCATTATGGGATTGGGTACTTGGTTTTGGTCAGAGAGGGACTATTCAGGTCCAAGTTTCAACCATTCAGGTCTAGTTTCAACCATTCAACCTTGTATGATAAAAACAAAAATATAGCCTAAAAAACGAAGATACATGGTTATATACTATGTTGTTTGTTGAGGGACTTGAAGGTTGACAAGTCTGTTGATGTGCATCAACCGCAAAGATTCAAATGCAGATGAACCACCACCCAGAACAGATGAAACATGGTACAACTGGAACATGAAAATGCCAATAAAATATAAAAAATATGACAGGGTTATATTTTTAAGAGACTAAGGATAAATACTCTAAAATATTTTGGGAAAAAATCATATAATCTTTATGGCTGTGTGGTTGTCAGGATCCGCATGTAAATCGGTGCTTGAGTCGAGGATGAAATTTAGTTTTTGCTTTAAATCGCAAACGCAAGCCCACCAATGATGACACTTATCGGTACACATAGGGATAAAAACCTGCAATAGACAAACCAATCAACAATACACATGAACGAAAATAAATAAAGAAGAAAATAAATAGCAGAAGAGGGATCTTTCACCTTTTGGATATTGCTACCATCAAATGGAATGTAATCAGACTTCAGGTATTAACCCCAAATAGCTGGGTTGCGCTCGAGATGAACAGTCTGCATGTGACAAAATTAGGACTAATTTCATAAACCAGAGCAACATTAAGAAAGCAAATATTTGAATATCAACATCTAAAGGATTTAAAGCTGACATATACTGTCGTTCGCAAGTAGAGGACATCTGATCTACCCAGTTTGGACTTAACTCCAAACATATCAACCACCTACAAAATCAAATTTGTTAAGAAAAAGAGACATTGAGTGAACAAAATGAAACATGAGAAGAAAAAGGAAAGGAAAATGATACTTAGGCTACTTACCTGATCCATAACAAAGCCACGCGGTCCAAGGGTCTGCAAAGCATGTCTTGTGTCTTCCATCCACGGAGTGGACACCATAACGTCACTTAAATATTGAGGAAATGCAATTAGTCAATATATCTCTCACAATATAACTTTTTTTTTTGTAAAAACAATTTAAAAAATCAAAGCAAAATATTTACAATTTAGTTTTCGCCGATTTGGATCTGCAAACATAATCCAACAATTGCTGGTCACTGTAAGGTAGAGGTCGAGAGCCAATGCCATAATACGAAAATATAATATAATTTAATCAACTAAAGTATTGAAGAATGTAAAGGTCTTGCAAGAAAAACTTGATAATATTAAAAGAAGAAGGTTCTTACAGCGGTACACGACTCCATTCTAGTGCATCTTTTTTCATTCTATCTCTTAATAGGTTCTTATTACATGTAATAATGTGATGGCACACCCTCAATGCAAAACTCTTCCTATAAATGGAAAAAGGGGAATAATAATGTGTTGCAAACGTATAAAAATTTCTGTTTATCAATGTATAAATAAAGAATAAATGTTGAAAAAGTAATCTTACAGTATTTATGGTTATTGGACAATCACTTTTGTTTCCTTGGTAATTCTCAAATATGTTCAATAAATAGAAACCATTATCAATTTTATCAGAATTCAGTTTTGATTTTAGGATAAACACTTCGGGCATCGTCCACATAATACTTGTCACTGCTGGCAACTTTGGTTTAAGAAGCCGGAGGATCCTTTCTTTCTGTATGAACAAAAGAGAAACTAGTCTTTCTTATCACAGGTATGAACAAAACTTATTTTGTGAAACTTGTAAGGTACAAGACTCTCAACACAGACACTAGCTAGGATTCATGTGAACCATACATCTTAGTTTGTAAAACTTGGAGTGAAATGGTCAACGACAATAAGCTACAAGAGCAAGAATTCACAAAATAAAGGCCTACTTTCACAAAGTCAACTCAAATGTTCACAACCATGCATTGTAAGATTCACAAATTATAAGTCCTATAAATTCTAATTCAACAAACAGCTCCAAAATAGAATGATAAGAGTGCTTTCTTGTAACTTAAGATTCACAAACCTTAAGTGTAGGATTCATAAAATAAAGTCCTACTTTCATAAGGTCGATTCCTAGTAGAATCACAATAACACACATTTTCCTAAGTAAAATGGAAACAATAGATGTACCACAGGTTTTATAAAATAAGAAAAATCAACAGATGTGCCTTTCATACGATGGATGATTTGCATTTTGCTACTTTTAGTTCTTATGTCGATACAAATCAAGAACGGTGGGAATGAGGCGGAGACTATTGGAGCGCAACCTGAAAAAAGGACAAAAGTCACTGAATTAAAAAGACAAAAATGCAGTGAATAAAAAAGACAAAAATGAACTTAAGTTGAAATATAAGCAGACCAAAATCAAAGACTTACTAGTTGTACTCCAGAAACATCAACATTGTCGAGACACTGGAAAAAAAATAAGATCAGTGTGAGTAATGATTATAAGTCAACAACACGTAAAATAGACTTGGAGAATTGGATAAAGTAGATAGTAATAAGACTAACACTTTCATTTCTATACGGCACAAATAAACGAGAAAGGAAAGTCCGAGATCTGAATATCTCACTACTATTTAAGATCTCACAATAAACATCTACGACATGAGAAGATATCTCATCGCCTTCAGCCACACTCTTCAATTGGCTCCTTATCAAAGTTTGACATTGAGTTTGGAAAAGAATCTCCGTTTCATCATATGCTTCGCCAAGTTTGAAATCTAATACTGGTTTCTCAGCTTGATTCAAATCCCTAATAATATTAAGATTTCTTTGCAGATAGGGCGATCAGTAAACTTCCAATGGAACTACAACCCTCTTCTTATAACGAACTGGAACATCATCATCAATTGGTAATGGAGATAAGGGAAATGGGATTGCAGCAGTAGTTGGGGTTTTGCAAGAAACACTGGCAATCAACAAATGACGTGGCGATCGACGAATGTAGACATTACTGACAGATGGCTTGACAGATGGTTTATCGAATGTTGAAACAAGTAGAGTATCTGGTAGGACAATAACATTATGATGATCAAGAGTTGTGTTCCATACCACAGTAGTAGGAGGAGTAGGAGTAGCTGCTAGAAAAATAATTGTGGGCTCAGTGATGTCCTTGACAGGAGGAACATCATCCATAGCAGCGTGAAAGGATGATAAATCATTACAAATGGGATCTGTGTTCCCTACGTTCCCTACCACATGACTGGGCTCGGTGAAAGGAGGGATGACATCAACAACAACATATATCTGTGATAAATCAAGTTGAGAAGATGTGGCAGGTTCAGGTTGAGAAGATGTTGCAGGTTCAGGTTGAGACAACAAATGGTCATCAACTGGTAGGAGCCTAAAGGATGGGTATTCTGCATTTGGTGGTGAATGATGTGGGGCTATTGGTTGCAAAGCTTTACCCATCACATCCAATGCCTCCAACAAATCAGCCACAGACCACCCCCAAAATTTATTCACATTCTCCCCACCTTTCTCCACATTCTCATGAATATTTTCAACCACTTTCTCAACGATAATCTCCTCCACAATGTCTAGGACATTTTTCTCATTCTTCACATCCTTCACATTTTCCGCATCATCCTCTTGTTGAGATGACTTAAAACCTTCTGCCATACCGTCTACAACTGTAACTAGTTTCTTCATTGTTGTTGTGGAAGGTAGTTTGCAGGGAACTTGACCAGCAAGTGATTTGTAGTCCAAAAAAGCTTGAGCCATTGGCTTTACAGAATGCACAAGTTTATGGATAAATTCACTAGTGCCTGCATTTTCATTCCCAGGTAGAGGTAAAATGACAGCTTCAGCTTCAGCTTCAGATACTTCTGGAACAGTATCTTGAATTGTTGACTTGGAAGACTGGCCAAGCTCAATCTTTGGAAGACACAACTGTGAATGATGTGGAATATGGTGGTTGATCACCATTGGAGGCTTTATAGAACCCCGACCAAAAGATTTTTCATCACCATGTTTGACATTCAATTCCTCCTTTATGCGCATGGATATTGCTTCTTTTGCCCAAGTCGACAGTTGTGGACGTAGCCACCTGCACGCCCCTGCCGATCTGCGGGACATACAACGGTCTTTTGAAAGCCATGCTCGGCGGCATAAAAATAAATGCTTTCGACCGGATCATTTTAGATCGGTCGGTTTCATCTCGGCAAGGGTCTTGAAATGATTAGAGATATTCGGATTCGCCACCAAGCATTTGTGGGATGCTTGGAACCCGTTCTAATCCACTTTATACCTCAGTCAAACGAAGCACAAAGCAGTGTTTGACATAGGTACTAAAGATAAGGAATCGTCCCTCTTTAGCATCATATCTCTAGAATGACTCTCGTACGCCCTGGATAAGGTCTTCCACTATCCAAAGTTTCTGAGTAAGAGGTGAAGGTACGTATTGGGAAGCCCTTTAACCAGACACCCAATCCCGCCTGCGGTAGCGGCCTCTACTGATCGATCTTGGTTGGTTGAATGCAAAAGTTGATAAAACGGTTTAAATGCATGAATGCGCGTCCAATAATTTAAACCTAACATGTGAGAGCTTTCTAATTCGGTTGATTTAATCCAAGTATCAAGCATAAGATGTCGAGTTGGATTTATGGTTGATTTACATGCAAGACGGAAATTAAACATCCAATTACCAAATTAGGTTTATGGTGCATAACGTGATCCATTTGTCTTAATAAGACATTTTACAAACACGGTTTTTGAATGAGCAAGTTAGTCATATGATCTGTGCTATATCCGGGTTAATCGGAGTCGGGATCGTCCTAGACTAATGCTGGAAAGGGAACAGACACTGCACTAGGCAACCAGATAAGGTGCGAGCCTATTGGCGATATAAAGGGGTCTCCCCTGGTTTGAAAATAGGAAAAGAAATGGCCTGTTTAGGCGCGGGTCAGTCAACGGTATACTGACCATTGAAAAACGTATATAAAACGTATTAAAAATGGGTATTTGGACCCATTTTGGTTTGAAAGGACCGTTTAGGTCGTATTTGTGTTGATTTGAGGAACGAGACTTGAATAATCATCATTGTGTTGATGATATTCGATGCCGGGTTCGACTTTATAAGCTTGACATGAATAGTTTTGAAATTAATTATGAACTAATTGTTTTAAGTTCATTTGAATATAATTAGTCGATACTCATCACCATACTCGGGTTAAAATCCGACATGGTTTATAGAACCAAGGATGACTTTGTGTTGGTGACTAATACATTTATTTTGAAAATGTAAAGAAATGATGAAAGGCTTTAAAATACCTTCCAAAATGTAAAGAAATGAAATAAAAGGCTTTAAAATATCTCTTAAATGTAGTTAACCAAATATTATCACCGAAACACGGATTAAACCGTCATGGTATTAAGAACTAAGGGTGAAAAATGTTTTATGGTTAAAACTTGTAAAAGAAAAAAAATTGGGTTTGAAAATACTTGAAATGGTAAAAACTAATTACAAATAGGAAAATGAAAAATAGAGGAAAAGAAGAGACCAAACACGGATTGGACTTAAGGCTGGGCAGGCTGCTTTAGGCGCGAGCCTGTGTGCAACGTAAGTAGCCTTTGCCTCAACCAAAAAGTCCGGTTTTGGCTCATTCTTCCCATGTTTTGGACCATGTTATGCATGATTTAGCATGTTATAGTCATGAAACAAGTAAAGACATGATAAAAGAAGGATTTTTACACCCTTATACTTACATGCTTGGTTTATGGCGAGAAACCGACGTAAGTGTATCAACTCGTTTGGTCGGAAAAGGCTCGGTTTAAAACCGTTTTAGTAAGTAAAAAGAGTGTTTTATTAAGTTTAGTGATGGTGTAGTGGTCGAAATGGTCGGTCAAGTGATTTAATGCACGATGATGGTACCAAACAATGTGTAAGGCTTGTATTTACGATTGGTAGGTCGTAAATACGCGTCGGATTGTGACTTAGGAAGTCGAGTCGAGAATTTTAAGGGAGAAAAGAGCGGGCGGACACTCGTGTAAGTTCTCAAATGGGGGCATTTGAGGGGTATTTATAGGAAAATGAGTGGTTGCGTGAGTTTTGAGCGACGTGGCCACCTGGGCTGCTCAAAGAGGCGCGAGCAATGTAGCACGTCTTCGAGGTGTCTTGTTGCTTTCACACAAATGCAATCATGATTTGTTCTATCCTAGGATTTGTATGCACATTTTTGGTACTTGACCATACATGAATCCGGGAAATCTTAACATGGAAGTATTTGAATGGTTTGTTTTTTGTGTTTGACTCGTTGTTGGAGTCGGGATTTGAATTTTTGAGTCGGTTTTTGGTCCGGTGTCGGTTTTGACTCTAGTTAGTGTCATTGCGACCCCATCGTCATGCATTAAACACTCCAGGTACTTTTGAAAAGTTTTGGAATGTTTTATTTTCGAAACCGTTTTAAGTTTTCTGACGTAAAGTTGTACATGAACCGTCGATCAAATGCCGCGATTCCAAAGCATGTTGTAGTCCGATAATCATCGGGTGTTTGTCAGAGTCTCAGCAAATACTGGGTATCTACAGAGCCCCCACTTTGACTGAGGCTTGGATAGGGTGAACGTCAAAGTAGAGCCCCCAGGTCAATCGAAGATTACAACCTGGAGACCCAAGCGACGTCAAGGCGGCTCGAAAGGATTCGGGCCAAGGACCTGCCGTCGTGAAGGGCGACGCCAAGGCGACTCGAAGGTACGAGCCAAGGACCTATCGTCGAGAACAGTTTAGAGTCTGTCGACTATCCGCGCGGGTCATTTAAAGTCCGTTAGACTACGTACAAAGGTTCGCCTGCCATAAGAAGAAGTCATACCTGAGGCAACTTCGGATATGTCCTTGCGTGTTTGCGAACAAAGGCTCGCCAGCTATGGTGCGTACATGAGGACGGCTCGCCAGCCGCGATGCGTTGTAAAGCTCGCCAGTCATGGGGCGTATATTAGGAGGGCTCGCCACCTGCGTTGCGTTGTAAGGCTCGCCAGCCATGGGGCGTATATAAGGAGGGCTCGCCAGCCGCGGTACGTTGTAAGGCTCACCCGCCATGGTGCGTGCATGAGGAGGGCTCGCCAGCCGCGATGCGTTGTAAGGCTCGCCAGCCATGGGGCGTATATGATGAGGACTCGCCAACCGCGATGCGTTATAAGGCTCGCCAGCCATAGGGCGTACATGAGGAGGGCTCGCCAGCCACGATACGTTGTAAGGCTCGCCAGCCATGGGGCGTACATGAGGAGGGCTCGCCAGCCGCGATGCATTGTAAGGCTCGGCAGCCATGGGGCGTATATGAGGAGGGCTCGCCAGCTGCGATGCGTTGTAAGGCTCGCCAGCCATGGGGCGGTCGGTTGATCGACCGTGAGAATAGCCGCGTTGGATGGAGTTATTTTGGAAATTACGGACTCTTGATGCCGCCGTGGAAATAGTGAATTTTGAATTTCACTATTATTGTTTTTTAAATGAGCGGGTTCCGCGAGGAAGGCCCCTATTGACATTTAAAGGAATAGTGGATTTTGAAACTTCACTACTCGTTTTTGAATTTGAAGTGGCGGTTTTAATCGCCGTTTGTTTGATTTTTGAAGAAAATAGCGAATTTTGAATTTTCGCTATTACATTTGTAGTGAGGGTTTATGTTGCCGCCATTGACATGTGAAGGAAATAGTGAATTTGAATCTTCACTATTGCTTTTGAAGTGACGGTTTATGTTGCCGCCATTGACAGATGTGGTGAAAATAGTAAAATTTCATTTCCAACTATTATTTTGAAAATGACGGTTTTAATTGCCGTCGTTCGAAATTTGAAGAAATAGTGAATTTGAATTTTCACTATTATTTTTGAAAATGATTGGTCTATCGCCGTCGTTTGAAATTTGAAAAAATAGTGAATTTTGAATTTTCACTATCATTTTTGTATTTGCAAAATGACGGTTCCTAATGTCGTCATTGAAAATTTGAGGTTTGATGGGAAATTGGGCCAAAGCCTAAAATTCCGCTACAATAGAGCAGGGAGCACCCCATTGAAGCGCGAGCAATTTGGCGAGGTAAGAGGCCTTCCCTATTTTCCTGTAAAAGAAGCGAGATTAGTTTGCATACCATTTTCACTTCGTCTCCTTCAACCTCTCGACAAAACAAACAAAACCGCCATTGTTGGATTCTTGCTTGCTTCAGTTCGTGCGATCATCAACATGTCATCTCAAGGTATGTATTTCCTCCTAAATCCATTTGAATTTGTTAGTCTTTTTGATAGATTGAATTAGGGCGAAATGTTTACCCTTGAAAATCGATTTGGGCGTTTTTGATTGAGCCCATTTCGAGCGAAATTGATGATTGCATTAGGTTAGAAACCTGTTTAGGAGTATAGAGCTGCTTTTTGTTTGTATTTTGGTCCCCGTTTGCGTCACCTATGCTCGAAAAACGTGAGTGAGGCGAAGAAACCGTCTCATTTCACAATGCCAAGTTTATTTGCTTGGGTAATGGGTCCCACTAGGTTGTATTGTGGTCGGGCAAGACCGTATTTGCCATTGTGGACCTTCGTTGGGTATTGTGGGCAAAATTGGAATTTTTGCCTTTTGTGACGGTCTTATGTTTGATAGAATAAGCGTCCGTTTAGGGCTTGAATTGAGTCAGTTTGCCTTGAAATGGACCTTATTGGTAGTTTAGGTCGCTTTGAGGCGTGATAAAATCACGTTGCCTCGTTGTGGTCGTATTTGAAATTTTGACCGGTTTGCGCTCAAATTGGCGTAGAAATTGCCTCTTTGAGTTGTAGAAAATACCCCATTGCATCGGGAACGTATTTTGGGTTGTTGGCGGACCTTGTGCGGGTCTTGAGGTGCCATTTTTGCTTGTCGTTGTTTTTACTCGTCTTTTGCTTGAAAAGAAGGGCGAGTCGTTTTTTGTGCGTTTTTGTGAATTGTTTTTGTTCGGTTGGGTTTGGGTGGGATTGCCCTTGTTCTCCTTTGCTGGTTTTTTTTTGGATTTGTCCATTTTATGCCGTCGTAATGCCAAAATTTCGGCTGACGTTCTTTGTTTACCTTTGGCTACAGGGGATCATTCGGGGCCTACGGGATATGTTGTTGAGGCCTTAGAGGAGGAGGATGATCCAGGAGGAGCAGAAGTGACCGGGGAGGCTGCTGGAGCCGAGGTGGTGGTAGAGGATGCTTGCATAGAGGAGGGGAGGCGGCTGTCACAGCCGGCTTGTCCTTTTCGTTGTGGCTCATAGAGAGGGCAGCTGATGATTGGAGGTCAACACCGGGGTGGTGCGTCGCATCATGGTCCTTGGCCTCCTTATCATCCAAAGTCTGCCAGACATTGTCTTCTTTTTTGTCGTGGAGCAGGAACGAGGTATTACCGTCATGGTAACCACCTCTGCTTCCGTGGTTGCTTCTCTGTTTCCCGTGTTGCTCTTTTTCTTTTTCGATTGGAAGGATAGGGAGTGCTTAGTTCGGTAGGTGGCGGGTAGCCCCCCAGTTTGTTGTCTTAGGCCAGTGTATATATGATAGATGGTTGTTTTAGGCCAGTGTCTGTATGATAGATGTTTGTACTAGTTCCTGTTTGCATGGTCAGTCGTTTGTATCAAACGTGTCTTGATGTATTTTGCATGAGGCGGTTTGTATATATGTGTTTTTAGATTGTGGTTCATTTTGTGATTTTTGGCTTTTTTGTGTTGTGTTTCGGAGGAGCGCTGTCGGCTGTCAATTCCCCTTTTGCTTTGCATCAGTTCCTGCATCGTTAGTGTAGAAAACAGGCAACAGGTAGCACGTATGCGTAAACGTAAACACGTAAAAAGCACTCGATTGAAGACAAAATTTAACTGCGATGACACGATGTTAAAAATTGAAAATTGAAAATTGAAATGATTTTTTTCTGAAAATTTGCAACAAGTCGTCGCGTTTGGACTCCAAAAGGAATTGATTTGAACATTTTTTTGAGCAACTAACTCGTGTCTTGAATTAAATTGCATCGAAATTATTGAAATTGATTTGTGACTCGGAAAAAAAATTCGAACTCAAACCGTCAGGGATGAATTTTAGAAAACATTTACGAGTGTATTTGATTTGATTTTTTTTGTGAGATCAAGACTCGAATTTGTGACTGATTGAAATTTTGAGGAAAACTGACGTCGTGTTATCAATTTTCAATTTTTTTTTTGCTGGGAAATTGCGAAAAAGCGAAAAAAATTTCGGAATTTTGATTGACATGGAAACGATCTGTCGCGGATCGGGGCGAGTAGCCCTTCCCCCTTTTAAAAAAGAAAGAAAAATCCGTATGTTTAAAGCTGCGTCAAGGAAATTGTGTTGAATTTCATAAAACGCGAAAATAAGGAAATGTGGGTCTGAGAAAACACAAAATGTTTGAGGTGTCAGGAGAAAACACAACTTGAAAGGGACAATTCAAGGTGGGGATCCTGAGAACAGGCCCAAAGAGACGCGAGTTGCTTGGCGATAAGAAGCAGCTCTCCCTTTTTTCTGAAAAAATGCGCTGATTGTTTTGTATAAATAGTGATGTTTGTGCTTCATTGTTTCATCATCCGAAACACAAAACATCTCTACAAAACTTCTTCTTCTTCTTCCACAAAAATATTTCATGGATGCCTTTGAGAATGTGTTGCGACAATGGTGCCGGGATTTGTTACCTCCCGAAAAGTATCAACCCGTTTGCATGGGAGTTGGTCAATTGTTTGTGCTTCGTCAAGTCAAGGTGCAATCCTCATATCTCGAAGCATGCTCTCGGTTTTGGGATTCGAAAATCATGTCTTTGTTTTCCCAAAAGGCAAAATTTGTTCACTAGCCGAAGAAGTTGGAGCCATTGGTGGGTGATCGGGTTGTGTTCCGGTGCTTCCTCTGACTCGGTTGTGCTACAAGGAGAAATTCCGTTCGATGTTGGGCTTGTCGACAAGTCAAGTCAACTTCCTTCTTGATCCACATGGTGTGGATATGCTGGCTCTTATCAATATCATCTCGAACCGATTGGATGCCAATGTTTCGGAGGTGGCTACGAGAAGGGCTCTTGCCTTTTGCCTTGTTCATGTATACCTCTTTGTTGATGCTTTGAAGAAGGAGTGGCCGAAATACTATGGTAGTATGACCCTTGTACATGTGGTTGAGAAAATGGAGCATGGTAGAGATCCATCATGGTTGATGCTTGGCGAGATCATCCATTCTTTGGACAAGGAAGGCTCTTGTGGAGATGTTCCCTCATTTGGATCCCCAAGGATCCTCCAAGTGTGGTTATTGGAGAGGCTAAGGTATGTAGAGCCTCCGGTTGATTCTTCTTCTTATTCTTTCCGTTACCTTACCATGAGGAATAAGTTGTACTCGGATAGCTTTGCTTCCACCGAGGCTTATTGGGCCGTAAGATTGGCGGAGGAGGGTGGTCCTCACATCCATTGGATGGTACCATGGGGGCACTTGAGGTCCTTCACGGGGTTGCCCGCTTCGGGTGCTAGTCCTCGTTCTTTGATGGTGATGGTTTTGAAGGTCGCTTCCTTCATTTATCTCGAAAGGCCCATGAGGCAAATGGGGCGTCAACAAAAGGTGCCCGCTTAAAATACTCTTGTCCAAGAGAATGTTTTCCGGAACTCCGAGCTTGTGGAGGTCTTCGAAAGATGGTGGGCCACTAGGCCGCTTTAGGAGGTACCAAACCCCGTTGCCATGACATGGGTGACTCCCGCTTATGTCAAGTGGTCAAGAGCTTCGTCCTTGGAGGAGAGGTCCAAATTCCGTAAGGACGAGGTTGTCGATTTGAAGTATCGAGAGGTTGGCAAGGCCAACCGTGCCTTCTTTGAGGATTATGTTGATGGGGTTAGCCCGGATGTGATGAGACCACCAAAGAGGAGAAGCTCGGGCCCCAAAAATGTAGTGGGCCGTGCATGGGCTCGTTTCGGGACGAACATGGGGTCTTGCACTAGACCGGAGGCCGTTGCCGTTGTAGATCCATAGAGGATCCGTTCCGAAGAGGAAATCCGTGCTAGGCGGGCCAACAAGAAGAACAAGGGGAAGATGTACCCCGAGGGAAAAGGCAAGGGTATAATAGAGGAGTGAAGATTTCCATTACCCACTTTATTATTATGTTGTATTAGTGTTGTGAGTTTTTTATTATGTTGTACTAGGTATGTTTTGTGTGTTTTGTGCTAGTTTTTATTATGTGAGGTGTTTTAGTCGACACCTTAGATTTGACAAGTTGTAGACTCGTCAAGCTATATTTGTTGTTGAAATTGTAATCCCTCCCATTATTAATTAAATAAGAGGATTACTCGTGTCGAAATTATGAACGCTTGTTTCTTCCACCCATTTTGTAAAGGCAATTCGATTTGAATCGTCCTAAACATTTGCACTTGGGAAAGTGGGATTTTTGTGGGAAGGGAGAAAGGCTCATTTTTTTGTATTTTTGGGGAAAAGGGAATGTTTTTCCCTTTCTTTTTTTTTTGAAAGTTGATGTGGGTGAGGTTTTTTTTTATTATGGGGATGGTTGTATCCTTCTCGTGCAAGAAAGGACTGCCTATGTATTCACCTGAGGAGGTGAAATCAAACCATGCTCGTAGTTCGAAATGTTTTGTAAATTTCGATTGGGTTTTGTGGTTGTATTTTTCATGTATAAGAGGGACTGCCTACGTATCCACCTGAAGAGGTGAAATCAAACCATGCTCGTAGTTTAGGGGTTTTTTTGTTTTAGTGCAAATGGATGTTGCCTTTGACAGATCAAAGGACATTCGAAATGGGCAAAGTGCCGCAACTTAGACTCGATAAAACATGCAATTTCAAATTAGAACGCGTTGAGGAACTTGACTTGAAAAGGGTTGAGGCGGTTGCTAGTTGTAAAACTAGGGTTGAGGTTGTTGGTTGCTATGGTTCAAGGGTAGTATTTCTTGAGTTGGTCCAGGTTGGTCGGGTTTGTAAATTTCTCCCCATCTAGGTCACTCAGTCTCACTGGGCCCTCGAAAGTATTTTCTTGACCAGGTATGGCCCGACCCAGTTGGGTTTAAATTTTCCCCTCGGATCGACGGGTAATGGTGCTCGAACTGACTTGAGGACCAAGTCGCCCTCCTTGATGTTCCTGGGTTTAACCTTCTTATTGAATGCCCGTTGTATACGTCGTTGTTATAGCTGGACGTTGTGCAAGACGTTGAGCCGCCGCTTGTCTAGAAAAGTGAGTTGCTCGTACCTTCGACGGGTTCATTCCGCCTCAGGGACCTGACTCTCTAGTAGGATGCGTAGAGAAGGGACCTCTAACTCTACCAGTTCAACCGCCTCCATACCATATGCTAGGTCAAAGGGTGTGGCGCCTGTCGGTGTTTGAATGGAGGTTCGGTATCCCCAGAGTGGGAATGGGAGTTTGCTCGGCCAATTGCGGTAGTTGTCTTGCATTTTTTTGATAATGGTGACAAGAGTTTCGTTAGCTCCCTCCACCGCTCCGTTGGTTTGGGGATGGTACGGGGATGATCGATGTCGCTTGATCTTGTATTTGTCCAGCAAGGCCTGAGTTTCTGCCCGGAAGTGAGAGCCTTGATCACTGATGATTTCATGGGGTACCCCATTTCGGCAGATGATGTTGTTCTGGATGAACTTGGCCACTTGTTTGGTGGTCAAGACTGCATATGACTGTGCATCCACCCAATTGGTGAAATAGTCGATGGCGACGAGGACGAAGCAATGCCCTTTGGTGCCCGTCGGGTTAACTTTCCCGATGATGTCGATGCCCCAGGTTGAGAAAGTCCAGGGTGATTTCATGGTGTATAAAAGGGATGGTGGTATGTGTTGTATGTTGGCGAAGATTTGGCAATTGTGGCAATGTTTGACGTAGTTATGGCAATCGGCTTCCATGGTGGTCCAGTAGTAACCCAACCGCATGATATTTCGGGTAAGCATCATTGCGCTCATGTGAGGGCCACATTCTCCATCGTGGACCTCTCCCATGACTTTTTTTTTGGCTTTGTGATGGTCAATGCAAAGGAGGAGAATCTCTTGGGGTGTTCTTTTGTATATTTGATCTTGGTTCATCACGAATTGTGACGCCAGTAAACGAATGGCTCTTTGTCCTCTTTGATCAGAGTTGGGGGGGAATTCGTTTTTGGTTTTGTAATTGAGGATGGCTTGGTACCAAGGCTTGGCATGGTTTTTCTCGTCGTTGTTGATGGCACATATGTGAGATGGCTCGCTCCTTCTCTCGATACATAGGGGCATTGATGTCATGTCGTCAAGTATATTGACGAGCGCGGCAAGTTTTGCTAGGGCATCAGCAAATTGATTTTCCTCTCGTGGCAAGTGGAAGTAGTCGACTTGGTCGAAGAACTCAGCCTCTTGATTGATTTTCGCTCGGTAGGGAGCTAAGCTGTCACTTCGGATTTTCCATGATCCGGATACCTGATTGATGATGAGCGAGGAATCGCCGTGGACCCTCAGTCTCTTGATGCCAAGTGTTATGGCTGCTTGTAGGCCGATGAGGCATGCTTCATATTCAGCGGCATTGTTGGTGACGGCGAAGTCTAGTTTGACTGAGATCGAAACATGTTCTCCCTCTGGTGATATTAGAAGGATTCCTACCCCGAAGCCTCTCAGATTAGATGCACCATCGAAGTATAGGTCCCATGCGTTGGAGTCAACACAAAGGATGTCTTTGTCAGGAAGTGACCATGTGTTGGTTGTTGGATCCTCGTTGACGGGATTCTCTACTAGGAAATCGGTGAGAGCTCTTCCCTTGATAACCTTGAGGGGTACAAACTTGAGATCAAACTCGGGCAGCATGAGTGTCCACCTAGATAGCCTTCCGTTTAGTACGGGTTTTTTGAAGATGTATTTGACCAGGTCCATCTTGGAGTAGATGTGGACCGTGTAGCTGAGCATGTAATGCCGCAGCTTCTTTGTTGACCATACTAGGTCAAGGAATATCTTTTCCAGTTGGGTGTACCTTGTCTCATACTCGATGAACTTTTTGCTAATGTAGTAGATGGCGCGTTCATTACCCTTGACTGTTTGTGCTAGCATTGCTCCCATGGCTGTATCGGTGACAGTCAGGTATAGGGATAAAGGAGTCCCTGGTTGAGGTGGCATGAGGACATGAGGCTTGGATAAGATTTCCTTTATCCTGTCGAAGGCTTTTTGACAGTCGTCGTCCCAATCAGTGTGATCGGAGGCGCGAAGTTTCTTGAAGATTGGTTCACAAATCATGGTGAGCTTAGCAATGAAGCGGCTGATGTATTTAACTTGACCGAGAAATCCCCGAATCTCCTTCTCGTTCTTAGGTTGAGGCATTTGCTGGACGGCTTTATTTTGGTTGGATCAATCTCAATGCCTCTTGTGCTGACGACATGTCCCAAGAGTTTTATGGAGGTGACCCCGAATGCACATTTCTGAGGATTTAATCTCATGTTATATTTCCGCAGACGAGCGAAGAATTTCCGAAGGGCGCTGATGTGGCCGTCCCGTTCCCTTGACTTGATAATCATGTCATCAACATATACCTCTACCTCCTTGTGCATTATATCATGTAGGAGAGTGGTAGCGGTTCTTTGATAGGTAGCCCCGGCATTGATAAGGCCGAAGGGCATGACCTTGTAGCAATATGTACCCCACTGTGTAGTGAATGCACTCTTGTGCATGTCCTCCTCAGCCATTTTGATCTGGTTGTACCCGGTATACCCGTCCATGAATAATAAGAGAGCATGCTCGGCGGTGTTGTCCACCAGAATATCAACATGTGGCAAAGGGAAGTCGTCCTTTGGACTCGCCTTGTTCAGATCCCTGAAGTCGATGCAAACCCGAATCCTCCCGTCTTTCTTCGGTACAGGAACAATGTTGGCCACCCAGTCAGAGTATTCAGACACTTTGATGAAACCAGCCTTGAACTGTTTATCCACTCCTTCCTTTATTTTCAGGGCCCATTCAGGACGCATTCGGCGCAGCTTTTCCTTCACGGGTTTAGCTCCGGGTTTAATGGGTATCCAGTGCTCTGCAATTTGCCTGTCAATCCCGGACATATCCCTGTAGGACCAGGCGAATATATCCTTATATTCGTGGAGGAGGTCAATGAACTGTTGTCAGTCCGAGGGGTCCAGGGTTGTCCCTATCCTAAGTTCTTGAGGTGTGTTGTTGGTTCCTACGTTAACGGGTTCGGTCTCCTCCATGATGGGGGTTCTGGTTTCTCGTTTGTCGAGTTCTTTGGCTAGGTGAGGTGGGTAGTCACATAAGTCAAATTCCTCATAGTCATTCAGAACTGCATTGCAGTTAAATTAAGACGAGTCATGATACGTGCATATTCTATACACTTTATCTGCGGTTTTGGCACGTATTTCCATGCATAATTGTTAGCTTAAGGCTACTATTTCTCCCGAAACGGTTTACTTTGCATTTTCTATGATTTATTGTAGGAATGTGTGGAAGTAAGATAAATCAAGCCTAATTCGTCCTCCGAGGCAACTTTAAGGAAGCCCGAAGAAGGAGATTGATTCACCCACCTTGGGATGCGTGCAAAGGAGTGAAGAGCTGATTTGAAGGAACAAAAGAGCCATTGCACAAAGCATTACCAATCGATCGACCACTCCTACTAGTCGATCGACCGTTGAAATCAAGCGAAGTCTTGCTTACGCATTTACCAGTCGATCGACCATGCTGACCGGTCGATCGACCAGTCTTTGAGCTGAGAATTATTTCTTCGTGTTAGACTTTTAAAAGCCCAACTTGTAATTAACCTTTGGCATCTTTTTATCAGTAGAACGCAACAATTATTAGGTTATGCTTTTCATTATTGAAGAACTCAATTTTTAGATCTAGCTTGGCTGACGGAAAACCTGGATTTCGATACTTTGTTCTTGAATTCAATTAGTAAGTTTTTATGCAATTCCTTTCTTCTTTTAATTCTTGTTATTTCAATTCTTGTTTCATCAATTTAATTCCAGAAATTCATCTCTTGTCCTTTGTCTTTTATTTAAATTCAATCATGTCAATCTTGTTCTTTGTTATCAATTTAGCAATTGTTTTAGTTTTAGTCATGCGTAGCTAATTTCTTTGATTGGGAATTAGGTGAGCCATGGCATAAGTTAGGATTGTTTTGTGGTATGAATTCTTCCGTATTGGTCTTGTTGTCTTTTGATAAATCCCTTTACTAGATTGAAAGATTAGTAATTTGAATTATCGTTAGATTTGGAATTTCTCCTAAGCGAAAGCTTTGGGAAATTCTAGGGAATTAATAGACCGTAAGGTTATTTGAGCTTCGATCGAAAGGCTAGCTTATATTCCCTGAGACCGTATTATAAGACCTCTACTACCTTACTGACCTGACATTTGCCATGGTGAACCAAAGTTCCCAGTCTTCTCTTTATCTTGTTGAGAAATTTCATTTTAACAATTAGCCAATTAGTCAACCAATCTCAAAACCCCCCAATTAATTGTTACCTTCATAGACTGAAAATTAGCAAACAAAATCAGCCTTGTCTCTCTGTGGTTCGACCCTTACTATCACTAGCTATAGTTTTAGTTTGGAATTATAAATTTAATTTTGATACAAAACGACGGTATCAAATTTTGGCGCCGTTGCCGGGGAGACGGTGTAATTCTGTTTGCTTTATTTTAGTTTATTTTTTCTTGTCTCAAGGAACTTTTGTTCCTTGAGGCCGATGCTTACCTTTGCTTCTAGTTTTGCTTTTGCATAGTTAGAAGACAGGTTTTTGAGAGGAAGACTTAAGTACTCTCATTTTGGCAATTATGGCTACAATATATGATAATCTACAGCCAAAGGAACACCATCTTCCAAAGGGGCACCAGTTACCTACCCCTACTACGGGTAACTTCGAATTTCGTTCCTCGTATATCGATTTAGTGGAGCGAAATCAGTTTGCTGGTCTACCAGATGAGGACCCCTTGAAGCATATGAAAATTTTCACGACTCACTTGCCCATACCTATACCAAAGGGTGACTCGGGATGAAGTAAAGTGGTTGATGTTCTTATACTCCTTGAAGGATTCAACATGAGATTGGTACCGCTACCTTGATAGGGTAGCAACCGAGTCACGACTGGACATCTCTAGCATTAGCCTTCTACAAGAAGTACTTCCCACTTTCAATGACTGACGCCTTGAGAAGTAAAATCACAAGTTTCAAAGAAGGAGTCGATGAGGGTTTTTGCGAAGCATGGGGACGTTTCAAAAGTTTGGTCCGAGCTGTCCCTCACCATGGTTTCCAGCAATGGTATCTTTGCAACCTATTTTATAATGCTCTATATGATGATTACAAGGTCATCCTAGATGCAGCTGCTAATGGTAGGTTCCAAAACAATACAGGTCAAAGTAAGGTTGGAACACTATTGAGGAGATGGAAGTCCATAGAGCTGAGTTTGGAAGTTCACGTGGAAAGTCACGAAAGCAAAGTGATGAAATGAGTGCCGTTGTGACACTTATAACTTCTATTACTGCCCGTCTCGAGAAGCTCGAGATCTCTGCAGCTTCCAAAGAGAAAGTTGAAATACCTGTTCAACACTCAGATGAGACCGAGAAGTTGAGAGAAATGGTCCAACTCCTTTTGGTTCAAGTGGCGAATATGGAAGCAGCCGGGATTGAGTCCTCAATGAATTTTGTGAAGCAATTGGAGAATATAGAGGCTAAGCAAGTTGCTAATTCTTCAAGCAAATGTGAAGGGCCGATTGAAACGATTAATGCCATTAATCTCAGAAGTGGCCTCTCTTATGAAAGTCCCGACGAGCCAAAGGAAGACTCGGGAAATGATGAAGAAGCTCGTTTAAATTCTGGTGCAAAAACGAGCTCAATTGCCGATGCCGTCGATCGACCAACATTGTCGGTCGATCGATCAAGCGTCGATAAAATAGTTTCGATCAAAACTATTCACACCAAAGATCAGTCGATCGACCAACATTGTCGATCGATCGATCGATCACCCGACGAAATCAATTTCAACAGAGTCGTTCACGCCCGGAAAGTTGGTCGATCGACCACTCATATCAGTCGATCGAATGGAATCCCAGAGCAGGATGCAAATCCGTCAACTAGTTCGCATGATTCTTCACTCATTGATGATTTGACGGTGGTTTTAAACCTACGGAAGCCGAAGGTTACTGATCCTACGGCCAGTGTTGCAGTCCCGTATCCGGAGCGTTTGAAGGCTACTAAGCTGGAGCGTAAGTTTGGTAAGTTTCTGGAGATGGTCCAGAATCTCTAGGTAACGGTTCCGTTCACTGATTTAATTACCCAAGTACCCTCTTACGCTAAATTTATGAAAGATATTTTAAATCGTAAGAGAAATTTTCGTGATGATGGTAATGTTGCTTTTGTGGAAGAGTGTAATGCTCTTTCGCAAATTAATGTGCCACCTAAATTAAAGGACCCGGGTAGTTTTTCAATTCCTTGCACTATAGGTAACCACGTAATTGGAAAGGCCCTTTGTGACTTAGGGGCCGTGTCGTCGGTGTCATGCCGTATTCTGTTTGCGAAAGGTTAAATATTGGTAGACTTAAGGTGACCGATATTACCATTCAAATGGCAAATAGATCGACTCAGAGACCTATAGGAGTTCTAGAGGATTTACCCGTTCGAGTGGGTAAGTTTTTTATTCCTGTCGATTTCGTTGTTTTGGACATTGCAGAGGACAGTCAGATACCTATTATTTTAGGTAGACCATTTTTACATACAGCTGGGGCTGTAATAGATGTCAAACGCGGAACCATCACCTTAGAGGTAGGGGATGACACCATTGAGTTCAGTCTTGCTCACAAGGCGACTGAACCTGCTGATGAGGATACGTGTTATTCCATTGATATTGTTGACAGGGCTGTTACTTGTAATTGGAGGGAATCCTTAGCCAAGGATCCCTTAGCTGATCTAACCCGTTTAGATGAGTGTGCAGGTAATACAGTGGAGAATGCTGAGGAGCCAGATGCTTTGGTAGCCTCAATGGAGAGCTACGAGCTCAATGAGGAAGAAGATGAGATGCTCTTGAGCCTAGCCAACGAGAACTTGGTAAACACTTGCTACACCATTGAAGCTGATTCTGTCTATGCTGTAGAGGTAAAGGTGCCAGAGCGTAAGCCACTTCCTCCTAATCTTAAGTATGTTTTTCTAGATGATACGGAGCAGTACCCAGCTATTGTTAGCTCTAAGCTTAATGATGACCAGCTGTCTGCTTTGATGTGTGTGCTTAAGAAAAACAGGAAGGCTTTGGGTTACTCTTTGGATGACATTAAGGGCATCAGCCCTGATGTTTGTATGCATAGGATAGAGTTGGAAGAAGGCCACAAGCCTTACAGACAGGGTCAACACAAGTTGAACCCGAAGATGCAGGAAGTTGTTATGGCTAAGGTGATGAAACTACTCGATGCAGGTATTATTTATACAGTTGACAACTCCAAGTGGGTTAGCCCAGTTCAGGTAGTCCCGAAGAAAGGAGGGACTACCGTGGTTAAAAATGATAAAAATGAATTAATACCAACTCGAGTAGTGACAGGGTGGCGGATGTGCATTGATTATAGACAGTTGAATGCCGCCATCAAGAAAGAGCACTTCCCCCTCCCTTTTGTTGACCAAATGACTGAAAGACTTGCTTTTAACAAATTTTTCTGTTTTCTAGACGGATATTCATGGTTCTTTTAGATCCCTATTCATCCGGACGATCAGAGTAAGACCACTTTTACCTGTCCACAGGGTGTTTTTGCATATTGTAGAATGCCTTTCGGATTGTGTAACGCCCCTGCTACCTTTCAGAGGTGCATGATGGGGATTTTTTCTGATTATATAGAGAATATTATGGAAGTATTCATGGATGATTTCTCAGTTTATGGTAGTGACTTTGATCGTTGTTTAGCTAACCTTGATAAAGTCATGCAGCGTTGTATAGATGTTAATCTTGTTTTAAACTGGGAAAAGTGTCAGTTTATGGTCAATGAGGGAGTTGTGTTAGGGCATCTAATTTCTGATAAAGGTATACATGTTGATAAGGCAAAGGTGCAGGTGATTGAGCAATTACCTCCTCCCGTGAATGTTAAAGGAGTGAGGAGTTTCCTAGGTCACGCTGGTTTTTACCGGCGTTTCATTAAGGATTTTTCAAAAATTGCTAAACCACTTACACATTTGCTCCTTAAGGATGCTGTCTTTGAATTTACTGATGAGTGCCTTGCCGCTTTTAACAGGTTAAGGGAGGCCCTAGTTTCTGCGCCAATCATTCAGCCGCCTGATTGGGACCTCCCATTTGAGATCATGTGTGATGCCAGCGATAATGCGGTCGGTGCAGTTTTGGGACAGCGGAAGAATAAAGCTTTGAATGCCATATATTATGCGAGCCGAACTCTGGATGAGGCTCAAATTAATTATTTTACCACTGAGAAGGAGTTTCTAGTCGTAGTTTTTGCCTTAGACAAATTTTGGTCTTATTTGTTAGGTTCTAAGGTTATTGTTTATACTTGACCATGCAGGCGTTGAAGACTCTCTTTATTAAGAAAGATGCGAAGCCGAGGCTTTTGAGGTGGATACTCCTTTTGCAGGAGTTTGATTTGGAGATCAAAGACAAGAAAGGAGCTGAGAATGTGATGGCTGACCACCTATCTCGTTTGCAGCTGACAAAAAGGGAGGATTCGTTACCTATTAGTGATTCTTTTCCTGATGAGAGTCTCTTAGCTATTACTACTTGATGTCTTATCCACCTCCGTGGTTTCTTGATTTTGCTAACTTTGTTTGTGATGGTAGGATACCACCCGAGCTTTCATGGCGGAGCAAGAAGCGGTTTGCTTATGATGCTAGACAATATTTTTGGGATGATCCTTATGTTTTCAAGGAATGCGCAGACGGTCTCATCCGGAGATGCGTACCCCAATGGGAGGTGAAGGATATCCTAGAGGCTTGCCACTCTTCTGCTTATGGTGGTCATCACGGTCCGTCCAGGACTGTAGCTAAGGTACTCCAATCTGGTTTCTATTGGCCAACTTTGCATGCAGTTTGTCGCAATTTTGTTCTTGAGTGCGATGCTTGTCAAAGATCGGGAATATTTCAAGAGACATGAGATGCCACAGGTAGGCATTCTTGAGGTTGAGATTTTCGATGTCCTGGGGCATTGATTATCAAGGACCTTTTCCGAGCGAAGCGATCAAGGTAATAAATATATCCTCGTAGTCAGAGATTATGTATCCAAATGGGTGAAAGCTATTGCTACTCCCCATTGCGATGCAAAGGCCGTGATTAAACTGTTTAAAAAGATTATTTTCCCTCGTTTTGGTGTCCCTCGGGTTGTCATTAGCGATGGGGGAATGCATTTTAAAGAGAAACAACTTAGTGCTCTATTGACTAAATTCGGTGTCCAACATCGTAGAGGTTTGGGGTATCATCCCCAAACTAGTGGTCAGGTTGAGGTTTCTAACAGAGAATTGAAAGAAGTCTTAGCTAAAGTTGTTTCTAAATCACGGAAAGACTGGAGTCTTAAGTTAGATGATGTCTTATGGGCTTATAGAACTGCGTTTAAGACGCCAATCGGGATGTCACCATACCGATTGATTTATGGTAAGACATGTCATCTACCCGTTGAGTTAGAGCGTAAGTCTTGGTGGGCTATATGTGATTTGAATTTGGATCCTAACCTCTCTCATGAGAAACGCATGACACAAATGAATGAGCTAGAGGAATTTAGGCCGCCGGCCTATGACAATGCTAGGATCTACAAAGAAAAAACAAAGCGGCCGGCACGACAAGAGAATCATCAAGCGCGAATTCCATATTGGCGATAAGGTACTCCTTTTTAATGCTCGTATCCGTCTATTTCCTGGTAAGTGAAATCCATGTGGACCGCCCCTATACGGTCACAAAGATTTACAAAATTCGGATCAGTGGAATTGGAGACCTCACCGAGAAAGGTTCAAGGTTAATGGCCAATATGTGAAGCATTATCACGGATCAGATGCATATGTTGGGAAAGTCGAGGTATTATACTTCGACCCGTTATCGGATGATGCAAAGTGAGGTAAAAAGGTCGTGCGGGACTTCTTAAACCAGCGCTAACTGGGAGGCAACCCAGGTTGTAATTAATTGTAATTTAAGAATTTTATTTTGTTATTTCATTTAATTTGCATTTTTGAGTTCTTTTGTATTCTTTAATTCCTTTTAATTTGCAATTTCTTGGTTTGGGAATATGTGCGCCTTTGATAATTTTTGCAGGAATTTACTTTATGCAAAGTGCGTAGGTGGCTTACTGGATGTTTGTGAGAGAAAGACAGAAAATTATGATGGCAAAAATGAATTTTGACGAATTAAAGTCTAATTGCCAGCCCCAGCAGTCGATCGACTAAGTGTGTCAGTCGATCGACTGAAGCGGAGAAAGCAGAAGCTACTGTGCAGGAATATTGGTCGATCGACTGGGTCAATGAGTCGATCGACCGATACACGAGACTCCAGAAGTTGTTAAATGAAAGATCGGTCGATCGACCGAGTAAAGTGGTCGATCGACCACTTCGCGGGATCAGAATGCAATTAATAAGGGAAGTTTCCTTCCTTATTCCTTCATTCATTCAGTTTCAAAATTTAGAAAACTCAAAGGAAACCCCTCTTTCTTCCTCTACCTCGTGATTTTCCTGCCAAACCCCGTCTTAATCTCTTCTTTTCTTGCGTTAATCTCCAAGTGAATCTTCAAGGTATGTCTCTAATCTTATTTCCATGCTCTATTTTCAATTTTTACTGCGTTTTCATTGAAATTTTCGAGCATATGGCCATTGAGACGGTAAAAATCGATTTGGGGAAATCGATTTTAGGGATTGATTTCTTGTCATTTTTATACTTTAATTGCTTATTCTACCCTTTCCCCCTTGATTTTCAAAGCAAATAAGCAACTAGGATGTGTTTAAAGCCGTTTCCCCCAAAAATTTCGAAACCCTAATTTGCGTTTCAGTTATGATTTTGTTTCGGGTTTCCTTAAATTCACACTGTTAGGGGATTCTTGTGCTAATAGGTTGTTTGCAGGTAATAAAAATGACAAAAGGGAAGGAGCACATGCACGAGGGACAGTCGAGCCAAGGCCCTCCCAAGCGGCCACGAGGACCGCCACTAATGATAGAGGCTACTACGGATAGTCTACCTGACTATCCGCAGGTTATCTTTGCTAATTCTACTCAACGTGCTAAGTTTTCCCTTTTTGTTGCGAGAATGAAAGTCACAGCTACCCGGTTTCTCCATAAAGATACTTTGGAGAAATTAGGCTGTTATGAGTCGGTTGTGTCCCTGCTAAATGGGACAGGTATGATGGGTCTTGTGGACATGGCTGAGTTCACATACTACATTTTGACCCTCAAATTCTTTTCGTCTTATGCTTTTAATTCCGCTGCTTTTAAGGAAAATAAGACTAACCCTTGCATTTTCTTTCGGCTTTTCAATATCAACTACTCTCTGACATTAGCTGATTTTGCCGGCCTTCTGGGTCTTTATTTCGAGGGCAGAACCTCGGACACCTCTGATGTTCATCGAGTCATGTGGTCTTGCATCAGTGACTTTCACGGGCCTAAAAGGACGGGCACTTCCGTCCATTTGCCCCCTCTTCGTTATTTTCTACGGCTAATGGGTAATACCATTTTTGGCCGTAAAGAGTCTAATAATGTGAATAATATTGAGATTTCTATCTTGGCGGGCTATCTGAACATTGAAAGTCGGATAGCCCGTATTTTTAACATTGCCTACTTGACTGCCGCTCACTTTCAGACTGTAAGTGAGGGCACTTTGACCACCATTGCTTGTGGCGGGTTGGTGACACGTATCGCCAACCGCCTTGTTTTACTTTTCCCTCGAGAGGAGGCCCCCATTGACCCTGACCTGCGCTTCATGGACCTTCCTTACGCGAGGGCATCTATTGGGTCGATAGACGACGATGCGGTGGAAGATTGATTCTTTCATCCGTGACCGCATCCCCGTTCTAGGCTACCCTCCTATCCCGCCCCTTACCACTGTTCGGGGGCGCTCGGCCGCCCTTGCCTAGTTGTTACAGGCTTCCTCGGTGGCGGCCACTCGCTATCGCTAGCACTTCGAGGATAGCTCGTGCCTCCACTTCACAGGCACCCTCTTCCTCCACTCCCCGCCCCCACCGGCTACCCTGGACACTTTTCGACCACCTACTCCTTTGGTTGTCCCTCCTGGTCATGGACCGAGGGCAATGTCATGTGTATTGGGTGATTTGTGCAGAGCTTTGACCAAAGACACGGGCTAGACACGGCTCTAGCCCTCTACCCGATTTACGAGGAGTTAGCCCGGGAGGATGCTCCCACAGGGTGCTTGGACTCACCCTTCCTACTTTGTTCCCCCTGTGGGCGGCTACCCTCAGCCTGCCAGGAGACCCCCTCCCACTACTACTGTTGGTGCCTCCACTTCCAGGAGAGCCACTGCCGCTGCTGCTGAGGCGGAGGAGGAGGAGAGCGACTCGGGGTCCGACGAGGACAGTGGTTCTGATTACGATGGTGGAGATTAGATGCTGGTGACCTCCCCGTTTTTGGCGGGTTTGGGGAGGTCGTATCTTGTGAGTTCCTTCCTTTCTTTATTAGCTTCCTTTTATTTTATTATGCTTTTATTCTCCCATTTTTTTTCTGCTGGTGGTTTGCTGCTGAGCACAATGAGGGCATTGTGCGTTTTGGTTTGGGGAGGGTATTTGCATATGCCTTTTGTTTTGCATCTGCATTGGTTTTTTATTGCATTTCAGTCACATGTTTAGTGCATTTCTGTTTGCATTTGTTTTTTTCATTCATTCAAAAAAAAAAAAATAAACAAAGAAAAAATTTGAAAATTCATAAAAATAAAAAATATCACGTTTACTTTTGCATATAGTTGAGTCGGATTGGAGTTATTAATGATGATTTTGCACTATTAGTCAAATATGCCATTCCATGCCCTTTTCACAGCTGTTTAGCGAGAATTATAAGTGATTTCTCAAATTTTGTTATGGAATTCATTTCGGGTAATTAGACTTGACTCATTACTTTTGGAAAACTACTTATACTTTCTGAGATATAGAGCTTATAACTGGTGACATTCATGACCGGTTAATTTAGGATTGAGAGTAGTACTCCCTTCATTTCATGTTTTGCACGTGTATGAGTTTTGATTGCTTATTGCCTATACGCATTGGTTTGTGGTCGGTATTGCATGTTTTGAGAACTATTGCATCCTCCCCTTTCTCATTTTACCCCATTAACTCCACTATAAGCCATAACTGCCAGTTACCCTCAACTACATCCCATACTTAGCCTACCATTATGCCAAGCTAGGAAGTAGAAATAAAGAATTTGTCGATTCATGCTGTCTGGTTCGTTTTGTAATGATGGAGTGGGTATTGATGAGGAGTGAAGGGGTTGTGTCATTTTGAAGGGAAAGAAAGAAATTTAGAAAAAAAAAGAGATGTTTACCTGGCAGAGAGCACTGGAATGTGCAGGGTGGTCGATCGACTGCCATCACTGGTCGATCGACCACCAGTTCAGAAAATGAAAATGAAAGAAAAGAAAAAGAAACAGGAAGAAAAAAAAAAGAGGAGTTATAATAAGGTTTTGGTTGAATTGAGAGCACGCCTCATGTGCCTACTTCATGAATTGGAGGCGTTTGTTAGGGATAGTGTGTAGCCTAGTCATTAAAAGGCATGGTTTATATTTTGAGTTGGAGGAACGGGATACGATTTCTGATGGTTGGATAGGTACTAGCTTGGCTCTTACCTTCACTTTTTCCATAATTGTTTTGCCCTTCCTTTCCCACTTAACCTCACATGTCCAAATCTTGCAATAGTTCGGCATGTAATAGTCTTTGACGGTGGTTATTCGTATGTACGGTAGCTAGAATCATTATTCATGCTAGTCAAGCATACATGTTTTGTCGGTCGCAGTCTAGGTGAGAGACTGTATTTTTCTTTCCTCTCTTTTACATATAATCTTACCATTTGCTTTGCTGAGGGAAGAGTGACCCGGGAGAGTCCGAATCTATGAGTCTTGCAAGGTCGAAAGCCCGATTTAAATCCATGATATGCATAAATTTGTTCACTTGATTTAAGCTTTGTAGTAGTTGACTATGTGCATTAAACGGTTTGGCATTGATTTGTAGCTAGCTCTGAGATATACTCCTTTCCATTTAGTTTTTATATGGGTCATAGTGCTTGCTTGGGGACAAGCAAGGGTTGGTTTGGGGAGATTTGATACGTGCATATCCTCCTTGTAGCAATATGTACCCCACTGTGTAGTGAATGCACTCTTGTGCATGTCCTCCTCAGCCATTTTGATCTGGTTGTACCCGGTATACCCGTCCATGAATAATAAGAGAGCATGCTCGGCGGTGTTGTCCACCAGAATATCAACATGTGGCAAAGGAAAGTCGTCCTTTGGACTCGCCTTGTTCAGATCCCTGAAGTCGATGCAAACCCGAATCCTCCCGTCTTTCTTCGGTACAGGAACAATGTTGGCCACCCAGTCAGAGTATTCAGACACTTTGATGAAACCAGCCTTGAACTGTTTATCCACTCCTTCCTTTATTTTCAGGGCCCATTCAGGACGCATTCGGCGCAGCTTTTCCTTCACGGGTTTAGCTCCGGGTTTAATGGGTATCCAGTGCTCTGCAATTTGCCTGTCAATCCCGGACATATCCCTGTAGGACCAGGCGAGTATATCCTTATATTCGTGGAGGAGGTCAATGAACTGTTGTCTTTCCGAGGGGTCCAGGGTTGTCCCTATCCTAAGTTCTTGAGGTGTGTTGTTGGTTCCTACGTTAACGGGTTCGGTCTCCTCCATGATGGGGGTTCTGGTTTCTCGTTTGTCGAGTTCTTTGGCTAGGTGAGGTGGGTAGTCACATAAGTCAAATTCCTCATAGTCATTCAGAACTGCATTGCAGTTAAATTAAGACGAGTCATGATACGTGCATATTCTATACACTTTATCTGCGGTTTTGGCACGTATTTCCATGCATAATTGTTAGCTTAAGGCTACTATTTCTCCCGAAACGGTTTACTTTGCATTTTCTATGATTTATTGTAGGAATGTGTGGAAGTAAGATAAATCAAGCCTAATTCGTCCTCCGGAGGCAACTTTAAGGAAGCCCAGAAGAAGGAGATTCAGATTCACCCACCTTGGGATGCGTGCAAAGGAGTGAAGAGCTGATTTGAAGGAACAAAAAGAGCCATTGCACAGCATTACCAGTCGATCGACCACTCCTACTAGTCGATCGACCGTTGAAATCAAGCAGAAGCTGCTGTTCTGCATTTACCAGTCGATCGACCATGCTGACCGGTCGATCGACCAGTCTTTGAGCTGAGAATTATTTCTTCGTGTTAGACTTTTAAAAGCCCAACTTGTAATTAACCTTTGGCATCTTTTTATCAGTAGAGCGCAACAATTATTAGGTTATGCTTTTCATTATTGAAGAACTCAGTTTTTAGATCTAGCTTGGCTGACGGAAAACCTGGATTTCGATACTTTGTTCTTGAATTCAATTAGTAAGTTTTTATGCAATTCCTTTCTTCTTTTAATTCTTGTTATTTCAATTCTTGTTTCATCAATTTAATTCCAGAAATTCATCTCTTGTCCTTTGTCTTTTATTTAAATTCAATCATGTCAATCTTGTTCTTTGTTATCAATTTAGCAATTGTTTTAGTTTTAGTCATGCGTAGCTAATTTCTTTGATTGGGAATTAGGTGAGCCATGGCATAAGTTAGGATTGTTTTGTGGTATGAATTCTTCCGTATTGGTCTTGTTGTCTTTTGATAAATCCCTTTACTAGATTGAAAGATTAGTAATTTGAATTATCGTTAGATTTGGAATTTCTCCTGAGCGAAAGCTTTGGGAAATTCTAGGGAATTAATAGACCGTAAGGTTATTTGAGCTTCGATCGAAAGGCTAGCTTATATTCCCTGAGACCATATTATAAGACCTCTGCTACCTTACTGACCTGACATTTGCCATGGTGAACCAAAGTTCCCAGTCTTCTCTTCATCTTGTTGAGAAATTTCATTTTAACAATTAGCCAATTAGTCAACCAATATCAAAACCCCCCAATTAATTGTTACCTTCATAGACTGAAAATTAGCAAACAAAATCAGCCTTGTCTCTCTGTGGTTCGACCCTTACTATCACTAGCTATAGTTTTAGTTTGGAATTATAAATTTAATTTTGATACAAAACGACGGTATCAAGTCATAAGCAAACTTAGCGTTCATTAGGTTGACACGAACGAAAAGCTCGGAGAGGACAGACATCTCATGGTCAGTCAGATGCGACACAGCAGAGGAGGTGGCCCCTGGAACAAGCTCCAGGTTGTCACCTTCCATGGGAGTGGGGGTGACCCTAGTAAACTCAGCCTCCGAACCAGCCAAAGGCTTGTGATTAAACAGCGGGAAAGGGACCTTGAATGGGACATCAGGAGTGTTAGGAGCTATGACAGACTCTGACTCCGACTCAGACTCAGATTCTTCTTCACTTCCCTCTTTGAACATTGGGCCTTCTCCAGATGTGATCTTGAGAATGCGGCCTTGGCGATCGGTCCACTTGACGGTTTTTCCCCAGCCCTGTGTAGCTTTCTCCGGGTGAGTATTAGAGATCAAGGAGGTCGGGTCAAATTTGTTGTCCTTCAAAGCGATATTGATGATGTCATCATAGTCGAGGTGCTTGACGTTATCCTCTCCAAAGAGGAGAGTGACAGCTTGTCCGTCGAGGCATGAGGACGGCTTAGACTCGGTTGATGCAGCTTCGGTGTTGTCGGGGATGAAGTTGCAGTCCTGGAAGACTTCTACACCCGGGTACCTGAACTTGGCCACAGAGTCATAGATCGGCTCCGGAAAGCCATGGTAGCGTTCAGACTCTCCCTCGGGGACAAAGTATCCATTGAGGGTCAGATGATAGGGACGGAGGATAACTCCGTGCTTCTTGCGCTTTCGAACTAGGAGGTTCATTTCCTGGATATCTTCATCGGTAGGTTCATAGCCCAGTCCGAAGGGGATGTTGGGGATCTTAGCCTGTTTCAAGGGAGGTAAGGTGCTCTTCAGTGGATTGAGGGGTAAACCCGGGAAATAACCCTGGCGCATCAGAATGCGGTTGACTGTGAGGCTGGCAAACGGGTCACAATCGAAGGGTGTTGATTCATTGGTTATGGCATTCATGGCTTGGAATCCCCACATTTCATTGTCGTCCTCTCGATGGCTTGGGAGGCTACTCCCTTTTTCATGACGGCTTTGATCGGTGAAGCAGGAATCATGATCGTTTTCCCGTTGAAGGGGACCCTGATTTTCTGGTGAAGAGTTGAAGTAACTGCCTTGACGGCGTGGATCCAGGGACGTCCAAAAAGCATGTTGAAGGAGGCGTCGATGTCGACTACCTGAAAAATGGTTTGCCTCTCCAGTGGTCCGGTTGCGACTATTAGAGTGATAAGCCCTGCGACCTTACGACGAGTGCCGTCATAAGCGCGTACTCCTTGATTGGTTGGGACCAAATCAGCTTCTTTGATACCCAGTTTATAAGCCGTTTTGAGGGGAATGACATTCACCGCGGATTCGTCATCCACAAGGACCATAGGCACATTCTTTTTGAGGCATTATACAGTGATGTACAAGGCCAGGTTGTGGTTGGCTCCGAAGGGAGGGATATCTTCGTCAGAGAAGATGATAGGGTTGCTCAAATCAGGGACATCCCTTATCATGTGTGCCACCACTTCTTCCGGGGAGGAGGTAGAAGGCACAGTCAATTTTCCTAAGGCTTATAGTAGAACCTGCCGATGCTCGAAGGATGTGGCAATCAGTTGCCAAATTGAGATTTCGGCTTTTGCTTTCTGTAGTTGTTTGAGGATCGAATTCTCGGGAACCTTGGGTTGAGTGTCTACGTCCGGGACAACTTGGTCATTCGTTGTTGGAGCGACCGCTGAATTGTTCGGGTTTTGATAGGGGCGTCCGGACCGGATAAGGTGACCCATCTCTTTTGCCTGTTTCTCTTTCCCTAGGACAATATAGACGTCTTTAACATCATCTCTCCATATGCCATTGATTTCGGGATCTCGAGGGTACCTTTGAGGGGTATTCCTCGGTGGGCAGTTTTTGTGAGAGAAGTTTTTGTGAGGGTAGTTTTTGTGAGGTTGATTATTGTGAGGGTAGTTATCATGAGGTGCATGCCGGAATGGTCGTGGGAGCAATCTATCCGGGTGAGGGTAATTTTGGGTGCTCGGGGGACCTTCCCTCGGGCGTGGTGTTGGATGATTAAAAATCAGTCAGCGGTAGGCATCGTCAAGTCGGGTGATCCTTTCGGAGAGACTGGCTATAGCTTCCTCAACTTGCTGGAACATGGCAAGCATAGTTGCGGCACTGAACATAAATACCCCGTCCGAGGCATCCTTCTCCAGAGCATTCACCTCATCATCAATTGGCAGGATGAGGTGTGACCAGTCCAAGGTTGGCTCATCATCGGAGATAGCATGGATTTCCAAAGGGTTTGTTTTGTTGTTTGGTTTAGTTGGTGGAGGCAAAGACAATTCTTCTTTCTCGATCATGTCTTGGATGATGTGTTTGAGCTTGAAGCAGGTTTTTATGTCATGCCCTTTCCCTTGGTGGTACAGACAGTAGGCATTAGGGTTCCAGAAGCGGGATTTCTTAGCATCAGACGGATCCGGGGTGGGTCCGATTGGTTGTAGTTTCCCTTAGTCCATAAGCCTCTTTAGGGCGCTTGCATAAGTTGACCATATATTAGTGAACACTCTATGGGGCCGCTCAGTTCTCTTGGCGGTTGGTTCAAGGAGGTTGACCTCATCAATCTTGTTCGTCTGACCATAAGGGCGAGATCCGGTTGATGTGGATCCTTGGTATCCTCTACCGGTGGTTTTGGCTAGGACATCCTTTCGAAGGTCGTCTTCAATGCGTGTCCCAAGGATTTGCAGATCCTAGAAGGTCTTGATGTTTTGGTACCTCAATAAGTTGGCATACACCGGGCGGAGATTTTTGCCAAATTTTTCCACCAAGGTTGACTCACTCGGCTTGCTGACCAATTGAGTACTTACTCTCCTCCAACGGGTTAAGAACTCGGTGAATCCCTCCTTGTCATTCTGGGTTTGGACCTCAAGAGTACGGGTATTGGCTTGGATTTCGACATTGTCGGCATATTGCTTAGCAAATTCAACTACGACCTCATCCCAGGTAGTAAGGTTCTTCGGGTCAAGGGAGTAGTACCATTGGCGAGGGATCGGTTCCAAGAATGATGGGAAGATCCAGGTGAAGAGTTTCTATGTAACCCCTTTTATGGTCATGTAGTCTTTGAAGGCTCGAATATGATTGAGCGGGTCCTGTATTCCCTTGAATTTGGGCACATCAGTCAGGGTAAAGTTGTCAGGTAGTTGATCCCCAACATGTTCAAATCTTCGGTTGTTCTCAAGATGGATATTATTACCCCGGGCTAGGAGTTGTTCTTCCAGGAGCTTGAGCCTTTTCTCAGTTTCAGTCAAAGGCGGAGTGTTGTGTTCTCCAACCTCCTTGTTTTCCAGGGTGTCGATACGGGTCTCGACACGATCCAGAGTGACCTTAAGAGCAGTGAGTAGGGTAGCTGAGCGGCGGTTGTGACATCTCTGTTGTTATCATTGTTGTTGGACGAAGCTGAAGACGGGGCCATGGTTCTGAGGCAGAAAAACGGCTCACATTACAACTCAATCCGACACGGTTCAAAGACTGAACGCAAACAACGCAAAGGACGAGACAAAGATCAGACTCAACAAGACGAGGATGACCGTGTGTGGTACCTCGGTGCTGACTCGATTTATGACGTGACGGTGTTGACCGAACTTTTGACACGCGTCCAACGTAGCGGCGTGACGCCATTGGACGAGTCTCGTGGTGAGATGACTCATAAGTAAAGACCCATAAGTACGTTTGCTTCGACTCGATAGAAACTAGGCGGAATTGGAATGGTGGACTTAAGTTTTCGAAAATAGAAATTTTCAAAAAGATTCATTTGTCGCTTTATGGACGGCTTCCGAAGATAGGGATCTCCGCAAGTCGGTCAGTTGAAAGGGTTATCTTAAGTTTGTATGCAAAAGACGGTTTTGAGTTTGAGTCAGCTCGGAGAACAATGTACTGTTTCCCACGACGGTTTTTGAAATTCAAAATCGTATGTTTTGAAAATCGGGTTTTGAAATGTTTGAAGAGGTCTCGGGGACGGTGTATGGTCCTCGGGATCTCGCAAGTGTCTCGAGAAAAGGGTGTGTGCTTTTCTCGGGTTTTGAAAGAGCCATTGTCGGCGCAAAACGGGTTAAAATCCATGTCTAGACGCGGCGATTATAACGGCGTAAAAAGGTGATTTGAAATGGTAGTAAAAAATCGAGTTTGAAAATCGTCATTACGACGGCCTAGAAAAGCGTGTTGAAATGGTTTTAAAAACCGGGTTTGAAAATCGTCATTATGACGGCCTAGAAGGGCGTGTTGAAATGGTTATAAAAACTGGGTTTGAAAATCGTCATTACGACGGCCTAGAAAGGCGTGTTAAAATGGTTATAAAAACCGGGTTTGAAAATTGTCATTACGACGACCTAGAAAGGCGTGTTGAAATGGTTATAAAAACCGGGTTTGAAAATCGTCATTATGACGGCCTAGAAAGGCGTTTTGAAATAGTTATAAAAACCGGGTTTAAAAATCGTCATTATGACGGCCTAAAACGGCGTGTTGAAATGCAACGATCGGCGAAAGACCGAGGTTTGACACGGCCATTATAACAGCGCAAAAAGGTGTTTTTGAAAGTTTGAAAAATGACACGGAAGGACTTATGATCAAGTAGCAGATAAGCACTCACAGTTCATTATATTATGCATAATGCTGACACGGGTTTTGGCTTAAAAGGGTGGGTTACACACCAAGCAATCAAACCTCGATTTGCGAGAGGGATACCAATCCAAACAAAATGTGTAAGGAGGGTGCCCTAGCCTCGTGCTCGAAAGTGATGAAAGCTCTTTGACGAAACAGAAATGTGTGACGTCAATGGTATGCTTGACTCAATCGGGATTCGAAACGCGGGGATGAGAAACTCACGCCGACGAGATGAGCCAATTGGTCGAAAATAGTTAGGTTGTGGGCCCGGACAAGGAACCCGACCGTGACCGTAATATCAATTAATGCATTCCAACCAAGACCTCATTAGAGTCTCACCATCTAGGGATCACAAAGACACAAGTGTCCTAGTTTTCCCCAGCGAAGTCGCCAATCTGTGGACGTAGCCACCTGCACGCCCCAGCCGATCTGTGGGACATATAGCGGTATTTTGAAAGCCACGCTCGGCGGCGTAAAAATAAATGCTTTCGACCTGATCATTTTAGATCGGTCGGTTTCGTCTCGGCAAGGGTCTCAAAAAGATTAGAGATGTTCGGAGTCGCCACCAAGCATTTGTGGGATGCTTGGAACCCGTTTGAATGCAGTTTATACCTCGGTCAAACGAAGCACAAAGCAGTGTTTGACATAGGTACTAAAGATAAGGAATCGTCCCTCTTTAGCATCCTATCTCTAGAATGACTCTCGTACGCCCTGGATAAGGTCGTCCACTATCCAAAGTTTCTGAGTAAGAGGTGAAGGTACGTATTGGGAAGCCCTTTAATCAGACACCCAATCCCGCCCGCGGTAGCGGCCTCTACTGATCGTTCTTGGTTGGTTGAATGCAAAAGTTGATAAAACGGTTTAAATGCAGGACTGCGCATCCAATAATTTAAACCAAACATGTGAGAGCTTTCTAAGTCGGTTGATTTAATCCAAGTATCAAGTATAAGATGTCGAGTTGGATTTATGGTTGATTTGCATGCAAGACGGAAATTAAACATCCATTTACCAAATTAGGTTTATGGTGCATAACGTGATCCATTTGTTTTAATAAGACGTTTTGCAAATAAGGTTTTTGAATGAGAAAGTTAGTTGTCTGATCCGTCCTATATCCGGGTTAATCGGAGTCGGGATTGTCCTAGACTAATGCTGGAAAGGGAACAAACCCTGCACCAGGCAGCCAGATGAGGCGCGAGCCTATTGGCGATATAAGGGGGTCTCCCCTGGTTTGAAAATAGGAAAAGAAATGTCATGTTTAGGCGCGGGTCAGTCAACGGTATAAGACGCATTATGACCATTGAAAAACGTATATAAAACGTATTGAAAATGGGTATTTGGACCCGTTTTGGTTTGAAAGGACCGTTTAGGTCGTATTTGTGTTGATTTGAGGAACGAGACTTGAATAATCATCATTGTTTTGATGATATTAGATGTCGGGTTCGACTTTATAAGTTTGACATGAATAGTTTTAAAAATAATTATGAACTAATTGTTTTAAGTTCGTTTGAATATAATTAGTCTATACTCATTATCGTACTCGGGTTAAAATCCGACATGGTATGTAGAACCAAGGATGACTTTGTGTTGGCGACTAATACATTTATTTTGAAAATGTAAAGAAATGATGAAAGGCTTTAAAATACCTTCCAAAATGTAAAGAAATGAAATAAAAGGCTTTAAAATACCTCTTAAATGTAATTAACCAAATATTATCACCGAAACACGGATTAAACCGTCATGGTATTAAGAACCAAGGGTGAAAAATATTTTATGGTTAAAACTTGTAAAAGAAAATAAAATGGGTTTGAAAATACTTAAAATGGTAAAAACTGATTACAAATATGAAAATGAAAAATGGATTGGACTTAAGGCTAGGCAGGCTGCTTTAGGCGCGAGCCTGTGTGCTATGTAAGTAGCCTCTTGATCGGTCCATTTCGTATTCACAATTGAATAGATGTTGTCGTTGGATCACGTCCGAATCAAAACACAATTTATAACTTCACAAACAACTCTACAATTAGTAAAGAGGCAAGTAAAGGTCGGATCCCAAGGGACGAGAATTGAGATGAGATTTCTATTGAAACTAGTGGTGTCTTAGGGGTGTCACAATTTGGGTTGATGTAGAAGGTCACTAACTAAATAGCAATGAAAGTAAATAAGCAAGATGAATTAAAAGGGTTGTAAACAATTGATAAAAAGCACTAGGGTATCATGGGGTCATAGGGGAATCATGGGAATTGATCATACAAACATGTTCTCAAATTATAAGCAAGCAATTATTGTTGTGATGGATTGAGTTGGGTTATATCTTACAATCCTAGGAAAGTTTGGGTCCCGGAGCCGAATCGATTAGATTGTACAACACCTACAAGTCGACTTAGTCTTTCCTACTCAACAACATGCATGGTCTAATGAGATTAGAGTTGGTTTATGTCTTACAAATCTCATTGAAAAGATAGGTGATGGGTAAAAAATGCAAGGATTCATAGGCTCACATTTCATCAAACATAACATGTGCATGAGTTGAGATCAAAACAAGCAAGCAAATAAACCATGAATGCATATTAATTTAAGTATGAATCATTCCCCATGTTCGTTTCCCCTAATTACCCATTAACCCTAGCTAGGTCACTACTCACTCATTATCATGTTGATCATGCTAGCAAGGTTGTCAATCATACCAACAAAAGGAAACATGATGAATAAATGAAAGTAATTAACAATAATTAAAAAGGGATTAAGAGAATTATACCTACTAATGATTCCAATAAAAAGCAAGGAATAAAAGAAGTAATTGATGCTTGATTGAGAGGTTGTCAATCTCCCAATAATAACCCAAATAATCTTCAATTACCCAAAATAAAGGATGAACAAAAGAGAGATTAAGGAAATAAAACTTGTATTAAAACTTGATTAATTGTTGATTACAATACTAAAGAGAGATTTGATTGATATTAACTACTCTAATAATTGATAAGAAGAACATGCTCTTCTAATTAGACTAATGGGGCATTTATAGTGGAAATTAGGTGGATGCATTAGGGTTAACTAAGGGCTAAACTAGTAATTACACTTTTTAGATTGAGCAGGGAGACGCCGGTATTTTTCGAAGGAAGGGCTTCTTTCTTTGAAGCTTGAAGAAGACGAAATTGTGCTGGACTGGAATCTGGGCGTATTGGTGTCGGGACGGGCGGATTGTAGTAGGGGAAGACGGGCGTCTTTGGGAGAAGACGGCCGGATTCTCGGTGGTCACCCGGCGTATTTGCGAAGACGCACGGATTGTCTTTGTGGAGGACGGGTGGATTCAGGGCAATCCGCACGGATTGCTGCTCAGCTTTGTTCCTTCTTCTTTTCTTCCCTTTTCTTCATAAAATCCTTGGGGATTTCCTTGGGGATGCAAGGATCCTTCCTCAACATTGCTCATCTACCATAATATGTACAAAGGCCTTCTAATCTTGTCTCTCCTTGATGCTTGGTCATTGAATTCATCAATTTAGTCTCGTTTTGCCATGAAAATGCAAGATTTGCATTCCTTTCCTACCAAGGGATCAAAATCTCAAAGAATATGCAAAACAAAGAACTAAAGACAATAAATGACCCAAATATGCACTAAAAAGCATGGGAACAAGGCTAATTCGGGGGCTAAATATGCGCTAATTATGGTCACATCACCCCTGCCTCAACCAAAAAGTCCGGTTTTGGCTTATTCTTCCCATGTTTTGGACCATGTTATGCATGATTTAGCATGTTATAGTCATGAAACAAGTAAAGACATGATAAAAGAAGGATTTTTAAACCCTCATACTTACATGCTTGGTTTATGGAGAGAAACCGACGTAAGTGTATCAACTCGTTTGGTCGGAAAAGACTCGGTTTAAAACCGTTTTAGTAAGTAAAAAGAGTGTTTTATTAAGTTTAGTGATGGTGTAGTGGTCAAAATGGTCGGTCAAGTGATTTAATGCACGATCACGGTACCAAACAATATGTAAGGCTTGTATTTACGATCGGTAGGTCGTAAATACGCGTCGAATTGTGACTTAGGAAGTCGAGTCGAGAATTTTAAGGGAGAAAAGAGGGGGCGGACACTCGTGTAAGTTCTAAAATGGGGGCATTTGAGGGGTATTTATAGTAAAATGAGTGGTTGTGTGAGTTTTGAGCGACGTGGCCACCTGAGCTGCTCAAAGAGGCGCGAGCAATGTAGCACGTATTCGAGGTGTCTTGTCGCTTTCACACAAATGCAATCATGATTTGTTCTATCCTAGGATTTGTATGCACATGTTTGGTACTTGACCATACATGAATCCGGGAAATCTTAACATGGAAGCATTTGAATGGTTTTTTTTTTGTGTTTGACTCGGTTTGACTAGTTGGAGTCGGGATTTGAATTTTTGTGTCGGTTTTTGGTCCGGTGTCGGTTTTGACTATAGTTAGTGTCATTGCGACCCCGTCGTCATGCATTAAACACTCCAGGTATTTTTGAAAAGTTTTGAAAAGTTTTATTTTCGAAATTGTTTTAAGTTTTCAGACATAAAGTTGTACACGAACTGTCGATCAAACGCCGCGATTCCAAAGCATGTTGTAGTCTGATAATCATCGGGTGTTTGTCGGAGTCTCAGCAGATACTGGGTATCTACAACAGTGTTGGAAACTGTCGAGTCACTAGCCGTGATTTAAATACACAGCGATCTAGGTAAATGAAAACCAAGACGATAATTGGTCCACCAAACCAATTTTCGTTCAGCTTCTTGGTCTCGAACTCCTCCTTTTGCCAAGACTGAACACTGTCAGCCAATTTCCTTTTGATGAAAGTGCACCGGTTAAATTCAGAGATGCAATCAGGGTTTGACAAACTTTTAAGAAGTTTGCATCTTTTGCATATTGACTTTTGAATTTTTCCAAAAGAGACAGATATTCAGGGCACTTATCTCCCATTTTTGCTTCAACAACAACTTGTGGACCCATTGGTATTCCCGTGCAAAGATGTATATCTTCCTCTAAAACAAGAAGTTTCCCATCAAACAACGATCCTTTTAAGGGGTCATAATTTAAAACTAGCCAATAAGCTATGTTTCCGGGAACAAGATCAGTTTTAAGGTGTAAGAGGCCGCCAAAGCCCACTTGTTTGATGGCGTCTATCTGGTTTTCAGAAGGTGGACTCGTCTCATGGTTGATAAAATTGTAAAACCAGAAGGAGACATCTGAGTTCTCAACACAGGCAGTCTATCTTTGTAAATTCTTTTCTTTTTTGTAGCTGGCTCAGAGAGTGGTTCAGTAGCTTCATTAGGTGCTTCAGTAGCATCAGTAGGTGGTTCAACACGGCGCGCAACACATCGCTTCATACTGGCTTGGCTTGGTTCCTACTGCTCAGTAAAGCCTATTATTCACAAAGCAAGGGAAATAAGTTCACAAAATAAAGAAAAATAAACTTCATTAATAAGACACTTCAGTTACAAGTTTCACAATTTTATGGTCAAGAGTCACAAAATAAGTTCCAGGCTTCACAAAATAAGTTCTAGGATCCACAGAATAAGTTCCAGGATTCACAAAATAAGTTCACAAAATAAGTTCCAGGATTCACAAAATAAGTCCCAGGATTCACAAAATGAGTAAAATAAACATCATAAGTGAGGATCAACTATTCATGACCAAGTAATAACAAAACAAAGGTAAAGGATTTAACGTAGGGGGCCGGGTGTCCTAAAACAGGACGGGAAAGGGTTTAGGGTTAGATTAGGCGGACCGTTACCGCGGATCCGCCTAATCCAACCCTAAACCCTTTCTCTTGCTACTCATTCGAGCGGCAGGAAGACAAAAAGACACCTTATAAAAGACGGGTGAACCCTTTTTTGGGGGACGGGATTTAAACCAGAGGGCCGGGTATCCTAAAACGGGACGGGGAAGGGTTTAGGGTTGGATTAGGCGGACCGCTACCGCGGATCCGCCTAATCCAACCCAAAACCCTTTCCCTTTCTAATCATTCGAGCAACAGGAAGACCAAAAGACACCCTAGAGGGGACGGGTGAACCCTTTTTTGGAGGACGGGATTTAAACCAGGGGCCAGGTATCCTAAAACGGGACGAGAAATGATTTAGGGTTGGATTAGGCGAACCAATACCGCGGATCCGCCTAATCCAACCCTAAACCCTTTCTCTTGCTACTCATTCGAGCGGTAGGAAGACAAAAAGACAACCTAGAGGGGACGGGTGAACCCTTTTTTGGGGGACGGGATTTAAACCAGGGGGCCGGGTATCCTAAAACGGGATGGGAAAAGCGTTTAGGGTTTGATTAGGCGGACCGGTACCGCGGATACTCCTAATGCAACCCTAAAACCTTTCCCTTGCTACTCATTGGAGAAGCATGAAGACCAAAAGACACCATAGAGGGGCCGGGTGAACCCTTTTTTGAAGGACGGGATTTAAAGTAGGGGACCGGGTGTCCTAAAACGGGATAGGAAAGGGTTTAGGGTTGGATTAGTCGGACCGCTACCGCGGATCCGCGGTAGCGGTCCGCCTAATCCAACCCTAAACCCTTTCCCTTTCTACTCATTCGAGCGGCAGGAAGACAAAAAGACACCCTAGAGGGGACGGGTGAACCCTTTTTTTGGGGACGGGATTTAAACCAGGGGCCGGGTATCATAAACCGGGACGGGAAAGGGTTTAAGGTTGGATTAGGCGGACTGCTACCGCGGATCCGCCTAATCCAACCGTAAACCCTTTCCCTTATTTTGACGGAACCGTTTCCAAGGGCGCGTAAAAAATTTCATAGAAAAGTGATTGATGCTAATATTGAAAACAAAGTCGAATGTTATATGATAAATATTGTTATCTAAAATGGTAAATAAAGAACTACATTATTATACAAAAGGTTCCCACAAGAGTTACATAATTATACAATAATTAATTATACAAAAGGTTGACTTAAGAATTACATAATTATACATAATAACTACTAAAAGACTAATAAAAGGGCAACTGTAAAACCTTAACGGTATGAAGCCCTAAGTACACAAAGAGTACATTGGCTAAAAGTGTGGCAAACTTGGCCTAAATGTCGAGTTCAAAAGGGAAATCAAGAAAAGAGAAATTTTCATGAGTTAGCAGCAAGTCTATAGCAATGCAATTGCTCCGTGTCGTGCCTCAGATGGCGTAGCCAAAGCACGCAACAACTGTTTAACTTGGCCCATTGCGAAATCATCAAGATAGTTAAAATTGGGGCTCCGATTTTGATTTTTTGCTGGGTGATTGTGGAGGATTAATTTGGCTGACTGATCTACCGTCATAAAACATTTGCATCTTTTATAAACTATTCTAGGACCCCTATGAATAGTCCTTACAACAATGGAATCATTTATGACTAGAGAACGCAAGAATGCCATGCCAACATGAATAGCAGTTGGGTGGACAAGAAAGAGTTGAGACCAATTTCTACAAACGATGGCCATATTTGCCTTATCTTCGTAAAAATCAAGGCGTGTGAAGATTTCATTCATCAGATCTTGATTATTGAAAACGGCATGTTGTGCTTGATAGAGTCTCCCATTGACTTTGACTTCCTTTAGGGGAGCAAATGAAAAATCCATAGTCGTTTGCTTTTCAGTTACATAATTTTCAACAAATTGTGTTTTATCTTCTGTTATAATATTCAAAACCACCCCTTGCACCAATTTTCCATAGATGTTTGTTTATGTAGACATAATTGACACTTAAATGGAATGGACCTACATTTTATCAAGTTAGTAAAAGACGATTAGGTAGAGACAATAAAACTCAAAATACCTAAGAGTAAATTCTAATTTTAGACCTCAATGGGTTATTTAGTGAAAGTTGGAGTGAAATGGTCAAGGACAATATAAGAAGAGAAGACAATATAAGAAGTGAAGACAAACAGGGCCACACAAAACCAAATACGCAAGCAACCGAAAGCAAAGAACAACTAAAAGCTAGCAAGCGCATTCGAAGTATATATAGCAGCTATAAAATGCTAGGCGGAAGAATGCAAGTGTATTCGAAGTATAAACAGAAGCAATGGAACAACGCAGATGAGGTGTAGCTGCTGTAGCTATTGAACACAAGCAACACATTTTTAAAGACAGAGTAATGAAACTTGTAACACCCCGTATTTTATTAAGTTGGATAAAATTCTTTTAATTGCTATTTTGAATTTAATTACATCATTTAACGATTTATATATTTATGCTTAGCTAATTAATTAATTTCATCATAATTCGATACGTTAATTTTAATAATCATTAATAAGTTTATTTAAAGTTAGTTCGAGTTTATTGAAATTAGTTCGAGTTTATTTATTTAATAATTTCCGTTTCTTTACGAGTCCTTATGAAAGTTGTTTTAAGTGAACTCGAGATGGATTTTGGGAACAAAACCGTCCAATTAGCTATTTTGAGCTTATTTCACTAAATTAGCAATTTTTTTATTAATTTCCGTCTCATATTTTATTTAAAGATAATTCGTTAATATCGTCCTTTCACATGATAGAATGTTAGCATTTATATTGGTAAGTTGGACTCTTTGCCCCTCTTATGGTTAATTGGGTATCCTACATGTCTTGTGTGGTGTGGGCTAAAGTATTCAAGCTGGGACTAGCTGGGACTAGGTCCTAGGTGAGTATTTCGGCCTTCATCATAGGTAGGTCATTATAGTCTTTGACGAGTGTATGTTCACTGCTTAATAGCCTCTGTGTTCCTGACTTGGTGGGTTTATATCCAAGTTGGGGCATGACCTCATTACTTATTTTGAGAGTAAGTGGTCAGCTTAAGTACTAGCCAACCCTTTGGTGGACTCCTTAGGGTACTCACATGGTTTTATAAAATTGTGGGTCTTGGGTGTGGTGGTGTGTATCCGCATGTCTAGGTCTGCGCAGATTTAGTACTAGGGTTGTGTTGTGTCTTGGCCATGTTTTGATAGAACCTCTGATACCAACTGTGACACCCTCACTTATCGCGGAAAAGTAAACACGTAATTCTAGAATAAAACTGCATGGATATGTTTGTAATAGGTTCAATTGGGTAAAAACCTGTAATTTTAAAACCTGAACCTGTTATAAAGATATCCAAATTGGAAGGTGTCAAAACATACAAGGTCTAAATAGAAGTTTCGCAACATAACCATTGCTAAAGTCGCGAATAGCAAAGTTATACAACCAAATGTAAAGAGGGAGACATATGTCCCTAAAATGTATGTGACATAAAAAGTGTTTAAGGGTCACAATAAAATAAAGCCAGTCTAGGTTCCAAGGTTACTTTTCTCGCTAGCTCGTCCATGTACCCCATATATGCATCACCTACCTGTCATTCGCATTTTATACAAATACGAAAGCCACAGTCAGTGGGGAGTAACTCCGAGTTCTCCCAGCCACGAAATGTCATAATTAATATAACATGTAAACATAAGAATATGAATACGAATCACACAATGCCTTAGCATATAGATGCTAGACAATCGTGCTTATCATGTGAACAACAATATAACACCACATAGTCCTAGCATGTGAATACTAGACCGACTCAAGCTACACTATTATGTGAGTCAAATAACACACGGGAATCCAAACTCTATCAACCATAGCCGGCTTGCATCTCACCTTCTATGATTCATAGAATCATCAAACAAGAAAGGGCAATATATCAAAGACAGGCATAATAGTACATTTTTGATGTCTAAGAACCAATTAACTACCCTAAGGAGTATACAATTCCCACGTTATTTTATAGTCAAATTATTTATATACAACATGCTCAAAAATTTTGTCCAGGAGTAGAAGGTTACGTATAAAAGGTTTTTTTTTGTGTGAAGCAGAGACCTTAGTTTGTGCAACTAGAAGGTTATTTTGTGAAACTTGGACCTCAATAAGTGATTTAGTGAAACTTGGAGTGAAATGGTTACGGACAATATAAGAGAAGACAAACAGGGCTATAAGAAGAGAACACAATATAAGAAGAGAAGACAAACACAGACACACAAAACCAAATACGCAGGCAGCTGAAAGCAAAGAACAACTAAAAGCTAGCAAGCGCATTCGAACTATATACAGCAACAGTAAAATGCTAGGCGGAAGAATGCAAGCGCATTCAAAGTATAAACGGAAGCAATGGAGACTTTAGGGTGATGAGGTGTAGCTGCTGTAACTACTGAAATTGATTCAAACCTCCGAAAATGAAACACGCAGCAAAAGAATGAAAAGCTAATGACAAAATACCATACTCAAGCATCCTAAAACTCGCAAAATAGAGGCGAAACTTCTAAAATTAACTATGAAGCAACAACAACAGAAGGCAGACTAAAAGGTGTATCCTCAGAAACAAAGGTATTATGAGCAACATTTGGTACACATGAGGTTTGTCACAAACCTAGGTACATGAAATCGGTCATAAAACTCATAACTAATAAAGAACAATAACAATGAAACTTCAATTAAAAGCTTAATCGAGCAGAAAAGGAACACATAGAAATCGATGGAAGTCGAGTGAAGGTAAATAGGAAAACAAGAGTAAAACTCTGGAATAAAAGTAATTAAATAAGTTTTGTAACTTAAAATTGAACCAAATAAGCAAGAAAATGAAAATCTAGTAAAGAAAGGGAAAGGAACATACAAAGAAACTTAGAAATCGACTTCAGTTGATTTTAGGCGTTCCTTTTGTGTTCAATGATGCGTACAAAACGATCAAAACCTGTATAATAACAGCGATAATTTAACAAAGTCAATAAGTTGATTGAAATTAGAGTGAAAAATACGAAATGAAAGCAGGATGAATCGAAAATAAAATTAGTAAATCGAAAATACCTAATTTGGGGATGATAATAGCAGTACAAAAGCTCGATGATAATGGAGGTCGAAAGATCAATGATATTGGCGGTGGAAAAGCTCGGTGATAATGGCAGCCTGAAACTCAGTGACAATGGCGAAGAGGGAGCTGAAGATGGAGCTCAGCTGAAGACAAGTTAAAGAGAGAGAAAGAGGGTGGAGCAAATGAATTGAGTAATTGAGAGGAAACGCGTGGTTAGAATTATATAGGGACACGTGGCATCATCTGGCGAGTCTATAGTTATTAGATCCGACGATTTAGAATGAAGATCCACCTCACCCTTTTTAAGAAAGGTCTACAATGATTGATATATATATATATATATATATATATATATATATATATATATATATATATATATAATCAAGATCCTGTTCGAACTAAATTACGGTGCGAACCGTACGAACTCACTCAGACAGTCCAAATCAAGCAAATAATAAAAAACCAAAAGTAGTTTCTCGCCCATAATAAGGTAAACCCATACCTAACTTTTCAAGTCACATTCCAATTTCCATATTTATCTACTCCCTTACCTGGCAACACACTCTCGCCGGCGGCCACCGGATCTCCGGCCGCATTTAATCGCCAAAATTAATGAGATCGACGACTCACCACACATGATGCCTTCTTTTCGCATCCCAACCTCCTCTACCACAACCTCCTTTCTGACTCGCCTCTGACGGTGGTATTGTTGGCTGCACCACCACCGGCGACCTCCGACGAAATACACTTCCCCCATTAACCCCATTTTACATTATACCCTATTTATATTTTATTTTTGGTATATTTATTAAAAATAAATTTGATTGAAAAATTCCAGATTTAGGAATTTATAATCAATGCGGTCGGGTGACGGTGTAAAATAGTGATATGGTGAATGGTGAGACTGAGTACAGACGCCGGAGTAGTGTGTCATTTGCGGTGTTGACGATACCGAATGTGTGAGGTGGTGAAGAGTGGGTGATGTGGGAGTGCGACGGAAGAGCGTGTATCACCAGATCGTCGCTGGAGCGTGTCAGCTCATGTCGGTTGTCGGGATGTGATAGTATTAACAAGTGTATCTGGAAGCATTAAGACGTGTATCTGGAAGTATTAAGATGTGTATCTGGGTAGATCGTTACCCAGATAGCTGGACGGTGACGGCTGGTGATAGTCATCGTAAGAGGTGATGGTTGGAGGTGGGTGCATAAAGTAAAGACCCTGGATACACAACCTACTGTTTCGAGATCCGGAAGTACTGTCTTGTGTATCCGGAAGTATGAACTTGTGTATCCGAAAGTATTATATTGTGTATCCGGAAGTACTGTCTTCGTTATACGAACTCAATAAGAATTCCAAAATATACAGGTGAACATATGGTTTCTAATGCTAATAAAAAAATGTACAGGTGAACATATGGTTTCTAATGGTAATAAGCTTGGCCGAGGATGATTTGGCACAGTTTATAAGGTATGTCACATGCAATTACCAGGAAGGTCTAATTGTGATTATATTTAATTCCGCCGTTGTTGCGGCTTAGTTGACTTATATGTGACATATGTAAGGTTTACTTTCCAGTGGGAGGTGGCCGTGGAAAGAGCTTGCTAAGAATTTTGGGCAAGGCGAACTTGAATTCAAAAATGAGCTTCAGTACATGAACTCAGGCTGCTGGGTTTCTGATCTATGAATTTGCTCCAAACAGAACCTTGGATCACTTCTTATTTGGTATGTTTGTGCAATGTTCGAACTGTCACATCAGCATTTTGTATTGTGATCACTCTTAATCTTCATCTCTTATGTAAGCATTATTATAAACCCACTCGTTATAAATCCCAATACTTGAAAAAAGTTCTTATTAGGGATTCTGGGTACTTTTTACTGGTGAAAAAGCTTTGTAAGACTTTTTTAGTGTATATAAAATTGTAGATTACACTACAAAATGCTCTTTGTCCAGGTCAAATAAAAAAATGTACAGGTGAGCTTTTCGTTTCTTAATGTGGTGGTGCGTCATTTTTTGCGGCAGTACGGATTGCGGTGGTGCATCCTTTTCAAGGGCTGTGGGGATTGCGGTGGTGCGTTATTGTTGGTGGCAGGGGGTGTGGTAATGTATGCCAACTAGATGACGATAGGGCTTAGGTGTGGTGTTAGTTTAGGAATTCGTGGTGGTGGTGCGGTGGTGGTGGTGATGGTGGCGGCGACAATGATTGGTAGTAATTCAATTTTTGTGATGGATGCACAATATATGACCCTAGATACATATACCAATACTCTAGATACACAAATCAATTTATGTATTCAGCATTATTGATATGTGTATCTAGAGTGGTTGTGGGGGCAGCGTTGGTGTGGTGGTCACGGAATGGGATTACCTGTGAACTATTGAGGTATGGGTGAGATTACTTCTTGATTCACTAGACAAGACAAGGTAAAGTCGAATCGTAGCAATACTATGGAACATATATGGAATGAGCTGAATAATGTGATATTTCATGGGAGTCAACCAAACTTAGCGAAGAGAACATATGGCTGTTCATCGTGATCATACAGGGAACGTTGGACGTGTTGTAGTGCAACAACTGAAGTATCGATGGGCGCTTGATATTGCGAAGGCAAATGCAGCGGTGTTTAGAGTAAGAATGGCGATTCAGATGGGTATTCGAGTTGCAATCTTGGAGTTGGATTCGGTACAACTTGTCACTACCTTACAAAACCATGACGTACCATCCAACTATTTCAGAAATGTAGATCACGAGATCCTTATGTTAGCTAAAGTGTTGTATTGTTCAAGTTTTAATTTTGTTAATCGTAGTGGTAACGTAGCAGCACATCGGTTAGCCCATTTTACTCCCCTGGATTGCATTACTCGAGTACTTGTGTGTGGGGTAGATGCTTGTCATGAGCGTATTGAGGTTGCTATTGTTTATGGCTTTGTATTGGCAGTTAAATTGACATGATTCCTTCTTCAAAAATAGTTATTTGGTAAAATGAGGGGTGTTGAAGCCGCTTGTCGGGAATTAACAAAGTAATAATCGGTTATAGGGATAGATTTATCCCTTGTCCATGTTCATTGTCTTTATCATAATAAGTTTATCCTGCATTTGTTAAATATCTCACATTCAACAATTAAGCTTGGCTCACACACTACTACAAAACCTGTTATGCACATCGGACTTTTTTGTATATGGACATCGGATACACACCCGATGTAGAGTTTGGTCATGTCCATTATGGAGTAATGCACATCGGATTTTAAACCGATGTCCATTAAAATTTGCACAACGGATTTCTCTATATATCTGATGTCCATATGACATATAGACATCAGCCTTTTTGGAAGTCTGATGTCCATTATTTGCCATAGGCATCAGATATCTAAATAGTCTGATGTCTATTGTAAAATATAGACATCGGTTTTTTATAAAAATCCGATGTTTATAATTATTAATTTTTATAAAAAATATATATATATATATATATATATATATATATTACTATATTATTACCCAATACATTATTACTACACATGATCACAAATGCAAAAGATGATTCAATAATCAACAAATATGTTTATACAATCAATCGATTATCTAAAGTCAATTACGAAAAGATACAAATATATTAAGACAACTAACCTATCAACAAAAATAGAAACCAAGTTGTAACATAACTCGATATAAAACATAGCTCCTCGGCCAAATGGCGGCAATTAGTACTACTAATTTTGCATAATAGATCTTCATTAGCAATAAATCGTCATAGCCCTTCCATAAGCCTTATCGCCTTAACTTTGTCAAATTATGAAGGTAATTAGAACTCCTTCCGCAGCTTCAACAACTTCAAGTCTACCCATAGAACAGTGAAAAATGATTATGCGAGTAGGAACCTAGTTACCTGTGGGATAATGTTGAACCTTAATACGTAACAACTTCATTCAATCACCAAATTTACAAATGGAACTGGAAAACATCAGATAGCACTTCTCAATTAAGAGAAAGCACGCCAGATAAAGAGGAAAAAGAAAGTGACTAGCTTTTACAAAAGGGTGAACTCATCTCATCATACTAGTATACCAAACTTGCACAAGGCAAAGACGTGAACCTCAAGCACACGAGACACGTCATTTTAGCGGACAAACTTGTATTTTTAAAATAATAATTTTTGGCACAATACCTCCTTTTTTAAATATTTTTAAACTTCAAAGAAGTTTAACATGAAAAAAAAAAAGTAAAAGCTAGGAATAATGAGGCAAAGGGGAAAATGTAATAAATAAAAGAAATAGATGACAACAGTGTGAAAAATTCAATATAATGTGACTGACTAGATTTAACATATGATCAAGGCATGCCACAGACCTTGAGTTGTTTATGCTAGCGCTTCAATAAGCCCTGTAACTAGATTTTAAAAACTAAGATAGGAACTCACTATTGTGTTGGAAGATGGAAATTGTAGCCCCGGATCCTCGAGCACCATTAACAATTGAACTGTGATTAAGAGAATCACTTATAATCAACCCACCTTGTTGATGAATATGAAAACATTAGTATTCATGACACTTGACATGGGTAGTGTAAACATTTGCAGTAAATTATAAGCATATAAACATACCTTCCCAATCAAGACAGGTATAATAGTAGAATTTGTAGCATAACCCATCCCAAAGACTAAAGCATCGAGCTTTCCCACAAATTTAGCGACACACTCCTCCAATTCGAGAATGCGATGAGTGAGTGCACGCAATAAATCACCTTAGCTAATATAATGGCACTCGATCCACAAACCAAGTGTCCACACAAAAAACAATGAAAATATTAAAAACATTATAAGCACCTCCATCTACACGTGGGCTACGGTGCTTGCGAAAAATTTCTTCAACGATTCAATAGCACGGGGTGTGCGGTATTCATCGGTCACAGAAATCCGAGGTAATTATATGACCCCAAATTAAGACAATGCTTAACTTTTTCCGTACGTCTGTAACAACAGAGTTTTAATTTATTAGTGATCAACAACATCAAAGTTGGACAATTAAGCAATATAAATAACAATTTGTTCCTCCATGAAAAATACATACATTAAAGCCTTGTTACGATCGTTAGAAAATCGTTCCACCACATCAAACCAAGCATCAGGAGCACTCGAAATTGGCCTTCCGAAACAGTCCTACAGACGGCAAGAGAATATCGGTCACATTGTAACACACGCTCAAACCTTAAGCTGTACAGTTTATCCTAAATCCCAATTTCACACAGCCTTAATATCTCTTTTCTGGCTAAACGAGCAATAGTATCCAAACTAAAGAACATCATTTCAAATTTTCAATAAAGCAGCACACTTCACAGTCCAACACTTTTACCTTCATAATTATATACAGAGTATCACTAGCGCCTAGCGCTTAAAATGACCTAGTTATCTGCAAATGACCTAGTTATCTGCAAATGAGTAAATGGTTTACAAATGAATTAATTAATGGCAAACACCAAATCATCAATACAACATACAAAATTCAGTACTTCACTTCACTAGTTCACTAAACAAACAAAAAACGCAGCAATTTGAAGTTTTAACAATTGAACACCATACGACTATCTCGATTCATACATTTGATACATTCATTATAGTATTATATCGCTTCACCTTCAGCAATACATACATTCATTACATATTTACATCATTATATCAATTCAATTTATCAATTATATCAATTAGGGTTTGAAAATTGGGATTTGGGGAAAATTCGAAATTAGGGTTTAGAAAATGGGGGTATACTTACTTCACTAAGGCAGGCATTGATGGCGAAGCGCTAACGGTGGCGATGAGGGTGGATGGTGAAGACTGAAGCGTCGCCAGTGACAATTTATGGTGAATATTGGAGATGGATTTTTTTTAGCAGAGAGATTGAGAGGATGATCGTCTTACGGTTTGTGTTATTGTGTAAAGTCGAAATAGGGAATTAGGAATAAAAGGAAACGCCTTTTTTTTTTAATGATTTTTTTTTATACTCGAAATAATAAGTGATTTGGCGGAGACGGAAATATTTTTGCCGCTTATAATTTTCACTTTAGATGCACATCGGTTAAATAGAATGTTCCATGTCCATGACTTTTATATAGACATGGGTTTCATTAAATATCACATGTCCTTTAAAATCAGAAATAATGGACATGTGTTTTTTAACGCAACCGATGTACATATAATTATATGCACATCAGTTTTTTGCAAACAACCGATGTGCATGTTATGTACATCGGTTTTCCAGATAATCTGATGTCCATCGACTGATGTCCATAACGAGTTTTGTAGTAGTGACAGTTAACTACGGAGTAATAGGGAATGTTTTCTACATATTTATACATTAATATCTATAATGTATGAATGAATATATTATGTATATTGTACTTGTTGTCAATTTTGTGTTAGTGCATGATTGATAAACAATATACAGAGCTGCTCCTTCAGTTTTGGTATAAAAAATGGTTGAGTTTCCCGGCCCCCTCGTTTGATCATATTAAGTTCTTACATACACTCGTTTAAATTGCTAGATAAATTATTTTAGCTAGATATATATATATATATATATATATATATATATATATATATATATATATATATATATATATACAATCCCTTAAGTTGCTAGAAGCATACCTTTAACTAGATATATACACTCTTTCAAGTTTAATTTCTAAATACATGTCTTTTACTTGCTAGATACACTCCTTTAAGTTGCTAGATACATACTTCTAACTACATAAATACATTCCATTAAATTACTAGATACATACCTCTACCTAAAGATAAAGTCTCCTAGCTAATTGCATTCAATTATCATTCATACCTATAATTTCACAATTAGGCAAAGGGATGTGTTCATTTGAAGGAAAAATTATCGTTATAGCTAGTATAGAACATCTCTACATTTTCCATATTCGTAGTTAGTACAGACCATCTCTACGACTTTGGTGGCTAAAACAAACTCAAATTAAAGGATGCTACTCGACACGAACAAGACTAATTTACAAATTGAATCCAGGAGCAAAAACTATCATAAATCAATGAATCCCCCAATTTTCAGTTGAACAAAAACGAAAGAAAGACATGAGATTGAATCTAATTAAACTTCAAAAGATAATTTAAACCTAAAAAGATATAAGATTATAGAATGTGTGGTTAATGTTATTGATGATTAATCAGAGGAAATGTACAAGTATATATAACAACAAGAAGTATAGAGCTAGCCTAAGACCTAGTTTACAGCTAAATAAAATGCTTGACAATAGGTAACAAATAACAAAAAGATATGATAAGTTGTTGCTAACAACCGAGAGATTCAAGGGAAGATTTTAGTTGACTAGGTGAGGAAGCTTTATCTTCAATACTCCCGCTCAAGATGGACGGTCGGGAGCGTAGGCCAATCTTGGAAGCCAAGTCGAGAAAACGAGGCTTGTGGAGGGGCTTAGTGAGAGTTGAGGAGCTTGAGGGTTGCATTTGATGGGTGGCCAAGTCGGTGATGCCAAGAACTGGAAGTTGCGGTGTAGGCGTGGGTGAAGGAGGATGGTTGCCACTCGTAGGTGCCTTCACGGAATTGTCCCTGAAGAAGTATTGCTCCCGTCGAGATGGCCTTAAAACAAAAGGAAGTGGGTGAGAATAAGGCAATAGCATTATTATCTTTACAGAATTGAGATACGGAAATTAATTTGCGAGAAATGGTTGGGACAACTAAAACATTATTAAAGATAAGGGAATGAAGAGAGAAAGAACCATGGTGAGTGATTGGGAGAGACGACCCATCACCGATTACGAGGTCATCGGGTCCATCATAAGGAGCATGGAGGGAGAGGGTGTTGAGGTCATTGACAACGTGGTGTGAGGCACCGCTGTCAATGAGAAAGGAGGAGGTGGATGGGTTCGAAGAGGCAGTGGCGGTGTTGGCGTATGGGCGGGGTTGTCTCGGTGTTGGTGGAGGAAAAACAACAGTGGGATAGTCACGCTTAAAGTCCGAGCAATCACTGATAACGTGGCCCTTGCTGCGGCAGTATTGGCAGCGGCCTAAAAAGGGTTTTGGGTCATTGTTGGAGGGTTGGTTTTGGGATGGATAGCGGGGTTGAGGAGGGTTTTGGTATTGGTTACGGGACTGGTTGGGGTTGGGTTGATAACGGCGGTGGTGGGTGTGTAATTACGGGCGGGCGGCGTGGGCGGAGGTGTAAACGGGGTGGCGGTGGGTTGGGTGCGACGAGGAGCTCATGATTAATGAGCTTCTCATGTAAATCCTCAAAAGTAATGGGTACGTCACGAGCACGGACGGCATCGATGACGGGTTGGTATAATTTTTGGTCGAGGCCGTCAAGGATTTGACTCGTGATGTCCTCATTATCAACGGGTTTTCCTAATTGGGCAAGGTTAGCGGCACAAGTTTTAATGGCTAACATGTAATCCGTGATGGATTTGTCGCCAAGGGTGATGTGTTTGAGACGGTTCTTTAGTTGGAGAATGTGACCGCGAGAGGGGTTAGCATAGGTTGTAGCAAGAAGGTTCCAAGCGGCTTGTGAGGTGGTGCAGTCGAGGATGAGTGGGGCAACGGTGTCAGTGAGGGTACCGGCAAGAGCGCCGAGGATAAGTTGGTCTTGTTTGAACCATGTGTTGTAGGTGGGTTCGGGATTGGGTCGGGGTGAGGTTTGGCCTCGGTGGGCATGGGTGTGATGGTTTGTGGTGGAGGAGTTGACGAGCCATCAAGAAAGCAGAACAGCCCGAATCCTTGAAGGAGACGGGTGATCTGGAAGCGCCAAGATCGATACGATGTCGGGGTTAGTTTGGTGCATGTGGGAAAGGAGATCGAGAGCAAGGGTTTTGTTGGTTCGTCGACATTGGGAATGAGGTTGTTGGAGGTGTGTGCCATGGTTGTTCGATCACGAGAAGAAGGATTAGGAGTAGGGTTAGGATCGATATAGGGAATGATACCATATAAGATTATAGAATGTGTGGTTAATGTTATTGATGATTAATCAGAGGAAATGTACAAGTATATATAACAACAAGAAGTATAGAGCTAGCCTAAGACCTAGTTTACAGCTAAATAAAATGCTTGACAATAGGTAACAAATAACAAAAAGATATGATAAGTTGTTGCTAACAACCGAGAGATTCAAGGGAAGATTTTAGTTGACTAGGTGAGGAAGCTTTATCTTCAATAAAAGATTGGCGAGGATTCGTACCTAATTCCGTATGAGGAATATTAATTTCACAAAGTCTCCAATTGATAGTTGTATAACTGCTCAATGAAGATGGTGAATAAGGGTTTTTTTATTAGAGATTTAGAAGGGAATATGGCGATCATAAAACATTCAAGTCCCGCGCTCTCTTTTCAATTTGTGAAAAGTTATTAGAAGCGCTTTCCCAAAAGCGCCTTAAGTTTGGACTACAACAACAACAGCAACATCAGAGCCTTAATCCCAAAATAATTTGGGGCCCTTAAGTTTGGACTAATCAGATAAAATCCAGCGTTTTTTTTAAACAGCTCCACGAAACAAGCGTCAATGTATACCTTTTATGTAGTAGTGTACAAATTATGTATCATCTACTGTCATATAAAAAACACATTAATATACTCCAACAACCAATGATAAAAGCTCACAAAATTCAGTCCTTTTAAGTTGCTAGATAGTTTAAGTTGCTAGATACATACTTATAACTAGCCAGATATACTCCTTTAAGTTGCTAGATACATACCTCTAGCTAGCTAGTTACACACCTTTAAGTTGCTAGATACACACTTCTATCTCGACTACTTAATCATGAGAAGACAGAATTCCCACCATCAATCACAACCGAGAGCTCCTCAAACCCTCCAAATGTTTTAGATGAAGTCAAACAGATTTTAACTTGGAGACTATTAAATTACGGTAGTAGTCGAATTTAGATCTTTTTGTGTTATAACATTAATTAGAGTAAATCAAGACCACCCCAATTAAGTGCTTTGAATTTCTCTATTTTATTAGTTAATCACATACAACTCATGCAGTCAATTCCTTTCAACCATGAAGAGCTGTGATTGATGATAAAGCAACTAATTCAAGACCATACTTACTAAACATCAGCATCATAATTATGCTACACTACATAATTTGACAAATTTAAAATAAAAACTCCCAAGCAAGCATCATAATGCTGTTTTGCATCCTAAGGAAGTCACAATGAAAGACTATGTACTACTCCCTCCGTCACAATCATTTGTTTACTAATACACACGGTATTTTAATCTAAGGTTAAAAATGATTGGGACGGAGGGAGTATAATTTGAGCAAAATGTAAGAAAAGAGTGAATAAAATAGAGTTATTTCATAACAATAATCCATCCTATTGGTGGTCTGCAATAATCACTCCATCATATTAATAATCTCAATTAAATCCAACCTAAGTACCATACCTTCTAATAACGAACCAGCTGATATTTTTTGAAGTTTATGATTGAATACTTGATAGTTTTTGGACAACCTAGCTGGTATATGTGAAGTTTATGTGTAATATTTTCAAGTGATGAATCAAGAACTTGGTTTATTTGATACGAATAAACATCACAAAATATCAGCTGGTTCGTTATTAGAAGGTATGGTGTTTAGGTTGGACTTAATTGGGATTATTGATAAGATAGAGTGATTATTGCAGACCACCAATAGGATGGATTATTGTTATGAAATAACCCAATAAAATATACCAATTCATTGGCACTACTAGTGGTTGAAAAACCTTTTGAGGACTCATCTTCAGAGATAAGTTCTAAATTTTTTTTTACTTAATCAAAACTACAAACTCCCCACACATCACGAAACCAAATCATTACACTAGCAGCTAGTTTTCATATTATCCGTCAAACTATACATCAACTAACTTATGGAAAGATAAAGTAAGCATTCATACAGTACGAATTAATCAATAAGAATTGAGACGAACCGATAGCAAAGTCTTCGAACTCGTGAGGATATGTATCCCAGGTGGTGTGTGGCAACGCGCCACAAAATATTAGGACGATATGAGAGATGCCATATGAAAAAGTATGATGACTTTGATTAAATACTGAATCAAATTCAACAAGATTAGCTTTTCATCCTTTAGTAATAGCACTAGGATCTTCATAAAACCCTGCAATGATAGCAACATGCCAGGTCTCAACTTGGTTGGAGGCCTAGTGTCAAATTGAAGAGCCAAACTCCAGCAAAAACAATCTAGACTACCATAATAACTTCTCCCTCTTGCACATCTGATGTTGGAGGATATCTTTGTTTGAAAAATGTTAACAATTCAATTTGTCTTATTACTTAATACTCAATATGCCTACCAATCATTAATTTAGGCTGCTTTAGTTCTAACAAATTATTAATAATTTTCAACGAAGAACCCATGAAGAGGGCAAGTATATGAAGATAAAAGGAAAATCAATTACACAACCAAGGAAAATCAAAACTTCAGCTTTTACAAACCCTAATTTTTCCAAGTATACTTATTTTTTCGCTTTATCACAATATTACATTAAAAATGGATAGCAATTTAAAAGATCTAAAATTATAATTGAACTAACCTCGTTTTGTAGTGAACTTAGATCGAATTAATGGCTGCAGTGGTGTTGGTCAATTAGTAGAGAGATGGTAGAACCGATCCAATGAAAGAGGAAAGGAATAGCGGAAGTGGGGAAGAGAGAGAGAAAGCAATGGTGGCGGTGACTTTCAACGGTGATCGGCCGACATCGTCAGATAGTTGGGTATGCAAGAGCTTGAGGAGAGAGGACGGAGTACTGGTAGCGTGAAAATAAAACACCATCATATGAGCAGCGCGTGATTGAGGGAGTACGTGTGCAGATTTGTGGATTTTAAGGGGTGTTTAGTTCGCATAAAGGTATCAGTATGGAATCAGGAATCAAACTAGGGTCGTATGGGTTTGGAACTCCATTCCTCATACCTTGTGTTTGGTTGAATTCCGGAATGAGGAATCAAATTGTGTTGTATGTTTATTTTATTGATAAAATTTTGTACTATTTACTTATATATTAATTTTCAACTTTATTTCATATATTAATTGGTAAAAATTTTATATAATTTTTATTTTATGTATGTTACTTTTTTTTCATGTATTATAATATTTTTGTTCTTAAATATATTAAACATGTTGGGAAAAAAATCATTATTTGTATTTTTCCCGGAAAAAAAGTCTTAGAAAAAATACAAATTTATGAATATTTAAAAAATATTGATCTTTCTACAACATTTTTCTTTTTAATGCTCTTTTTGTATTTGATACCCGAATGTATCATTCTCATACCCACCTCCCCTCTTGGGTATGAGAAACCCATCCTCATGGGTTTGAGATATGGGTATCAAAATACAAAAAATATGAAACAAACACAAGGTATTGGTTTAGCTTATTCCAAACTCATACCTTATACCTAGAATTGGTGAACCAAACACCTCTTAAGTTAGTTCGTACAGTTCGTATTGAAATCTAGTTCGTAAGGGATCTCGCCCCTATATATATAGGTGTTCCACTCTTAAAGTACCAATTTTCCTCCTCCTTTGTTTTCTCTTCACCGCTAAAGATTGACGGGACTAAACTAAGGGCGTTTCCGAAGCATTTAGCGCACTTTCCACTTCTGGGAACAAATCAGTGAGGTCTGAGTCGTGAACCAAGATTGGAAGCCAGGTTGATTACGAAGAAAGGACCTCCTTAGTTATAGGCAACAAAAGCATAGAATCTTAAATGTGAAATCAGTAGGCTTCTTCAGGCTTCTTCCGAGATCTATCTAATCTCATTGCCTATAATAACCTATAATAACCTATAATAAATAGAATAGTAAAAATATTTAAGAACAAAGCTCCGAGATGGAAGTCGAATCGTAAATCAAAGTTCCGAGCCTTACCTTATATAGTAGAGATGGGCTTCAAACTAAACTAAAAGAAAGTCAACCTATTCCTGCAATTGCGGTCAGTCTCGCTACCTCTTTAGTTGTCGCCCCCTACTTGCTCATTCGTTATTACTACCACTTCTACCCCGCTTCTTCCCCTCGTCCGACTTGCATGTGTGTGTTAAGAATCTAGCTAGCGTTCCTTCTTATAGCCCGGCCATCCATCCCCTCCTTTTCTCCATGTGTATTGAATGATGGAATGAATAGAGCGAGAAAGGTAGGTGGAAATTAGGACTATGATTTGAAAGTTGACTGCCTGTCTTGAATGTATCTATGCACGAGCCTTGAAAAAGCCTATTTTTGATTATTTTTTCCGGTATAGGAAAATTTAAAACTTTCTAATTGTGGCTTGTCTATTAGTGGAAATGGGCTGATGAGCTTTAGCCCCTGGGCGGGATCAAACAATCATCTTTTCGAAGCCGTCCATTAACTAAAACAACTTTCGGGCTTTCACCGGTAAGGAAGAAAAAAAATAGAAGAAAAATACCAATATAGCTTCAGTGGATCTAGTGGTAATGATATTCTATGCCCAAGCCCTTAAGTCTCTTAAGCTCTTAAAAGTCAAGCTTGCCTAACCGTAGAAGTAGAACCGAGGACCAAGAGCTCGGGAAATAAAGATCGGGCATCCAGCTTTCCCGTAAGAACCTTGACTTAAGGATTCGAACAAAGAAAGACCGGTTGGTCTGGCTCCAGGTGTGCCCCTGAGAGAGTATCCCCCTGAAATCATAAAAAATTGGACCTGAATGAAGTAGTAAAGCGAAGAAGGTCAACCAAGCGTACTAATGTGGCTGTCGGCATTGCTTCTGAAAGCCTTTCTTATATGCTTTCTTATGCCTTTGGAGTGCCTAAATACAAATGAACGAAGTGGCCGTAAGGGATATGAGTGAACAGATTAAAGGGAGAGTGGAAACCGCTTACTAGTGAGTGAGGAGGGAAAGGTGACTCGCTCAGCACGAAATATGATAAGTTCCACATCGTTATGACTCTTAGACAACTTCCCTATTATAATCCCCTAACAGAGGTTTGGATGTCTTTGAGGTGAGGCATGAAAGGAGGATTTTTGAGAAGCGATTCTTTTTTTTAATTGGAGAGGATATAAAAGAACTCGTTAGAATGTGAGAGGGTTGGGCTACTCAAAATGTATCAAGCAACCTATGCTCAACCAGCTGTGACTCAGCCTTTTTCCTCATACCATCACAGGTACAACTGGTTTGGTTCCCCAAGCAAGAAAAGTGGTACCAATAGCCGGAGAACAGCTTGTCACAAGAAGGAGTGCGAAAGTTCGACCTTGTCACAACTTCCGCCGCAATTTAGAGTATTAAGGCCCATCCCTTCAAGGACATATCAAGATGGTACAACTCGAGGTGTGAGTTTCATGCCACTTGCTTTCCATGAGGGTTAGCTCGAAACATAAGCACGGACAACTGCTACAATTTGAAACATCGGGTCCAGGACCTCATTGATCAAAAGCTCCTGATATTCCCGAGGACAAGCCTTATCCAAAATCCTCTTCCCATTCATGAAGTTGTTAGCAGTAGTACCACTCCTGCCATCATCATAATGTTCTCTCTTCCATGCAATTAGAAGAGCGAATCGAGCTTCGCTGGTTAAATGCTATTAATGAGTATGAATAGTAGGGGGTACAGAATGAACCTTCCTATTCCAACGGCACGATGATGTAAAGAAAGATTCCACCGGGATATGAGTTGAAAACAGCTCGTAGGGAGAGTAGTTAAGCTTGACCAGTAGTTGGTATCGCGGAGTAAAGGCTTAGCTTTGAAAAAAAGAAGATCTTGGGTTATGTTGAATGTTCCCTTGTTTCATTGAAACGTGACAACATCTGGTTTGGTGAATTCAGTAAAGAATCCATCGAATGACAAAAAATAAAGTGTTTTAGCAAATTGCATGTTCGAAAGGGCGTACTTTCCTTTGCTTTTCCAGAAATTTTTTTTTTCTGATGCTGGCTCATCTTCTATAAATACGGTTGGTACAGGTTCTACCGGATCTAGAATGAGAACTCTTTCTTCAAAAGAAAAAGTTGTGCTTTACTTATGATTTTCGCTGTAAGAACCATTTTACTAGTAAAACGGACTTCTTAAACATGCATTTTTTATTTTGCTTACGATTTTTGTTGCCAAAGTCTCGTCCCTAGTCTCATTGGGGGGCCGTCTCTTTCCCAACAGCCTGCTCTGAAGCTTCATTCCCATCCCCATCTGCGGCTGAGTCTTCTTCATCAACAGGTAGAATTTCCTCCGAAAAGAGTGCTTAGTCGCCGAATGCCACCCTATATTTCTCCTCTTTTTCTCATTCTTTTGGTTTTGGGATTGGGAAGAAATGCTTTCCTGCTTACCCCTTCTCTTTCTTTCTCAGGCTACTTTGGGCTGCCCGCTTCTTTGTATTGGGTATTGGAAAAGGGCCAACAGCCTTAGTTTCATCAAGCAAGGAATTTCTTGTCAAAACCTGGTCTTTTCGTTGCAAATGACCTTTCACTAGTGTAGTGAAACGGGTCTCGCTTTTGTGTTTGTTGCAAATTTGCTTGGGGAACGGGGGCGCATTCTTAACCTTAGCCTAAAGGGGTGAATCCCGGCTATTCAAGGGCTGGGGCAGATGACTTTCCATTTCACGGGGACGTATGTGAGAGGGCCAAAAGACCTATTTAGCCGGTTTCCTTGATTATACTCTTTTCTAGCTAATAAACCTCCTAACACTAGGTGCAAGCACAATACTTCCATTCATAATGAATCTCAATACCTATTTTACCGGTTTTAAGTTATGCAGTTGACGCACCGGTCAAAGGTGAAGTTATAGAAAGAGACATCGAAGGTGCAATGAAGGTTTCGGTTGGTAGTGATGAAGCAGCAGAGGTCCTAGTTGAAAATGAAGTTGGTGGTGGTCAACCTGTTGGTGAAGTTGTAAGCGTTAAGGGTCAAGAGTCCAAAAATGGCTATTCACTTTTTCCATGAAGCACCGTGAAAGGGGCCTCAAACGACAGTTTTACTTATGTTTCGGGGGGATGAAATACTAGAGAACAAACAGGCTTGAATGTGGTTTCCCGATAGAGGAATCGTGGAACAATTTCAATATTCGATCGCATCTTCACTTGGAACTCCCTCGACTTCTTCTTCGACGTCTCTTTCTTCACTTTCGACGTCTCTTTCCCCAACCATAAGTTACTAAGAATGTTCCTTTTCAAAGTGCATATTTTCTTCCAATCCTAGAATTTTGTTATAAAAGGGGGTACTTTTACCACATGTTTTGAGGTATGAAAGACTCGAACGTTAGTGAGAGGAATGTAATGCTCGACTGAGAATAAGAGCAATGAAATACTACAGCTTTGGGGAGATGAACAAGCTTGTCCGTGGGTTCTCAATAGAGGAATCATGGAACACTTTCAATATTCGATTGAGGCGCGAAGCCCTTGCAACATATATTCCGTCCGCTAACACACTACTCGCTACGTCTCTTCCTCTACCCGTTCATTTGGGTAAAAGATCTCTCTCCCTATAGGTCCTTTAAAAGATAAGATTATATCACAATTAAGGATTTTAAAGCCAACTCCTTGTTGCGTAACCTACACTCGTTCCATCCATACTAGAAAGAGGGAAAGGGACCCTTGAAAAGCGGTCTTAATCGTAGGACCTTCAAAGGCAATCCTTTTTAACTATTCTTCTATAGAAAACAAAGCTGGGGATGTTTCACTAGCGCGTTCCCCGACGACAGAGTTTTTACCACCAACACCTACAGCCAAAAGTCAACCCGGCAATATAGCAGTGCCGCCGAGCGAGACTGCACTACCCGCTTATAGGAAAAGAAGGTACCACCAGCCACAGAAACAGGCTAGGTGTTGGTTTCGAGGTGGAGACCGACTGATCTTCAGTCCAAAGACTAAGCCTAGCATTAGGCTTAGTGGTCCAATCCCCATATTAAATTTAACACTATAATCAAGAGGTGTAGCATAGCCGGTTCTTGATTGAATATTTGAGCATATTACCTGTGAAATCCGAACCAAAGGCTCCAATACTAAAGAGCATTCTGCGATTTAAGTACGATCATCAAATATCATGTTAGTATTCTAGCTCAATCACATACCTATCACGACAAGCGGTACTACCCGTGTCCATTCTGAAAACAAGTCCTCTCATTAATCCGATCAACCTATCCCACTAGTGATCTAACCCAAGCCACTGCGGCTTATCCCCATTCCTTACTTACCACAGGTGTAATAAAAAGAGAATCTTTGTTCACATTAATTCAAATAAAAAAGAAGCCAACTCGCTACATACGTTCTGCTCGTTCAATGGGATCGATCAATCAACCTAACCATCCGGCCATGCAGTCAGGAACAGCGACTATACTGCGGCTTGACCACCAGCAACGCCCTTTCAAAGTCATTTATTGTGTGACAGAGGATAAAAAGATAAAGTTTGTTGGTATTAGTAAGTATGGGACCAGCTTAGCCCTGCTCTAAAGTGAGCTTGTCCCCCCGCCTTAAAGACTAAAAAGCCGTATGAGTGCGCCTTAATCGCGGAATCTATGTGAGTACTAGATTGAGCGAGGAAGAGATGTGTCAATGATACCCTCAATCAAAAGCCACACAGATAGTCTAGGCTCAGTTGGCAGTACTCAATTATAGCCATACTTTCTGATCGGGCAGAGGCTATATGCTCACACTCGATAGCACACTCACTACAGACTTCCATTAGTAAAAACCGGCTCTATTGCTCACTTACTCTCCCGAATGGTCGAGTCTGTTTCAATTATTCTCCTTACTTGTTACTTAATATGCGAACTATAAATAGCCTCGAACAGCTGCTCAAAGTACACACTCTCGAAGGCAATCTCGGAGGGGTTTTCTGGCGTAGAAACCTCAACTGATGCAGTTCTTACATACAATAATTCACACCACGTAGATTTTGAAAGGTATTCTCAATCGTTTGGGAAAATAAAAGGATTTCATTTAGGCTAGTACAACCTTTGAAAAAGGAAGGATTTAGCCCTCTCTCTACTTATCTTCTCTCTTTGAAGGACTAAAAGGATATCGAGTTTACAGGCTCATTACCTGCTCTCCCTAATCGCTACTACGACTTCTTTACTAATATAGCTCCTTGCTCCCCCTCTCAATAGCCGGCAACTCCCCTCACTACTATGACTTCGCTCGGCCGTTCTTCACTCGCTTCGTTCGTTACTACGACTTCACTCGCTCCAGCCTAGGTTTTTAGTCAAGGGTAGGAAGTCAAAGCTTATGGGCTGCTTTTTTGCCATATCATATAACTAGGTATCACTGGCGCTTTGACCCAGTAAAGATCATATGAAAGTGCTTTTGCACCAAATAACATAATTAAAGAGAAGGAGGTATGCAATTGTTCGACCAATAAAAGCATCGGCTATGTCTTAGCATGTTCTAGGAAGGAAAGATGAAAGTCTATGTAGCAACGATCGCAAAAGACTCTGCTTGTAACGGTCAAACGTACACTTTCAACGAGAGTTCCAACTGACAGAGGTGTTCTCTGAGATCCTTATTGGATAGAAAAGGACGTGGTGGCTGGTATTATCATATATAAGAAAAAAGTTGCTTTTTTTCCTACCCTATAAGATAAGTATCTCTTTCATAAGAGAAAGAACCCTTATCTTTCTTAGTTTCTACTTTCTAGTTTGGCAGCATCTTAAAGCTTGAAATTTTCTTTAGACTGTAGTGCGCTAAATGATCAAATCTCATTACTTTTTAATTTTCTTTGTGGGGCAAAACCTCACTCACATAAAAAAAAGGTCAAACTCAGTTCAGAGGACACCAGGACGCTTTCCAAGTATCTTGAGGCGAGTTTCCGATGTGTCTGTCCGAACAGTAAAGAAAAGAAGCTCCATTTTTTTTATGACAAATCTGATTCGATGGCTCTTCTCTACTAATCACAAGGATATAGGGACTCTCTATTTCATATTCGGCGCCATTGCTGGAGTGATGGGCACATGCTTTTCAGTACTAATTCGTATGGAATTAGCACGCCCCGACAATCAAATTCTTGGTGGAAATCATCAACTTTATAATGTTTTAATAACGGCTCACGCTTTTTAATGATATTTTTTATGGTTATGCATGTGATGATAGGTGGATTTGGTAATTGGTTTGTTCCGATTGTGATAGGTGCACCTGACATGGCATTTCCCCGATTAAATAATATTTCATTCTGGTTGTTGCCCCCAAGTCTCTTGCTCCTATTAAGCTCAGCCTTTGTAGAAGTGGGTAGCGGGACTGGGTGGGCGGTCTATCCGCCCTTAAATGGTATTACCAGCCATTCTGGAGGATCAGTTGATTTAGCCATTTTTAGTCTTCATCTCTCTTGTGTTTCATCCATTTTAGGTTCTACCAATTTTATAACAATTATCTTCTACACGCGTGGACCTGGAATGACTATGCATAGATTACCCTTATTTGTGTGGTCCGTTCTAGTAACAGCATTCCTACTTTTATTATCACTTCCGGTACTGGCGGGGGCAATTACCATGTTATTAACTGATCGAAACTTTAATACAACCTTTTTTTATCCGGCTGGGGGAGGAGACCCCATATTATATCAACATCTTTTTTAGTTTTTCGGTCATCCAGAGGTCTATATTCTCATTCTGCCTGGATTCGGTATCATAAGTCATATCGTTTCTACTTTTTTTGGAAAATCGGTCTTCGGGTATCTAGGCATGGTTTATGCCATGATCAGTACAAGTGTTCTTGGATTTCTTGTTTGGGCTCATCATATGTTTACTTTGGGCTTAGACGTTGATACCCGCGCTTACTTCATCGCAGCTACTATGATCATAGCGGTCCCCACTGGAATTAAAATCTTTAGTTTGATCGCTACCATGTGGGGAGGTTCGATACAATACAAAACACCCATGTTATTTGTTGTAGGGTTCATCTTTTTGTTCATCGTGGGAGGACTCACTGGAATAGTCCTAGCAAATTCTGAGCTAGACATTGCTCTACATGACACTTATTATATGGTTGCACATTTCCGTTATGTACTTTCTATGGGAGCCGTTTTTGCTTTATTTGCAGGATTTTACTATTTGGTGGGAAAAATCTTTGGTCGAACATACCCTGAAACATTAGGTCAAATCCATTTTTGGATCACTTTTTTCGGGGTTAATCTTACCTTACTCCCGATGCATTTTTTAGGGCCTTCGGGTATGCCATGTCGCATTCCAGATTATCCAGATGCTTACGTAGGCTGGAATACCCTTAGCATTTTTGGCTCTTATATCTTCGTAGTTGGGAGTTGTTGTTTCTTCGTGATCGTAACAATCACTTTAAGCAGTGGAAAGAACAAAAGATGTGCTCCAAGTCCTTGGGTTGTTGAAGAGAATTCACCCACACTGAAATGGATGGTACAAAGTCCTCCATCTTTTCACACTTTTGGAGAACTTCCAGCTATTAAGGAGACGAAAAGCTAAAGTCAAAGTCAAAGTTTTCTTAAAGACTCATTTAATTTGCTTTCAGCCTTCTTACTGGCTTTTAAATTAGCAAATTAAAGAAAATCTTAGAACCTTATTTAATAAAGAGACCCTTTTTTAATTCCTTCGTTTTTTCTTTCATTGTCTTTTTAACAATCATTGGTATATTTAGGAGACGAAAAGCAACTAAAACGAGTATTTAAGAAAACCAATTACCTAAAATGAAAGAGACGAAGGAGACGAAAAACAACTAAGAACCTAACAGAACTTCTTGTTTTTATAAAAGTTTAATAAAGAAAATGAAGTAGCATTTTTTGAAGTCAGGCTTTGTCACTATTAAAATGTTTGGTAATTGGTTTGTTCCTCTACTTCGTTAGTATAGATTCTCCTTACTCCTCTTTTCCGCTCTACTTGCCATACTATATGGGATTTTTTCTTTTTGGGGAGTTTGGAGCCTTTCAAATTCCTGTTGAGAGGGCGACATTCTCTCTCTTATCTAAAAGCCTTTCTAGGGTGTTTGGATTAGAAGGATTGAGTGCCTTCCTTCTTTTGATGGGCCTTCATGCCATCTGTGAAAGCCCCTTTCACATGATGGGGCCATCGGAGAGACGGGTTGGTGGCACGAGTCTTGGAGGATATCTTTGGACCGGACTCGCCCAGAAGAAGGGGAGTTAGTGTCAAGGAACTGCCGGGACCTTCCCCTTCTTACTTCTGTAATATTCCTAGGAATATGCCAGGTTTTAGTTGCTTGAATTTTCTCTTGATCAACTGAAATTCCCTAGTCATAAATTAAAAATCCAAGGAAATGGACTTCTTTATGCATGAAGGTACATTTCTATAGTGTACCATATAGTTTATGATGCCGCAAGGTTTCAAACAATATCTGGAAATGCTGTAGATGCTTATTCCTTGAAGGACTGTAGACCAGAATATCATCAAAGTAAACTACAATGAATTTTCCCAAGTGAGGTTTCAAAACTTCTGTCATCAACCTCATGAATGTGCTCGGTGCATTAGATAATCCAAAATACATGACCAACCATTCATATAGCCCATGCTTGGCCTGGTTTTAAAGGTTGTGTTCCACTTATCTCCTTCTCTTATTCTGACTTGAGCCCTGCCTTAAATAAATTTTGGAAAACACCTGAGCCCCACTAAGCTCATCTAGGATATCATCCAAGCTTGGTATAGGAAACCTGTACTTAACTGTGATGTTATTGATGGCTCTGCTGTCAGTACACATTTTCGAGGTTCCATCCTTCTTTGGTACCAAAAGAGAAGGCACAGCACAGGGACTGAGAGACTCCCTCACAAAACCCTTGTTCATGAGTTCTCCAGTCTGGACCTGTAATTCCTTTGTGGCTCTTGGGTCACTCCTATAAGCTACCCTGTTAGGGATGTAAACAACCTGGTATAAGGTCAATGTGGTGCTCAATACTTCTTAGGGGAGGTAGTTCACTGTGGAGCTCCACAAGGAACACATCCTCAAACTCAAAGGATATCAAAAGCTGCCTGACCCCCACAGGCATAGAGAGGTCTGGTTTCCCCGGCACTTCCTTAGCAAAAAGGATTAACACATCCTCCCTTTCATTCAGCTCCTTGACCAGTTCTGCTTCCCCTATCAATAACACCTCCTTTGTAGAATCAACCAGGCAAGGTGGAGTGTGGTACTTACTGGTTGGTGGTAAAGGAGTCAGGGTGATTTTCTTTTTCCCAGGCTTGAAAGTATAGGTTTTGTCCCTTCCCCGGTGTACAAAATCTATATCAAACTCCCATGGCCTCCTTAGAAGAAGGTGGCAAGCAGCCAAAGGTAGAACATCACACAATACTTCATTTGTGTAGTCGTTTCCAATGGAGAAAGGCACATTGCTTATCCACTCGAACTTCTGCTCCCTTGTTGGGCCATCTCAGCTTGTAAGGGTGAGGGTGTTCTTGTGTGGGTAATGTAAGCTTCTCAACCAGGGTTTTGGAAGCCACATTGGTACAGCTCCCACCATCAATGATAAGGTTACAAACCATACCCTTTACAGTGCACCTGGTTTTAAAGATCTGTTGTCTCTGATCCTCTTCCAATGGTTGGGGTTGGCTGTGCATTACCCTCCAAGTGACAAGATTCAGGCCTGAGTCAGGCAGTACTACCAGCTCTGTGCCTTCTGGTTCTGGTTCCACCTCATCATCACAGACTAGGATCTCATCTTCCCCCACTGAAGATTTTTTAGGGTACTAAGGGCTTTCTTTGAGGGACGCTCTTTAGCAAAGTGGCCATAACCCTGACATTGAAAACATTTTTTGAGGGGAATTGTTTTCTTGGGACCAAATTCAGGTGCCTTCCCTCTATCAACAACGGGTGGTTTGCCAGGACTAAAAGGCGATTAATCTTGACCCCAGTAAATGGTTTGAAAGAGGGTGTCTTGGTTTGGGATTTGGACACAATATCCTTCCCCTTTCCCATTTTCTCAACTCTAAGAGCCAAGTTGACAGCCAAATCAAAGGACCAGACCTGCTGCATCCTTACTCTGCCAGCTATTTTCTTATCTAGGCCTTCTAAGAACCTAGCTATTTTCTATTCAGGTTTCTCAGAAATTTCACACTGTAGGGTGAGTTGTTCAAAGTCCCTAAGGTAGGATTCTACAGAATTATGCTCTTATTTAGGTGTGTGAGTTTAATGAACATATCCTGAGTATAATCCTTGTTTTCTATTTCACATTTTTTTATCCCAATCTGCTTATTACATGAGGAGTGAGTTCCTTATATAGAGCCTGACATTAAATCATGACCCTTCATCTAAAACTAGATCCTACGGCTACAACTACAAGGAGAACAAGATAATAAAATAGGCTGTAAAGTAACATCTCTTTGGCAGCTTGTATAGGTGAGTTGTTGCTCCTTAATGTGGCAGCAGCTTTGTTGTTGTTTAGGGGACAAAAGGAAGGACCACATGATGTCATTCGTCCTTGTACTCTTCCCATGTGCTCAATTTCTTATGATGGTAAAATATGTCAGCTCCTTTTACCAAAAAGAACAAGCTCTTGCAGGCGTCAAGAGCAGGCTTCAGAAGTAGGCTTCTGGAAGAGGCTTCAGCTCCCTGCAGGGCTCTTGTAGTATAGGACCCTGAACTCAGCAGCCCAGCAGGTATGAGACCAACAACCTGGAAGAACCCTGGAGGAACCTAGAGGGACCTGTAAAAACCTGGAGGAACTCCACCAGTAGGACATCAGGTTGGGACATGAATGCAAGCTTCAGGACTCAACCTCAAAATAAAGGACGCTACCCCCTGATTACAGTGCAACACTACCTTTGTTGAGAAAAATTTGTCCTCAAATTTTGTTGGTAAAAAAGGAATAAAATGAGGACGTTTTCAAAACAAAACAATTTTAGTAACAGTAATGTAGATGTTAAATAAGATAACAACAAAAGCGACTCTAATCAAGCCACGCATAGACTTAGAATCCTTTTGTTAAACAGCTTGATCCAAACACTAAGCAGCGCAGAAGTGCTCGTTTCAAGCCAAAACCCACAAACCAAGCAAGGGGCCGAGTTCTACGACTACAGGGGGGCTTCGTAGACAGCCCTCGTCGCTTCTTTTAGGCGACTAGCTTCTCAAGTGGGTGTCTTGGTAAGCAAGCTACCTTAAGCATTGGTAAAATCCCTAAATAGGCTGGAATGGTGGGGAAGGAGGCCCTCCCTACTTCATGGAAGGGGGGGGGATCTTCGTTTCACATCCGCTCCTCTAAACCTACCTTTTTTCCCAACATAATCACGAACGAAGACATCAAATTTCATAAATTGAAGGAGGAAAGGAACCAACCCACTTGTCCTGATCGGACCGATTGAAGAAAGAAAGAGAATGGTGGCCCCTTCCGTCCAGGGGACATCGTCGGAGAATAATGTCTGGGACAGGGTGAGAACCTTTCATTGGTTACGCCCTTTAAGTGTTGGTATATCTATATTTATCTATGGATAGTGATCTTCTTTCAAGATCGTTGACTTTCTCCTTGTCACAATCTTACTGACTTGTTAGAGTAAGGGGGATCCGCTTAAACATGCAAAGAACGTCAGAGACGCCTTATATTATAGAAAGGTTTGTAGAAAGTGACTTCTTCTAATATCCTATTGTAACACCCCCTCATAGCAAGGTACCTTACCAAGGACTACCCTAGCATAAAAGGCTGTTACCATCTCGGTTTCCCGAGGTTAGTATATCAAAGTTACCAATTCCAAACAACCTTTATTAAAGTATAAAGACTTAGTGATTATATGTCTTCAAAATCAACCAAACATTAACTATAAAAGGTCTAACAACTACAGAGAATGTAAGCAAAGTCATTTAACGGCGGAAGCTAGACTCGAGTGGTGACTCCCCATGACTGTCCCATAGCTAAACATCTGCATTACCTGTCAAAATATGCTCACCATCCCCGAATGGATCACCGCAGGTTTTACAAAATAACAACCGGGGTCAGTTACCGTTCAATCAAGATAAGACAAACAAACCATGTAACCGGCTGATCATCCTCCATCCCCGGTCTCCCGATCTCACACAGTAACCGACTACACACCGAAGTGTGTAGCCCTGCCAGATTACCCATCGCAACAGGTAATCCTCGCCGCTAGTGGGTGACCGCAGCCCATCCCCACCTAGTCCAGCTCATCAACGAGCGACTAACAATCCCTGTCCCTTAATGTGCACATCCCCTCCCGTGACGGGTTCCACGGAGGGCGAACTAGGGTGTGAAGCCACTCCCGTAAGTGACTCCACCACAATCACACACACCACAGCATCACAGCTGTCACAACACCACAACCGTCACAACACAACCACATCACCACCGTCATCACATCACCCATACTCCGATGATCAGCAGATAACAACAATTACAACACAAGCACAATCTTAAATCAATTAACAGTAACTGAGTAGGGAAACCCTACCTTTTCGCAATCCGCTTACGCTGCAATCAACCATACAAATGCATAACAAATATCACGTCGTCACCTATAACAACAGTCACACAACAACAGTCACATAATTCCAGTTACTAACTGCAAAACCCCATTTTCCCCAATTCATGAATAAAGACAAACCCTAGAATTAATCATCAACAACATAGGGATAAAGACTTACCGGCGAAAGAATGAAGGATTGAATGTGATTGCTAAGATTGTTCACACACACACACAGGGCAGATTTGGAGAGGATTTGAGCGTCGTTTAAGTAATTAGGTTTTATGAAATGTAATTGGAAACAGTTTTGCATTTATAAATAACTCTAATCCTTTCTAAATCAACCGCAGAAAATATTACCCGTCAGACCGGATACTCGGTCGAGTATAGGGTATACTCGGCCGAGTATCCTCTACTCGGTCGAGTATACATCATACTTGGCCGAGTATTCCTCGGCATTAGCCAAACAAAATACATACATAGCACTACTCGGCCGAGTAGGCTCTACTCGGTCGAGTACTTAGCTTAATAAAATCTGTAGTATTACAGTCTTCCCCCCTTACAAAGAACTTCGTCCCCGAAGTTCCAACCCAACCTATAAAACCTGGACACCTAACACTAAGTCCACCAACCACGCTTACTTCCACGACACGGCTCACGATATCATCTCAACTACAACATAACCTCCTAATACTGACTCCATAATATTACCGAATAACCACAATATAATGTTGCCAACTCTGTCTCCCTTCTATAACACTCACTAGCAACTCAATTACCAAGACAATCCACCGGACAAGATCAACCATCAAGACGGAATGTTACATTCTACCACCCTTAAAACGAACTTCGTCCTCGAAGTTTACTCACACTCGTAAACATTATACTACTACAAGCACTGCCATTAACTGTAATAAAATCAACCACAACACGAATGCATTCTTTACTCTATACCAACACTCAAACTTCCATGGTACCATAACATGTACAACCATCAAACCCTCTTGTCGCATCCTACTCCTCTTAAGATAAATGTTACGTCCTCGTAACTCACTAACACTAGGTCCTTTGCTATACCTCCCATAATCCTCATTACTACCGCATGACAACGATAACCCTCTATAACCTCAACACCTACAACCATTCCTATATCCAGGACTCTCTTTCTCTAACAGTTCTCGTGCCTCCAATTATTCTGTACTCCCATAACACATATCATAAAATCCTCAGTATAACCACTACTCCATCTATATATATTACCACAAAATGACATACTTTTATATACATATACACTCATCTCCACAATCTTATCTCACAATCCTCAAGTGTTACACATATTCCCATTAGCTTTTCAAGTTCATCACTTCTATTACCACAAAACTCACCCTTGACTTGACATGATACTAAGTCCTAAAACTCCGTACTCACTGTCCCAAAAAAGGTGCTAAATCATCTGTAGTTTCAAGTTCAATACCACACACGTTCCACTATTTCTTTCCACAACTATGTCCATCAATGCCTCATCTAAAACAAGATCAAAAGTACTCCAACAACCTCTCACAACTGTGTCCCATTAACAGAATATTACTATACCATGACAACAACAAAACCCTACCCAACTCTCTTTCATATCATATTCTCTTCTCACTCCTAAGCCAACACTGGTAAGAAACATCGGGAAACAAAACAACGGTCTACATGCCCCGACCGACACTGACAAGAAATAGCAGTAAACAAACAACGATCTATGACAACACGAAAATACTCTTATCACAACACGAATTACCGTACACAGTGCAAAACAACCAAATCTATAGCCATCACAACTTTTATAATCTCATAACACTGACTGAGTACAACTTCCTTGACCAGAAGACTTTCTTAAAATCGCTCTACTAGATCACGACGCAACATAATAAACGGAATCACAGATACCAACCTTCTGGATATTATCCAGACCATGACTTATGAGGTCAGAACCTCACACAACCATTTACATATATCATGGACCCATAATCGAATGTAACTAGCCAATCCTGATTACGTAAGTTACCACTTGACAATGAATACCTCTCATCCGGACTTAACTCAGGTGCCCTTCATAACATATCCTCTCATACGCACAATTATCACCACTCCGACAAATGTAGCCATAACATCAGTACTCAACTTCTAGCGAACACCTCATATATCCGCCTCTTATACTCCCTCACAACCATACATACTGATCAGTCTCCACAAAATCAACCGTATTAGGGCAACTAACTTTCTTAATGTAACATCATCCTCAACCACTAGTGACAACAATGCAACACCAACACCCTTTCATGTGACCGCTCTCTCACTATCACTTCTTTATACAACAGTTTATTTCCTCCTTTGGTTGCCATCCCATATAACGAGCATCATATCCATCAAAAAAATCTACCTCAACATTATTCCCAATTCTATCCTTTATCATATCGTTACCTAACTCTCCACCAAAATCTTAGATCGTGCAAACACTCCACAAGCTTCTTATTTCCTTAATACCTCGAAACTCACGGCTAACATGTCGTCCTGCTCTCCTATATAACCATTAACTCACACCCTCTAGTGAGGCTATCGTACATTTCCATAATTTCCTACCTTCATGCTCCTTAACTCCGGTCAACGTTATCTTAACTTACTTCCATCCCTCTTTCCCCCTTTTCACGCAGAAATACCAAGTAATAATTCATCTCCTTCCTCTTTTTACCTAACTATTTAGTAATTTGTTTATTTCCTCGTAGCTCCACAACCCTAATTCTATTAATTCATATCAATATCCTATCATTCTTTCTTATCATTTATCCTCTCTCATCTTGCTTCTCTCTCACCCTTGTCGCCATCAAGTCCACACACTAACAATTAATGTTCAATTAGTTGTATCTCCCTTTTGTATCTCTAGAAACCCAAAAATTCATCTCATACCGTTAATTGCCCAAAGAATTACACACTAGGCTCACCTCTTAAAATTCCAAATTCCCAAATCAACCACTATCTACTCATCGCGGCATAACTCGATCCCACTATACACCATTCGTTTCCATCTCTCTATAGCGACCCTTTTATCACATATATCCTTAAGCAACTCAATCCTACCCGTCTCCCTCTATAAATCCTTACACACCCCAATATGTCACTATTCGTATCCCTTATTTCAATCTTTCATTCTCACGTTTCTATACACTTACATTACCCTTGCCCATATACACTTACTTTTATATTACTCAACACACGACTATATCACTCACCATATCTCACCAACATGTTCCTTACCTTGATTAACTCATCATTCCTCCCTTTCCTTTTCCCACTATCCCTCAAAACCATATTAACATATATATTCCTTACCCAACACATGTCCTTCACAAGCCGGAATGCTCCTTGTCATAACATCCGGTAACTTACGTATCAAGACCGTCACATATATAAAAGAATGCGTTATGACTCAAAACATATGTGTACATACCCTACGACTCAAAACAAATATAAAAATATAACCACCGACTCAAACTGAAGGTAAGAACATAGCCACTGACTCAAAATTAAGGTAAAAACATAGCCGTCGACTCAAAATAGCCGCCCACTGAGGTACTCGGTCGAGTACATAGCATACTAGGTCGAGTACAGGATACTCGGTCGAGTAACTATATTACTCGGCCGAGTTTTCGACTCCAGAAGCGAACGCAATTATCATAGAGGATTACTTGGTCGAATATTGGGAATACTCGGCCGAGTAGCCCTTACTCGGTCGAGTATTACTTTACTCGGTCGAGTACCAACACAGTTCTCAACATCGTCCTGTTTGCGTAAAACAGTCATATCTCACTCGTTACTTGGTCGTTTTGGGCGTGTGACCTATCGTTAGAATCGTAAGAAGACAAGTGTAGATACCTCATTTCTGCACCTCCCGCAAACCACCCGGTGATAATTGGGCCGCATGTTTGATTCGCGGAACGATTTGTGACAGTTCGTAAGATTGTCGTCAAGTGATTGCTCAAATATTAAATGTCAACCTCTTAGTTGTCATCTACGTCCCGATACGGTCGTTTTGGCAGTAATTAGAGTACATTCGGAGGCCGGGTCAAAAACCGTCTCCATTTTCTCGATAATCAAGTTAAATCCCGAGTCGGAATGTTCTTGAATGTTCCGGATATTTCTATTCCATATTTCATAAATTCTATCTTTTGGCAAATAATATCCCGTAATATTCATAAGATAATCGAATTATTTCCGTCCTACCATAACTCAAACGCGAAATCTTTCTTCACGGAGGAAACCTCCTGGGAATAGACGCAAAGGCAGTCTTTGCGCCTCTTCCAAGAGACGCATTGGCTGCTGCGCCTCTTCCCAGGCCCTTCTTTGCATGTCTTACGTATCTTTTTTTTCATATCTTTCCGAGATTCACTTCCAAAGAGTCTCCGAAACCCTATTCCTCCGCGTGATTAGTATAAATAGGAGCCTTCGTTCCTCATATTTCTCACGCGAGTGTCCGCCCTTCTCTTCTCCCTTTGCATTCTAGACTTTGTTCTTACTAATTGGCGCCTACGTGCTTGGACTTCCGACCACGTAAGCTCGGATCCTTCCGGGTACCAGCCTCTCCGTTGCATGACCGACCAATTTGACCAACTACACTCAATCAACTTAAATTAATCAATCGTTTTCCTCTTACGAGGGCACTCTCTTTGCATTCGCGTCGAGCATTCACTAGTCGATATCTTAGTTCATCTCGTTTCATCAACATGTAAGTCTGAAGGTGTATAATCCTCTTTTATTTATTGTATTTTATTTATCGTATCATCGTTGTAAGATTTATGTCGAAAACACCATTAAAACTGATTTCCAAAACCGTGCTTTAAGACTCTTTTTTTTGCGGATTTCCGAGTGAGACAGACGTCGAGAAAAAAGACGCAAAGAATCGCTGCGCCTCTTCGAAGGAGCGCAGTTCTGCTGCGCCTCTTCGTGAGGCTGCCGCAGCCTTCTGCTTCTTTTCTTCTTCTTCGTCCTCTGTAATTAGTGTGTTTGTTATTTGTTTCGTTTATTTTCTTTAATTCTTCATCACAATAGTTTAATATTCACATGTATATTATATCACATAATTCATCATTCATTAATATGTTTTAATTATCATAAATCCGACTTAAATCCCTTATAATTCATATTTGCGGGTTTTCGTCATTAAATTCAAACCCGGGTTTTAGAGATTCAATTTGTTCATATTGAGTTTCTGGAATTCGTCATTGATATAATTTTCATCTGCTTATTCGCATATTCGTTGTATATCCGTCGTATTTAGCCTAATTGACTTATTTCAACAGAGAACTCATTAATGTTTCCATCATAATTTCATGTAAATAATCCGTTTGCATCCGTCTCATCCATGTTTATCGCTTTCATGACCATCATTGACATGTAATAAAAGTATTAATCACTTTCATCCGAGTAAATAATTTAATCGATCCATAAAATTACCAATTAACATTAACGATTTGCGATTCGGCTACGACGGGAACTCACCCTTGGAAATGTACGCAGAATCGATGCGCCTCTTCCGAGGGCGCGATCTCTGCTTGCGCTGTTCGAGATGATTTACGTCCCCGAACTCCGTTTACGCCTTGACCTAGTTTAATTAGTCCACGTATTAACTAGCTATTATCCGTAATATCACGCTAATTCCTGTTCGTAATTTATTTCTTTTTATTCTTTTATTCTTTTTCTCAATCTATCCGTTTTAAAGGTATTTTCGACATAAATCGCCTATCCGTTGTAATTAATGTAATTTTCATTATTGTAATTTATGATTATTGTATTTCTTTTATTACTTGTATGTTTCCACATGTAAATCAACATTAAATTCCAACTTCGACCCAATTGTATGCTAATTACGTGTCAACCGACTTAGTTAATTCTCACATGCTAGGATTAAAACTTGGATGTTGCATTGCATGCATATAACCGACGATATATCAAGTACGAATAACTTCCCTAATCATTAGTAGAGGCCGCTATCGAGGCGGGCGGGATTAGGTGTTCGATCAAAAGAGCTTCCTAATACGTACCCTCACCCCTTACTCCAGATCTCCGTGAGCACCCGTGTTCATTGGCATCCACGAGAGTCATTCTAGACATAGAATGCTAAGGGTAACGATTGCTTAGTGTTCATGTCACTACTTTGTGTCTTGACATGACACGAGGTATTCGAACGGTTCCAATTTCCCATAAAAATTGGTGGCGACTCCTTACAAAATGCAAACGCTTGTTTTTCGACCTTCACCAAGCGCCCCGTGGGCGGCCCGCTGTCCACGGTTTGGCGACTCATTTGGGGATAATACACTTACGTGTAGCAAGGGTGAAACTTGAACAAGGTTAGGGAATAAGTTTGTACAAGACAATTGTCGGTTTTCATAACTCGGTCTTCCTAGATCGTTTATTCGGCCTTCCTAGGCCCAACCCAACCCATTCGACCAATCGTCCCGTCTAAACGGTCCTAATTCTTATTTGGGCCTAAGGATGGATAGCGATTGACGTCATCCATACCATGATGCTTACTCTTGTTTGTATCAAGGGCCTTCACTACTTGAGGAAATGGACTAGGAATCGACCTTACTCTTGTTTGGCACGAGCCTCTCCACAGACTTCGGGTTTGATGGTTCGGTATGGCAACCTACCCTTTAAACCAAAACCCTTCTAAATGCACTCAAAGATCCCGTTATAATGCCTGTATAAGTGTGTAAACCCTACGTGATCACCATTTCTAAACAAAACCATGACGAATTTTCAAAAAAATCAAAATCCTTATTTTCAAACAAGAATTTCGAAATAGGGCCTTCAATTAGCGCAAAATCCGGTCAAAACTCCGTCCGATTGTCGTGTCAAAATTCGGGCCACAAGCCCATTTCAAACCTCACTTCGAGTCCACTCCTACAACTACACTACAGTTGACTAGGACACACATTTTCAAAGACCTTGTCTTTCTTCAAAATCCACTCAACACAAGTGGCACACACCCACTTCACGAGTCAAAACTTTTCCTCTTTTAGCAAGTGTGATAGAATGGTCGATCGTGTTTTGATTTGTCGCCGATCTCTTATCCAGTTTCCAAGATGCCCGGATCAAGCGATGAAACAAACCTCCAGCAAATTCAAGAGAGTAATGATCGAATCCTAGCCGCGCTAGCCCAAATGCAAATCACTCAAGAACAAACCTATGACCGCCTTGAACTTATCGAAGGCCGTATCTTTGATGTAGAGGGAAGGTTGCCTCCCCTTAAAGGTGAAGTACTACGTTTTTCCGATGACGAGTCTAAAGATGAGAATCCTATCATAGGAACAACTACAGGTAGAGAAGAGACTCCAATACCTAGAGGAGCAATTGATGTACCTTAAGGGGGATGACATTTATAGGGAAAACAATCGCAAATATGAAGCCGTCAATTCCAAATTGCCAACTAACTTTAGCATGACGGATATCCCTAAGTTTAAAGGACATGAGAACCCTTTGAACCACATCCGCGCCTTCAAGGATTACATGTCTATCAAAGGCATCAAACCCGAGATGTTCTTAAGGATCTTTCCTTCATCTCTTGACACCATTCCGAAGCAATGGTTCTACACTTTAGATCACAAAAAGGTCGCTACTTGGGAAGACGCCGCAATCGAGTTCTCGAAACAATACGCGGATAATGCCGAGATCCAAGTCAACATGCGTACTCTAGAGGTTCTTACCCAAAATGACAAAGAAGGATTCACCGACTTCCTAAGTAGGTGGAGGAAGACTAGTACTCAACTAGTTGAACGCCCAGATGAGGCTACTCTTGTGGAAAAGTTTGTGGATAATCTCAAGCCCATATATGCCAACCATTTGAGATATCAAAACATCAAGACTTTCAAGGACTTAACTGTACTAGGGACGCGAATTGAAGATGACATCCGTAAAGGACTCTTTTCCAAAACGGTAGGTAGAGGATATCAAGGGTCCACAAGTCGTTCATACGGCTCTACTAGCAAGACCGACGAAGTCAACCTTCTCGAGCCATCCAAGAAAACTACTCCACCAAGGAAATTCACAAACCTTGGGGATACGTACTCCAACGCCCTAAAAAGGCTAATGAAACAAGGTAAACTCCAACCCATCGGACCTACTCCCGAACCCGAAAGGAAGTCCAAATTCTGGGATGAAAATTCCTACTGTGAATACCATAGGGGCAAAGGGCACGACACAGAAAAATGCTACAAGTTGAAACACGTGCTTCAAGATATGATTGAAGATGGTCGACTTCCAATTCCACCGGGAGGTAAACCCAACAACACTCCGAATCCTCTTGGAGTTCTAGTGATTACAAGTGATGAATCTACCTTAGATTGCTCACACCTCATTTCTCCCACCGAAAATGAAATTCACGCAATTGAGAAAGAAAGGCTCTACTCCACTATCTCCCCTACCATTTCCGACTTCATCACATGGGCAAGGAATGTAGATAGACAAGTGTGGGAACTAGAAAACATGGTAACGACCTTGCGCAATCCCAACGCAATACCTAAAGAACGCGTACCATTGATCTTCTCTCAAAATGCCACTATGCAAGAAGTAGTCACCGTGGTTGATAAACTAGTCGATCAAATCATACGACTAGAAAGTGACATCATGAGAATGAAGGAACTAGTTGCAGTCAATGGGGTTTGGGCCGATGATGATGAAGACGAATACCTCATTGAAAACTCCTTAGTCAAGGAAATAGTCCAAAATGGTGAAGACCAAGATGTGGATCACCTAACTCGTTCGGGTCGCCCATATCAAAGCACTACTCAAAACGGTCCAACCAACGTCATCACACCAAATGACAACGAAGATGACCCCACGATCATTTGCTCAAGCAATTACAGAAGACCAAGGCGATCTTTCATCCGCAATTAGTGGCAAGCTCATTTCCGCATCGCCAAGCTTTACTGCAAGCTTTGGCCAAATTGAATGTAGCACATAACTCCACTCCTGAAGATGTAGTCAACTTGGTCTTCCAAGAATCACCGAAGCTAAGTAATCCTATTACTTTCTCAGATTAAGACTTGCCACCTTTTGGCGCTAGTCACAACCTTGCTCTATACATCACTGTCATTTGTCTAAAGAAGAATGTGCCAATGACTTTGGTAGATGATGGCTCCGCGGTCAACGTCATACCCCTCAAAACGGCATACAAGCTAGGCATGAAAGAGTCGGATTGGACCCCCACCAATCAAGGTGTACGTGCATATGACGGTACACGACGAAAAGTGGTTGGACTTGCTAGCCTAACCATAGCCACGGGACCAATTGAACGAAAGGTTAACTTCCAAATAGTGGACATCGAAGCTTCATTCAACATACTTCTGGGAAGGCCTTGGATTCATGCTTCCAAAGCGGTAACATCCACCCTTAATCAAAAGATCAAGATCCCACTAAATGGCAAAGTTGTGACGATCACTTCGTCACCCATCAAGGCAATAATCAAGAAACAATCAAACAATCGAGTCCTTGCGGATCCCATATACGAACTTGGGGGCTTCCAAAGTGTGAATGTCATAGAAAGTGAGTTGGCACCCTTATACTATAATCCCTACTCCAACTTAGTGGTCAACCACATACTCAAATCTCGGGATACTTCCCGGAATGCCTTTGAACCCAACTCGGAAAAATACCTTTGCACCATACAAGGAAGGCAACTCGACAAGGATACCACTTGGACTAGGGCACAAACCCACAAAAGAGGAAGTTCTCGAAATGCTCGCTCAAGTCCAAAATCGCAAGCACGTGGGAGTCCAAATGAGACCATATCTCCCCACTCTAAATGGGTACTTCGTTCAAGAAGGAAGTTCAAAACTCTTTCACGGATTTCCCGAACCTTGGCATTATCTTGAGAGGAAGTTAGCCTGAATCGAGATCTTTCACGATTGCTACTTCATTCCTCCCGAAACGGTTCCTACCGTCAAAACCCGTCAAGCACCTTGCTTCGACGAACAAGTCGTGAGCCTATTGTTTGGAGAAGATCGATTCATTAGGGCCGCGCAGATGAGATCATTACTATGATACTTCGGACGATCGCTTCAACCCCACCGCGTTGATCACGAAAATCGACACAAAGCGAAGAGAAAGGATGGAGGAAATCTATCAAATGGACCAACAACCAAGGAAGACTCTTCAAGCTCACTATTGGAGAAGGAGAGATGTTCAAAGGAGAACCAGAAGACGACGAGTTCGAGTCAGAGTCGGAGTCGGAGTCTAGAGAAGTCATTAGAGAGTCTACTCCTGTTGTCATCCCCACTCCCTTCGTTTCTCCTAGCTTAGCCTCGAGTAGTCACGGTAGTTCGGAAATGCCCCAACTATCGTTCCTTTGCCACCACCGGCCATGGATCGATTGGCTTCTTTGTTTCAACTTTACTCAAATCTTAATATGAATAAATCAGTTACGCTTACTCTCTGTGTTCTTTCGAGTGCAATTCTGTTTATGATGATACTGAGGATGACCAAGACCCAGACTTGACCGAAATACCTCCCTACGTAGCCAAAGAAATATTACAAGAAGGGGAAGGGGGACCAGTAATAGAAGATACCGAACCCATCAACGTAGGAACCGAACTAGAACCCAAAGAACTTAGGATAGGGACTACCTTGAGCTCCACCGAAAGGGCCGATTTCATAGACCTCCTAAATGAATTCAAAGACGTTTTCGCTTGGTCCTACAAGGACATGCCAGGGATCGACATGGATATCGCCGAACATAGGATTCCGATTAAGCCAGGTTTCAAACCTGTGAAACAGAAGCTTCGACGAATGAGAACAGAATGGGCTCTAAAGATTAAGGAAGAAGTTGATAAACAATTCAAAGCCGGGTTCATCAAAGTTTCCGAGTATTCTGACTGGGTAGCTAACATAGTACCCGTACCCAAAAAGGATGGGAGAATCCGTGTTTGTGTTGACTTTAGGGACTTAAACAAACCGAGTCCAAAAGATGACTTTCCTCTACCTCACATTGACATATTGGTGGACAATACTGCAGACCACGCATTACTATCCTTCATGGATGGATATGCGGGTTATAACCAAATCAAGATGGCCATGGAAGATATGCACAAGACCGCATTCGTCACCCAATGGGGAACATATTGCTATTTAGTAATGCCATTTGGATTGATCAACGCCGGAGCTACATACCAACGCACCGCAACTACACTCCTACATGACATGATGCACAAAGAAGTTGAGGTATATTTAGATGACATGATCGTCAAGTCCAAGGAAAGAGAGGGACATATTGCAAACCTTCGCAAATTCTTCGCAAGGCTACGAAAGTACAACATGAGACTCAACCCCCAGAAATGCACATTTGGGGTAACATCTGGGAAACTCCTGGGATACGTCGTCAGTCAAAGAGGTATAGAAATAGATCCTTCCAAAATCAAAGCTCTGATCGAAATGCCACAACCTCAAACAGAAAAAGAAGTCAGAGGATTCCTGGGAAAAGTACAGTACATAAGTCGATTCATATCGAAACTTACAATGATTTGTGAGCCTATCTTCAAGAAACTCAAGAAAACAGACCACACCATGTGGGATGATGATTGCCAAAAGGCGTTTGTCCGAATCAAGGAGATATTGGCTAAACCACCAGTGCTCATGCCGCCACAACAAGATCAACCTCTTGGTTTATATCTCACAGTAACGGAAACCGCCATGGGTGCCATGTTGGCTCAAACTGTAGGAAGCGAAGAAAGAGCTATTTACTATCTAAGTAAGAAGTTCCTGGAATATGAGTGCAAATACTCGCAACTCGAAAAGACATGCCTCGCTCTTGTGTGGGCAACGAAGAAGCTACGTCACTACATGCTTAGCTACTCCGTCAAAATATATTCGAAAATGGATCCAGTCAAATACCTCTTCGAGAAACCCATCCTCAACGGACGTCTTGCAAGGTGGACTCTGATGCTCTCAGAATTCGACCTCAAATATGTGCCACTAAAAGTCATAAAAGGTCGCGCCGTCGCCGAATTCTTCGCAGAAAATCCCATCAACGACGCACAAACCATAGATACTTGGTCATTTCCCGACGAGGATATACTTCAAACAGATGTAGACTCCTGGGATCTATACTTTGATGAAGCATCAAATTTAAGAGGATTCGGAATAGGATTGTTGCTCATTTCTCCTGAAGGTGAGCATACACCGATTTCTGTCAAACTCGACTTCGAGGTGACAAACAACGCTGCAGAGTATGAAGCTTGTCTCGTTGGGCTACAAGCGGCAGTAAGCTTAGGCATCAAAAACCTCCGAGTACATGGGGACTCATCACTAATCATCAACCAAGTTACAGGATCTTGGAAAATCCGAAGTGAAAGCCTCACACCCTATCAGGCTAGGATAGACCAAGTGGCTCAATTCTTTGATCACGTAACCTACTTACACCTACCTCGGGAGGAAAATCAATTTGCAGACGCTCTTGCGAAACTTGCATCCTTGATAAATATGCCAGATCACATGATAGACATGCCCTTGTGTATCGAACGACGGTCGAACCAAATGTCCACCAAATCACCAATGAAGAGGAAATCGCACAGAACCACGGTTCCAAGCAATCTGAATTTCAAGCTTAATGGTACCTATCCACCGGATATGGACAAAAGGGGACAACGTGCTATACGCCTATTAGCTTCCCAATACATCCTGATGCAAGGAGAGTTATACAAAAGAACACCTCTTGGTGTAGTCCTACGTTGCCTTGATCATTCACAAGCACGAAAGGTGATGGAAGAAGTCCACGACGGAGAATGCGGTCCCCACATGAGTGGGCCTATGATGGCAAAGAAAATCACACGTTTAGGGTATTATTGGACCACAATGGAATCCGATTGCATCAAATACGTGAGACATTGCCACAATTGCCAAATCTTCGGGAATGTACAACATGTCCCTCCTTCGTTGCTATACACGATGACATCTCCTTGGCCATTTTCCGCATGGGGAATTGACATAATCGGAAAGATAACCCCAGCCGGAACAGGAGGTCACTGTTTCATTCTAGTGGCGATTGACTATTTCACCAAATGGGTAGAAGCAGCTTCCTACACTGGTCTTACGGCTAAAAATGTGGCAAAATTCATACAAAACAACATCATCTGTCGATATGGTTGCCCACATGAGATCATTAGTGATAATGGGTCACACTTCCAAGCTGAAACCGAGCAATTTCTAGCCAAATATAAGATTAAGCATCACCACTCTTCGCCCTATAGACCACAGACTAACGGCGCGGTAGAGGCGGCAAACAAGAATGTTGTCACAATTCTCAAGAAAATGACCGACAACTACGAGAGATTGGCCAAGCAAGATACCTTTTGCCCTATGGGGTACCGTACATCGCTTAGGACGCCCACTGGGCTACTCCTTTCTATTTGACCTACGGCATGGAGGCCGTACAACCAATCGAACTAGAAATACCATCCTTGCGTATTCTACTCGAAAGCCAAATCCACAGCCGATTGGAAGAAAGATAGATATGAAGAACTCATCCTCCTGGATGAACGTAGGCTACACGCCTTACATAATGTCCAAACATATCAAGCACGTATCAAACGAGCTTTCAACAAAAGGGTTAGGCCAAGAAACATCAAAGAAGGAGACTTAGTACTCAAGTCGGTTAGAGCTCTTTTACCTGTCGACCCAAGGGGAAAATTCAAACCTAATTGGGCCGGACCATATCTAGTCAAATCCATACTCCCGAAGTGCGGTTAGAATCACGGACCTAGATGGGAATGAGTTTTCAAACCCCACAAACCTTGACCAACAGAAACGATACTATGCCTAGAATAGGACCACACACGCGCCTCGCGTAAACCCATGTGTCGCTCTTGTGGCACTAAATAAATGGCCCCCAGCCCAAATTGAAATAAGCTAAGTGTCACTATGCTCTTGCATTTTGACAAATTTCTCATCCTCATATCATCAAATAAACTAAATTCGCACCTAGAGAACAAGCAAAAGCTCATGCTTAGTTTCTATGTTCATTACAAGCTCTTGCTTCGAACAATTATTCTTTTACATTTACTCGAACTACGCGCAAGGGTTTGATTTCGCTTTTTTAAGTGAATACGTAGGCAATCCTTCACAGGATTCAACCCATTATACCTAAAATGTAAATAGAAGGACATTTGCGTTGCATTTGAAATTCGACAAGAATAATAAAAGAAAATCACAACGATTTCATAACCATTCAACCTTTTTTATTCCATTCAATTTCTAAATAATAATAGTACGTTACATAATAAAAATAGAATAGGCTAGGATTCTAAAAATCCCTCCTTTTTTATGACAACAATAATAATAATAATCAAATAATAAATAAGGACTCGGGCTATTCCTCAATCTTCCCCTAGCCCTTGTCACTCTTGTCATATTTCTTGTCACGACCTCGAGCCGGGCGCTCTTGCACCACTTCAGACCTAATCACCAACGGTCTTTCCCGAGGCCTGACTCTTCCGTTCTTGCCAACCACCATTTCCGCAACAGGAGTAGTCTTTGATTTCTTCGAAGGGTGAATGACCTGAAAATCGGCATCTTCTTCTCCCTCTGTCAGATGCTTCTCCTTCTCTTTCTCTCCCTCGCGCACCTTGTAGTCGACGGGTTCGCGTTTCCTTAGTCTCTCGCGCTCTTCCGAAGTCGCACCTTTCTCCACCTCGGATAGAATCCGACACCCACAAAGCATTGGCGGAGAAACTCAAGAACCACATGTTTCTTTGGGCCCATTTGATAGCCCACTCTCTTCGGTTCTCTGTAGTAAGCGCCATAGCAGTCTCATGGGACGTGTCAAGCCTCGGATCGTGCCGCTTTCACCAACTTGCCTCACCAATCTTTCCTAAAGATGCATACCATAAACTCCGGTCCCGGAATGCGCACGGACCTAGTGGGATCCAAAGAAGACACTCCAGTGACGGACTTGAGGTGCCACCACGGTACAACCCACCTAATCAACGGGCCATCATCATTCTTCAGCTTGTTCTTCCAATAGTCACAGACACGGGTGAAGTCCACCATGTACAACCGCGTCCTCATCGCAATCATACGGGAATGATAGGAAAGTGCATGAACTGGGGGCTCGAGCAGTCGGAGCCGTTCCATAAGCCAAACCTACCAAAAGCAGGTATTAGACACCAAACAACAAAAAAAACGAAAAAAAAAAGGAAAAAAAGGAATGATGTCTCTTACCTGCAAAATGACGGGACTCCCCAAGAACGGCAGATCACGGTTGGATATCCTATTATCCAAACCCAAGATGATCTCCCCTAAACATAAACAAGCTGGGCTCTTGCGCAGCTCCATTTGCTCAATAAGACCCAAAAGACGGGGATCACCTCTCAAATCTTCATCAACGTGTCCTTGGAAGACATACACGTGCAGCAAACAAAAGCCAAATGCCCTCCTCCTGGCAACATGGGAAACAGTAGGGTCGGCCCTGTTAATGAATCGGTCTACAAAATCCAACATTCTCACGCCTTTCGGGGTAACTAGGCGATCCACCTCAAGTCCGTCGGTCAAGCAAGTCTCTGAATTTGCTCTTATACCCTTGTGAAGTGGAAGGAATGGCAGGTAAATGTTCAGGATCCCATCCACCAATAGCAGCTATTTCTTCAGGAAATGGGCAAATGTCACCTCCTGGGAACGCGAAAACATGATAATTCGGGTCCCAATAGTCAAGGCAAGCATCCAAGAACGGTTTTACAATCTTAATGAGTTTCAAACTCAACAAAGACCCAAGGTTATAAGCACCCATGTCGTGCTTCTCCACATTCGAAAACTCGTTGGTCCATTCCTTCAGACGGATCTCCAAAGTATTCATGATGACAATTTTCTCTTGCAGATTTATTTCGAGAGTTTTATGTGAATAGACGAGGAAGAGACGGAAGAATTGTGTGAATTAACGCCTCGTCGACGCTTCTATTTATACTAATTGTTTGTTTCAAAAATCCGCCGCGGACCAACTTGGGAACAGGCGCGCCGCGCCGCTTCTTGAAAGGGACGCAGCTCATGCTGCGCCTCTTCCCCGATCTCACTTCGTGATTTCCGTTTGGATCTTTCCTAATTCTATAACGAATAATTTCCTATTCCTACGGGATTTTATTTTGGTAAATACGAGTTTACCATGTTTCAAGTTTCCTATTTTCGCGGGCACGCATTTCGAGGCAACATCGACACCTTCGCCATTTCATGACACTCAAACTTTTTATTCTTAGGAAATAAATTTCATTTTTTTATTTTTTAGGAAGTAAATTTCATTTTCTTTTTGGGAAACAATTTCCTTTTGTTTTCATTTCAACATTTCATTTCTACACTTACAGATTTCTCTTTTTTCTTTTTTTTTAGGGGGTAACCCTCCCTACCGTCCGGTCATTTCCGACAAAATTTTTGCACTTTTGCATTTTTTCGTGCTCTTTCGAGTCTTATTTTGCGCTGGTCAAAGGCCATATGTATAAAATGTATGTTTTGCGTGATTTCTATGTAAATTTCGGCATGATGACGGCGTAAACCGTTATCTACCAAACTGTTCAAGAACTAACTGCAGATACAAGCAACACAACCCAGCAAAGAAAGGCACTCGGGCCATCGTATATACAAATGTACAAACAAGCGGGGCTTGCGCCCCGAACAAAGTCCAAAGTCCAAGCAAACTGGGGGCTTGCGCCCCAAACAAAGTCCAAAAATGTTCAAAATCAGATGTCCAAATGTACAAAACTACACAAAACTACTGCTGGGCACCCTCCAACTCAAAGAACCCTCGCCGTAAGAGCAAAGCAATCTCGGCATCCCAAACTCGAGCTCCTCAACAAGCGAGCTGTCTCCTCCCGAGATCAATCAACTCTCGCTCCGACTCACGGCCAGCCTATAAACAGAAGTAAATTGGCTCATGTCAATCAATTCAAACAAAACTGAAAATCAAAAATCAAAAGAAATCAAATGAGGTTCATACCTGACGACCTCGACCACCGACGAGTGCCTCGATGGCGGTAGCTCGTAGTCGGTTGGCCACCCTCCATAGTGCCACGAACCGGGATGGCGCGACTGCATTATCAAAAGAAATTCTCGAAAATTGAACAAGTTCAATCAAATGTGTTCTTACACGAAAGGTATATAAGCCGGAGGCTCACCCTCCGAATCGAGATCTTGCCCGATCGTCTAGGCCAAGATCCGTCACGGCTACGTCAAAGTCACGCAGCTCGGAGATCGTCGTCCTCCCGGTCGCGTCCGTGTACTCGAGGGTCTCGGGGTACACTGGGGGCTCGATGCCCGCCGCCTCGACCTCCTGCAAGGACAAATAATTCTCATTAATCGACGATCTTTCGTCGTAATTCTCAAAATCAAGTCAAGGAAAAGTAAAAGATACTCACCACTATCGCGATCGCCACCTCCCGTAAAGGAACGCCGAGTAGTCCTCGCCGGGAGAAGAAGGTCGTCGCCATTGGCACCAGCCAGTCCGCCTCCTCTCGGCCTCGGTGCAGGCTCCCCGAACATCGTCCTCGGAGGATCAACGGAACCGTCAACGTGTCACGAGAGCACCGACGAGCCAAACGCTCGCCCGGATACCACGGGACCCATCGACGTCCACAACAAAGAACCAGACTCGGGCTCCTAGGTCGAAGGACCTCGGCGACAAAAGGAGGCGCTCCAGCGTACTCCGCCCAAGTGTCAGGCACCCACTTGTGACAAGATAAGGCAAAGATCATTCCTATAATCAAGTGAAGGCAAAGGATAAGAAATATAAATGAATACGAGTGGGATACTCACGCCGCCACCAAGAAGGCGTTCCGTCCCGCCGGTAGACATTGTGCGAAGAGAGCTTGCTCTTCGTCCCCGGCACATCACCCAATCCTCACCACGGATAGGCCTTCTCCAGCGGCTCCGTCCTCTTGGGCGCGAGACTCGGGAAGTAAGAGTACACCCACGCCCGTTTGTAATGTAATAATCAATGACGATCTTTCGTGATTTAATAAAGAAAGGAATTTACCTTGGTCTAAAGGAAGGTTCATACCTCCAACAGAGTCCGTCCGATAAAGCGCCGTGAGAAGCCCCCTTCTCCATCAACTCCGGACGAACCATGGCCCTCATGAAGCGGATGAGGACCGAAAAACCAGCAAGTGACCCGTCCCAGGCGTCTAGGGAACTCAAAATCGAAAGAAAGGGAAGAAGCTTCGTCGATAGCCTCTCGCCCTTGTCTCCGAGGTAAATCGAAGACGAGAACCACCAAAGCCACGACGAGCCCTCCTGCACCAGACATGGAGGAGGAGGAGCCTCTCTCCCCATCGATCGTCACCGGCCGGGGTCTTCCCCGCAGTAGTCTCGGACGTAGGTACTGGTACCAAACCCGATCGCAACACCTTCGGCGACAAGTTCCAACCGATCAATCTCCTCGCCTCGGCCGAGTCCGCCCTCATGGCGCTCTCCGCCACACCATCTCCTCGGTCCCACACCTGGGACCGAAATCATGCCATAATCCTCCAGAGTAACTCCCACCTCACCGAAAGGCAGGTGAAACGTGGAAGTCGTATCCCAGAATCGGTCCAAGAAAGCGCGGACCAGGCTAAGGTTAGCCCGCACCTTCCTCTTCACGATATCCCTCCAGACCTGAACCAGAGGACCAAACGCTCCACGCTCGATCATGGCCCTCTCCTCCGCCGATGCCAGCCGCTCGTAGTGCTCTATCGCTTGTCGTGTAACCCGAGAACGACCTGATGTTCCCGGCCTCCTATAATGATTTGAAACAAAGCTATCTTTAGTTTTGGCTGAAATTTGCAAGAAATTTGAACTAAAAGAATGAAAGAGGATGAATAATGAGTAGTGAATTCCTATTTACCAGGCTCTTCACCGTCCTGTAGGACAGGTGACCCTCTGCAGCCCACACGAGGTGCCTACTCTCCCAGTCTCAGCCACGCAGAGCTCCTCTCACCGACGACCTCCTCGTCCGACGTTGGCCCGTCTCGGGATCTCCTCCTCCTCGACGCCTCCTCCTCGTGAAACTCGGCGCCATCACCGCAGCGGTGAAGGCCTGCTCTAAAGCCTCCTCAACAAGATCGACGTCTATCTCCATGGGAGTCCTCCCAGTAAAGCCTCATCACCCGCAACGTTAAAGTAAATTCAGGGCGCGTCACATGACGACAAGCCTTTGTTAAGGAGTTTTCGAGCCTTCGAGCCCAAAACCGCGCCTTTTTCCATGCCATATTTGGCCATATTCCCGCCAACCCAATCACTCATGTGATAAATTGGGTCAAGTCAAGTCCAAGTCAAAGCCTAGTTCCAGGTTCAAGTCGAAAATTCGGCAGCATTCCGCCATAACGGCGATTATGCCCTAGAAAGGTGTCCTGAAAAAGTTGTCACAAACAAAAATTTCGAGATGGTAGAAAGTTTACCCATCATCCAAGGATCCCAAATACCAAATTTCATCGCCAATTGGCATTCCTAAGGCTATTTTCGAAGCAATTTACGGTTCAGCTGTAAAACCGTCTCAAAATTCACTCAAGGGCTCAAAACTCGATGAAAATTCGAAGCAAATACATGGTTATGTTCCTAACATTGCCTACTATCCGTTTCTAACATCAATTTGGCATAGCAAATCCATTTGGGGGAAAAGCCCCAAATTTTCGATCAAAAGGGTCGAAAACCCTAGTTTTTACGGCTCAAAATTCAACAAATGTAGATGATTAATGCAAGATTGGAACACATACCTCGATTAGTCATGTTCAATGCAAGCTTTTGGATCAAACCTCGACGGAAATGGTGAATATTTGAGAGAGAAATTGCAAGAATTGTGTTTCGAAATAATGAAATACAATCCTTCTGAGTTCGCGTTTTTACGCAGAAATAGCCAAATTGGGAAAAAGACGCAGCAGGCGCTACGCCTCTTCCAAGAGACGCAGCTCTTGCTGCGCCTCTTCCTTGTGTTCCCTCCATACGGATTTTCAAAAATTCGTTATGAGTTCGTTATTTGTGGGCCCATCTTTGGTGCGCCTCTTCTTCAACGCTATTATATTCTTTTGGTCCGTTTCGATGATTTTCTTTCGTTCCGCCCGCATTTTATTCAAATGCAAAGCAAGATTTTTGCGAAGATTGCTCAAGATCATTATATCCGGTGCAGATATTATTTTGCGACTACTCACTCAAGATTTATCCCACAACGATCTAGATGTTCTAGTCGACAAAATATTCCCAAAGAGTTTGTTTGAGACCGACGCAGCGATTCAACCTCAAGTTTTGCCGAGTTCGCTTGAGACTAACGCAAGCGGATTCCCCGGCGCATTTCTACGACGTCCTGCCGCTTTCAATATTTCTTGTTTCCCAGAGAGTTCGACCAAAGTTCCCTCAGACCCTAATGCCTTCGACACCAAGTTATCTTCGGACCAAAGAGTTTTGCGAAGCGTCTTGATCCCGCTTCACCCAGGGGTATCTCGGTATGGTTTCTTCTTATGGTCAAGCGAGCTTCCTTACGTAGTCTAATGGACTTTAAACGACCCTCCTCGATAGTCGACGGACTCTAAAATGTTCCCGACGACAGTCCTTGGTTCGGACCCCTTGAGCGCCTCGCGTTGCCATAGTCGTCAAGTTGTAATCTTCGATTGACCTGATGGCTATACTTTGACTTTCGCCTTGTCCAAGGCTCGGTCAAAGTGGGGGCTCAGAGATACCTCATTTCCGCACCTCCCGCAAACCACCCGGTGATGATTGGGTCGCATGTTTGATTCGCGGAACGATTTGTGACATTCGTAAAGATTGTCGTCAAGTGATTACTCAAATATTAAATGTCAACCTCTTAGTTGTCATCTACGTCCCGATACGGTCGTTTTGGCAGTAATTAGAGTACATTCGGAGGCCGGGTCAAAAACCGTCTCCATTTTCTCGATAATCGTTAAATCCCGAGTCGAATGTTCGAATGTTCCTGGATATTTCTATTCCATATTTCATAAATTCTATCTTTTGGCAAATAATATCCCGTAATATTCATAAGATAATCGAATTATTTCCGTCCTACCATAACTCAAACGCGAAATCTTTCTTCAAATAGAGGAAACCTCCTCGGGAATAGACGCAGCCCAGTCTTTGCGCCTCTTCCAAGAGACGCAGTGGCTGTGCTGCGCCTCTTCCCAGCCCTTCTTTGCATGTCTCACGTATCTTTTTTTCATATCTTTCCGAGATTCACTTCCAAAGAGTCTCCGAAACCCTATTCCTCCGCGTGATTAGTATAAATAGGAGCCTTCGTTCCTCATATTTCTCACGCGAGTGTCCGCCCTTCTCTTCTCCCTTTGCATTCTAGACTTTGTTCTTACTAATTGGCGCCTACGTGCTTGGACTTCCGACCACGTAAGCTCGGATCCTTCCCGGTACCAGCCTCTCCGTTGCATGACCGACCAATTTGACCAACTACACTCAATCAACTTAAATTAATCAATCGTTTTCCTCTTACGAGGGCACTCTCTTTGCATTCGCGTCGAGCATTCACTAGTCGATATCTTAGTTCATCTCGTTTCACAACATGTAAGTCCGAGGGTGTATAATCCTCTTTTATTTATTGTATTTTATTTATCATATCATCGTTGTAAGATTTATGTCGAAAACACCATTAAAACCGATTTCCAAAACCGTGCTTTAAGACTCGTTTTTGCGGATTTCCATGAGACGACGTCGAGAAAAGACGCAGAATCGCGCGCCTCTTGAAAGAGCGCAGCTCTGCTGCGCCTCTTCGTGAGGCCGCCGATTCGCTTCTTTTCTTCTTCTTAAATCTCTTGTAATTCGTGTGTTTGTTATTTGTTTCGTTTATTTTCTTTAATTCTTCATCACAATAGTTTAATATTCACATGTATATTATATCACATAATTCATCATTCATTAATATGTTTTAATTATCACAAATCCGACTTAAATCCCTTATAATTCATATTTGCGGGTTTTCGTCATTAAATTCAAACCCGGGTTTTAGAGATTCAATTTGTTCATATTGAGTTTCTAGAATTCGTCATTGATATAATTTTCATCTGCTTATTCGCATATTCGTTGTATATCCGTCGTATTTAGCCTAATTGACTTATTTCAACAGAGAACTCATTAATGTTTCCATCATAATTTCATGTAAATAATCCGTTTGCATCCGTCTCATCCATGTTTATCGCTTTCATGACCATCATTGACATGTAATAAAAGTATTAATCACTTTCATCCGAGTAAATAATTTAATCGATCCATAAAATTACCAATTAACATTAACGATTTGCGATTCAAAACTTCACGGCCTGGGAACTCACCCTTGAACAGACGCAAGAATCCATCGCGCCTCTTCCGAGGGCACGATCTCTGCGCTGTTCCGGGGATGATTTCATCCCCGAACTCCGTTTACGCTTGACCTAGTTTAATTAGTCCACGTATTAACTAGCTATTATCCGTAATATCACGCTAATTCCTGTTCGTAATTTATTTCTTTTTATTCTTTTATTCTTTTTCTCAATCTATCCGTTTTAAAGGTATTTTCGACATAAATCGCCTATCCGTTGTAATTAATGTAATTTTCATTATTGTAATTTATGATTATTGTATTTCTTTTATTACTTGTATGTTTCCACATGTAAATCAACATTAAATTCCAACTTCGACCCAATTGTATGCTAATTACGTGTCAACCGACTTAGTTAATTCTCACATGCTAGGATTAAAACTTGGATGTTGCATTGCATGCATATAACCGACGATATATCAAGTACGAATAACTTCCCTAATCATTAGTAGAGGCCGCTATTGTAGGGTAATATCCGTATAAGACCCTCTAAATTTAGGACTATAACGTAAATTTAGCATGTGAATTATTGTCATAAAATGTAAATACAGCAATGAAACGATAAGTATAAAGAATCAACCTCGGGTCCTTTGATGCACGGCGTAAAGAACATAAATCAAACGAGATTCCCTCCTAATTGTTGCACCCAAGACTTGTCCGAGATATGCCCTTGTGCTAGATGGTGTTCTCCGATTGCCTTGCAATATTGGGAGAACTGATGTGAGTTTTTTGAGATGAGAGATCTCGGTTTTTCAGAGAAGAATGCTCTTCAAAACCCTAGTAATTTTTTGGCAAAATGAATTAGGTTAGACAAGAGGAGAAACTCTCCTTTTGTCTATGTGAGGCTCGGCCAAACCGAGTGAGAGGAGAGCTCGCGGGCTTTTTAATTTCCTCTTCACTTAAGCTCGCGGTCCGGTCCAAAACTCGCTAAGTGTATATGACGCGGTTTTTACTTATCGTCATCGGTTATCGGCTATTAGAACATCAACTAATAACACGGGTTAGTTGAAGTATTAATACATGTCCGACAAAGACGATATTGTATAATTTATTCAATATACATTAATTAAATATAAATCGCTTATATTTAATTTTACGAATTAACTGGTTAATTCGCCTTAGCCCATGATATTTAATCCGTATTAAATATAATATCTCAACATCACATTTTGACTAATTACTAGTCAAATAACTCGACTAATCGGTTAGTCGATTTGCATCTACATGACTGTATTTTCATACCGTCACGTCTCTCAAACGTATACTATAGGTGTGACTTTTAGGGACCAGTTGATCACCGCCATCTGTATGACAATAACGTCAAACTTATCTAGCAAGCCAACCGTTATTGATAAACGTGGATCAACTGATAATAATACCAAAAGTATGCCCTTTGATCCTTTTAGAGGTTTATAAGTCCTTGCACTAACTGTTAAGGACACCAACCCCAACAGCTATCGAGGCGGGCGGGATTAGGTGTTCGATCAAAAGAGCTTCCTAATACGTACCCTCACCCCTTACTCCAGATCTCCGTGAGCACCCGTGTTCATTGGCATCCACGAGAGTCATTCTAGACATAGAATGCTAAGAGTAACGATTGCTTAGTGTTCATGTCACTACTTTGTGTCTTGACATGACACGAGGTATTCGAACGGTTCCAATTTCCCATAAAAATTGGTGGCGACTCCTTACAAAATGCAAACGCTTGTTTTTCGACCTTCACCAAGCGCCCCCGTGGGCGGCCCGCTGTCCACAACAAGATATCACCTCAACTTGGAATTACAGCAATATCATTTCTAGAACTCGACTTATGTCAGTTTTAATACGACCCTTCCGTAATCGTTCTTTATACAAATCAAGTTTCCTAAGCCAAAACAACTTGAACATACATAAGGCAACAATAACAATTCAATACCTCCAAAAACCAGTACATAATTGAACATTTATCATACTCACATTAAAATTAAACACGATATTCACATATATAGACGCATGACCTTAATCACATGATTCTACCAACAATCAAGCATTAAAATCATAATGTTCATATGCACATGTACAACTACCATACTTCATGCTCAACATTGTATTAAACAGGTACCATGATCACATTCTTCATGCTCAATATCAATCAGATATGAATTTACAATTCACCCTTCATATTTTACCATGTTTCAACACTTAACATGCCAACATATTCCATGCTCAAAGTTTAACATAAACAATCCTCGATACATCTTTCAACAACTATTAAATTCCACTTCTTTCATCATTTCATCAAACCATGAACAAGATTCAAACTATAGGTATCAAACACACATGACTCAAACTTACAACAGTTTTCCCCCCATGTGACCGGCTTGAGGTCGTAAGTGCCTTAGTGCGACTCCGGGACGTCTCCCAAGTCTTTAAGGTAGCTCCAAACAACTCTCCCCGGGTTCATTTTATTTAGACTCCCTAAGTTCATTGGGTTCATTAGTTTTAGGTGCCAGAATCTTCGGCTCTGATACCACTTTGTAACACCCCCTCATACCAAGGTACCTTACCAAGGACTACCCTAGCATGAAAGGTCGTTACCATCTCGGTTTCCCGAGGTTAGTATATCAAAGTTACCATATCCAAACAACCTTTATTAAAGTATAAAGACTTAGTGATTACATGTTTTCAAAATCAACCAAACATTAACTATAAAAGGTCTAACAACTACAGAGAATGTAAGCAAAGTCATTTAACGGCGGAAGCTAGACTCGTGTGGTGACTCCCCATGATTGTTCCATAGCTAAACATCTGCATTACCTGTAACAATCTGCTCACCATCCCCGAATGGATCACCGCAGGTTTTACAAAACAACAACCGGGGTCAGTTACCGTTCAATCAAGATAAGACAAACAAACCATGTAACCGATTGATCATCCTCCATCCCCGGTCTCCCGATCTCACACAGTAACCGACTACACACCGAAGTGTGTAGCCCTGCCAGATTACCCATCGCAACAGGTAATCCTCGCCGCCAGTGGGTGACCGCAGCCCATCCCCACCTAATCCAGCTCATCAACGAGCGACTAACAATCCCTGTCCCTTAATGTGCACATCCCCTCCCGTGACGGGTTCCACGGAGGGCGAACTAGGGTGTGAAGCCACTCCCGCAAGTGTCTCCACCACAATCACACACACCACAGCATCACAGCTGTCACAACACCACAACCGTCACAACACAACCACATCACCACCGTCATCACATCACCCATACTCCGATGATCAGCAAATAACAACAATTACAACACAAGCACAATCTTAAATCAATTAACAGTAACTGAGTAGGGAAACCCTACCTTTTCGCAATCCGCTTACGCTGCAATCAACCATACAAATGCATAACAAATATCACGTCGTCACCTACAACAACAATCACATAATTCTAATTACTAACTGCAAAATCCCATTTTCCCCAATTCATGAATAAAGACAAACCCTAGAATTAATCACCAACAACATAGGGATAAAGACTTACCAGCGAAAGAATGAAGGATTGAATGCGATTGCTAAGATTGTTCACGCACACACACACACAGGGCAGATTTGGAGAGGATTTGAGCGTCGTTTGAGTAATTAGGTTTTATGAAATGTAATTAAAAACTATTTTGCGTTTATAAATAACTCTAATCCTTTCTAAATCAACCGCAGAAAATATTACCCGTCAGACCGGATACTCGGTCGAGTATAGGGTATACTCGGCCGAGTATCCTCTACTCGGTCGAGTATACATCATACTCGGCCGACTATTCCTCGGCAGTAGCCAAACAGAATACATACATAGCACTACTCGGCAGAGTAGGCTCTACTCGGTCGAGTAGGCTCTACTCGGTCGAGTACTTAGCTTAATAAAATCTGTAATATTACACCTATAAAAAAAAAGAATTAAGGGCTTCAAAGCTTGTAGTTTAGGGGTGCGCTTCTTCCAGAACCTATACTTTGTTCTGCAAGAATGGCTTTCTCTGATTCTGATAGAGGCTCGCTTCGCTTTTGTTTCATTTGGATAGGAGTAGGTGCTTGCTGCTCGCTCGATGTATACTAAATGAGCAACACTATCTTTACTTAATCTTAAGTAATAAGTAAATTGAAGTAAAATCCATGAAGTGAACAGCCCAACCTTTGAAGCTTTGCCAAGCAATCGGTATCGATTGTTGAAGTCAAGGCTTCAACCTAATTCCAAAACACGCTTATAGTATAGGAAAAGCTTCTCTTTGATAGCGGTCATAGGGGTTCTGAAAGGGTCTGATCTAGAGATTGAACCTTTTTCAAATCAAAAGGTATTAAGGGGCGAGGGCGGATGTAGCCAAGTGGATCAAGGCAGTGGATTGTGAATCCACCACGCGTGGGTTCAATCCCCGTCGTTCGTCCATCAATAAATGGGCCATTTGTTACGAAGACACAAAGCAAACCTATAAAGCATTTTTTCAGCAAGCAAGTCATCTCGAGGCTTTCAAACGCATACAAGCAATTGGTATCCGATTAAAACATTGAAACCATTCACCTTGCCTACTTGCTGAAAGCACAAACAAAACAAATGAGTTAAAGCGCATTCAGATATGAGACATTAACCTTATAACCCAAGTAGAGTTAATCCCAAAGGCATATAAGCCAAGGGACCAAGGGACCAAGGGTGCCAAGGGAAAGCCACTCAATTCTAGTAAGTCAGATAACAAACGTATCAAACGGCAGCAGGGGCTGGAGAAACCTATTTTGGGGCCACAAACTCTTCCTTTGCATCTGATTCTGCTTTTGAAATTATTATTTTTTTAAATTTAACGAGATTCGTCTTTTGACTTACCCTATTTTCTTAGAACAGGATGAGACTAAGCCGAAGCATCTTCCTAAGAAAACGCGTGCCTTTCACGCGTTACTACAAGTTACAGGATAAAAGGGTACAAAATGAATTACTCTTTCGTGTGTAAAAGCTCCAATTAAGCCTGCTTTTACAGTTTACATAAACCCAAGAATGAAGTGGATGAGCTTCTTTTTACCTTTCTCCCCTTAAAAATAAGAGTGGCTTCTTTTTTATCTTTTGCTAAAGCGTCAACTTCCTGTAGTGTAAAGGTAGAGCAAGAGACGTACGTTTCCTTAGAAAGCTGGGATTTTCCCGATAAAGCCTTTTGATACCGTCGTCGGGTACCAAAAATAAAGTACCTAGTTACACTAACAGAGGTCAGCGGTAAGTAGGGTCGATCTCCACAGGGAGGCGGTCACTATCTACTTGTCTATACGGTCTGTCTACGTCATAAGTTGGGGGTTTTAAATTGAATGTTGAAACTAAACTAATAGGATTAAGGCAAGAGGAAATAAAAAGAGAGATTAACAATAAGAAAAGGGAACGAGGATGTCGGGTCATCAATGATTATCGGTCAATTGCAGCTAAGGTCACAGATCAGTCAGTTGTATCGGTCTAAGGGGCAACGAATATCTCTTTCCGGTCTCAATTCGCCCTAAAACACTAATAGCTTAGCTTCCGCCCTCACTAAAGTGCCCTAATGCTCACTGCAGGTCTCACCCCTTCCAACCTTTCGGTCTAGGTCAAGGCTTACCAATGTTAAATAAGCTAATTACATCGATTCAATCAACTAGTTACAATTAAGAGCAGTGATAAACAACAGAGACATAATAACAACGACAGATCTGCAAACTAATTAGCAATTAACAATAATCATCGACTCCCCTAATCCTAGCAAGGAGAATTAGCTAGACATAAGTGAAAAAAGAGCAAGAACAAAGGGAAGAGAAATAATAAACATTAACTAAAGAGAGAAAAGGGGAAAAGAGAATTACAGAGAAAAGATCCGGAAAAGGGAAGGAAAGCAGTCAACAGTAGAAAACAGAAAAGAAATTATGAAGTGTCAAGGAACAAGCGTCCAAGATGTCCCCCTATGTTTCTATTGTCATCCTTTATATAGCAAAGACGATTTTTATTTACCCTAATAACGAAATAAAACTAAAAAGCCCGAGCCTAATAGCAAACAACTCGATCGAGGACTTTTATATCACTCGATCGAGCAAATCCAAGCTAAAACCTCTCGATCGAGTACTTTAGGTACTCGATCGAACACTTATTAAATAGGCACTACTCGATCGAATAGAAAAAGGAGTCGATCGAACACAATTGTACTCGATCGAGTACTTCCAAGCGGGCAATTCCTACTTCGCGCACTGAACTTCAAACGACTGTCATTTCTTTGTTTCTTGGGCAAACAGGGCGTTTCCGGTGGCGTTGGAAAGCTATGAGGACATTATTTCATCTGCAATTAGAATCACCTGAAAATATATTGTAGAACTCGAGATATGACTCTTCAAAGTAGGCACTAGCAATTTGAAGTTCTTCCTTTGCTCGCCTAGCTAACTTACTTCTTTGTGCATCTCAAAATAGTAGTCTTAAGGCTCCGACTCAACTCATCTCCTAAATGCATGCATAGTGACATGTTTTAGGCTTGATCCCTCCCCTACCTCAACTCATTTCTAGGGGGAGCAAGCGGAAGAAATAGGCGAGCAGAATATTCTAAGTATAAGTACGAGCGAAAGCCCTGGGCCACGGAAAAAAATGCTTAAAAGCGGTTCTTCGTGGCAGTGAGTTAAGGAGCTTTATAATTATATTAAAAGGAGAAAGGACGTAGCAAGCTAATGAAACTGAAGCCTCGGATAAAACCTCTGATTAAGAAGTTGAACCCCATAGTCTAGAGTCTAGGATCAAGGCATAAAGAGCCTTTCTTTTTGTTCGAATAATGCTTGCTTTACTTGTGTTCTAATGTTCCTAACATTACATTACACATTACATTAGTAGAATTCTCTTGCTCACCGGCAGCTGTTGCTGGAGAAGTCTCTGGAGCAACAGTATCGGGAGCAGCCGTATCATCTTCGTAAAGGAGCAGCCTGTATCATCTTCTGACTCCTAGTCAGTTTGGTCGATTCCTAGTCGGTTCGGGCCAACCTCGTGTTAGGAGTTTAACTTGCTAGCCGTCTGTCGGGCAAGAGCCAAATCATATTCTTTCTTAACAACTGGAAAAAGAACCTCTCATATTATATTATAAAGGACGATGATACTGATAGCGATATTGCAGCTAAATCGATCTCGTATGATTGATATTACCTATTAGATTGGTAGGTAATGACGGCACGAGGCAATCCCAAGAATGACGGCATGAGCCAAACCAGTTCATTTTTTCAAGGGAATTGCTTTCGAAGTTCGAACGTGATGTAGCTAGATGTTTTATTAAGCCCATACATCCGATTCGACATCCTATTCTCGATAGATTATGTCACACTAGTCTTTTTGGCCTTATACCTCCTCCTTTCAACAAGAAGCATGACAAATAAGTCAATTATGGATAACACTCTTATTAAGGATATAAGAAAGGGGCAGACCCGACTGAGGAAAAAAAGAACTACTATGTCAAGCCGCTTGAAAAAAGAACTCTCACTCCAAGAATTCTCGCCTCTGATTTTGAGTCGGGGGTCCATGTTCTATCCACTAAACATGTCAAAAAATGATTCATAGATTAGCGTTGTAGGAACCGGTCATATTTGAAACGACGAATATAAGTTTTGCAGACTCATGCCTTAGCCACTTGGCTACGGTTCCCTATCAATTCTATGTCTTTCTTCCTTGTCCGACTTTGCTTCACAGGGTGAGACCAAGAATAACAGATGCCGAAATTCTTTGGGAGAAAGGACACAACATAGGTGGAGATGGATTTTAATAAAGACTATATAAAACTTGAGAATCTAAGAGTTCCCCCTGCCTGAACCTTTTCCGTGGCGACAGTATAAAGAATCATTTAGGGATTTGTTGATGATCCATGATTACACAGTTGATCAAGCCTCTGAAACCGGACTGTTTCTTCCCTCTCAATTCCATCTATATCGCAAACCCGAACCTGAAATATGAATGACCCAAAATTTTTTTTTTAGAGTTTTTAAAGTTTTAAAATTTTTAAAAGTTTTTAAAGTTTTTAAATTTAAAGGATAGGACCTAAGGACACTCTTCTCTGGATGTCAAATCAGTTGCGAAGGACTACTGTCGGATTAAAAAGTTCTAGGTGGCATTCCTTTGTTTACAAAATCACGTATGTAAATAAGAAGGCCAAGTCCTGCTGAACTCTCATTCCCTTGACCATATGGGCTACTAGCCCCGTTTTTGTCCACGCCTATGCCAACAGGGGCATAAGTTAATATCCCGAAACGAGGATAGTAAGAAGACTTTATTTCTACGGGCTCTATATTCCATTATAACGCATATTACTATTATTATCATTGCACCAGCAGCCATATCGCAATCATAAGACTTGTAGCGGAAGGCACCAGCCGCGTAATAAGATCTATGAATCTGATTCATCAAATCTGGGTTGTTATAAAGCCCCTTTCCTTTTATAATATTTGGGAAATCTTCCCACGTCTCATCTCTTAGATGGTAAAAAGTATCATCACCACACCTATCATTGGTTTCAGCTCTATAACAGTTGGCTCAATAACTCATACCAACCTCAAAGAGAGGAAGACTCTGAAAGAGATCACACTCATGGAAATGCAAGATTCCACTGCGATAGATACGACCTTGGAAGTCAATAGCAGTGGGAAGATATATCATAAAACCCCTATATGCATAAGCCATCTCCAATACATTTTGCTCATAACGAGCCCTTTGGAAGTTATACTCAAGTATGTGCACGATACTATTAAGAATATACATCTTTTGAAAATTCTCACTCACCTTACTACGCAAATCGCGGATTATGTCTATCGCAACCTTAAAATCGATATGGTTCAGAAAAGCAGGCATGAGAAAGCCTAATCTAACCAAATATTCATTACGAGTCAAGAGAAAATTGAGATATCCCTCATTAGTAATAAAAGGCTGCTTTTGTAGCGTATTCGTAACCTTACAAAGCTGTTCAGCCCGTTTATGGGTGCTTAATAGTTCATTCTCACCAAAATATACAAAGAAATGTTCCGCCATTTTGCCTAGTAAAAGCCTAAAACTATCGCCATAGTAGGGCGGGATTCATATATGTTTGTCTGTTCTTTCCGTGTAGTGGTCTAATCCTCTCCAATTTCGTAAGGAAGTATGAAAAGTAGGCCCCTAGCCTTTATCTTTATCTTAATCTTATTCTTCGTCTAAGGGCGCTTTTGCCTTTGAGTTCAATCCTATCAGTTCTTCCAACAGTCTTTGTTCATCTAGTCTTTCTATTGTTGTCAATCTTGGAAGTCGTGTAAGCCAACCATTGGTCCATTCAGAAAATAGTTCAATCCGTAGAGGATAATTGTCTTCTAGAAGAATGCGCTTCACTTTCTTTAAGACTTTTCCTTCTAATTACATATCGGAGAATGGCCTTGTCTTTGGGGGTCATTTTTTGAGTGAGCGAGGGAATCGTTTTCTGGGTCTGGAACCATCTCCCTAGCCTTTAGTCTGGGGCACCTTGCCCTTCTTTCCTTTATTTGTTGGCTCACCTGAAGCAAGGAATTTTTTTCCTTCTTTCCCTATCTTTGTCCAGAAAAAAACTAAAGAGGACTTCCTTTCTTTCTCGAACTTTTTGGTTTATTAGCGTTATTAAGCAAACTAATTAGATAATTAGCGTTGAGTTGAAATTATTTACGTTTCTAGTGTCCACGTCATCACTTTATTTTTTTTCGCAGATTTTCAACAAAGCCGCTAATGTTCTTAGCGGCTTTGTCAACTTTTAAAAAAAAAAAAAGCAAACACCATAAGCCGCTGAGGTTCTTAGCGGCTTTACATGAGGAAATTGGAAAAAAAATGCTGAAGCAATCCAGTAGCTACTGGACTCCAGAAATGCGAAAAAACAGACAAAGCCGCTGAGGACCTTAGCGGCTTTGTGTAATTTTCACAAAAAAAAAAAAAACCCCCTAAGCCGAGGACCTTAGCGGCTTTCCTAAGTTTTTGAAAAAAAAAAAGCTGCAATCGCAGCCTACCTCCCACCCACGATTTGGGACCAAATACAATAACGAAACCCAAATAAAGCTCCAAACTCAGCATGAACAATCACACACACACATGATTGAATTTCCGAAAACATGTTTCATTTGATTGAAAACGTAAAATAAAAGATAGTGCATACAAAGTACTTATAAGGTACCAAATCTAAAGTTCAAACAAAGTAGCTAAAAGTGTTTTACATTGTTAACAATTCCAACTAATTTTACTTTGAAATCAAACTAATCTTAGGCCAATCTCGAGCGTGGCCTCTTTCCTTTTTGTCTTGAAGTTGAACCGCTCGGTGTCGCCTCCTCTTGGATAGGGGTAAGTTGAACCGCTCGGTGTCGTAAGTCATATCTTCGAGGTTCATTGTGTGGAGGGCTTGGATGATCGGCCTCGGTAGGTAGGATTAGATGCCCGTGTCCCGTCCGTTGCAAGCACTCGAGTGACATTGACTGCATTTCTTTCACCATGTTTACATGTGATAGTGGCACACCATCCGGCATCTCACCAAGCATAGTTGTGGCACGTTCATAGTTGTATACATGACCTTGACTCTACAAAATTGAACAAATAACAAATTATACAAAGGTTGTTAAAAATAATTAAATAGCAAACATGTAAAGGTTGGTAAAAATAATTAAATAGCAAACAAAAAAAATTATAGAAAGAATTACTTACAAGTAACATATTGTCCGCCGCATTTGGATAGAAATTGTGTCTCTTCTCATATAAATCCTTGTTTTGTGTCTGGGCACTAAGCGGGCTAATGACTAGACGAGTGATGTTACGATACCATTCTAGGTATGGATCATTGTAGTCAAGATAACCCTTGTAGGGAAGACCGCGAGGAGTCAATCTTGATTTGCGGTTGTTCCACTTGTCAATGCTCAATCTATGCAATTCCTCATAATTAGTCGCATTTCCCCGTCGATCTATCTTGTGCAACTTCTTAGAAGTCTTGCACGAATTGGGTAGCGTTGGATGCCAACCAAATTGCCTAACAACCCTCTCCGCATAATGCCACTCAACCGCCTCAAAGCAAATGAGTGGTGCATTTACAATCCACTCATAAGGGTCTTCGGTACAAATGTCGGGGAGAAGGGCAAGGACTTCCCTAGAGTATGGTTCCCAAGTAAACATGGAGTCGGTCATAGTATCAAGAGCATGCTTAATTGTGACTAATCCAAGCAAGTGATCCGTATAAGAACGGTCTACTCTTAGCCACCTACAACCTAGAGGGTCAACACCCGGGACTACTTGTGAACCAATAGGGTTCTCTTCCCCCTCTATTTGAGGTAACATAATGGTTGGACGACCAATAGATATATGCTCCCAAGACCAAAGTTGCATTAGGAGAAGACAACCACCTATCTCAATGCTTCCTCTCCTAGAAGCCGTACACAAATGTCTATACAAGTAAGCAAGTGTCGCACTCCCCCAACTATATTCATTCAATCTATCCAAATTGATCAAAAGGGGGAAGTATAACAATTGTACTCTATTCCCACTTTTATCCGGAAAGAGCACCGTACCAATCAAGTATAACAAATAAGCCCTCACAAATCTATGTACTCGCACCTCACTAGCATCTTCGGGTAGGTCTTGGTAATGGGTTCTTAACCAAGATAACTTCAATGTGTTACCCTTTAATGCCTCGGGAGGTGGCCGCCTACCTAGGTGCTCATTCAATAACTCGGACCAAATATAATCACTTTTGCCCGTGATAGGCAACCCACCCACTTTTAGACCCAACAAAACACCGACATCTTGCAAAGTGATGGTGGCTTCTCCAACCGGTAAATGGAAAGTGTGGGTTTCTTGTCTCCAACGCTCAACTAATGCAGTTATCATATCGGGACGGGCGACAACATAAACTAACCTATGAATACCATGAAATTGTGTTCCACTAATAAAATTCTCGACGTAGGGAGCAACGGTGAATTTATTTTTGGAAAATAAATGATTTCTACATTTGAGTGTGCCGACATCCTTCAAAATAAATAAAAAGAAGTATAAAAACCCATTTGACCTTAACAAATCATTTAAAAAAAATAAATATAACATAGTGAATAAAATGACGACATATTACCTCTCCCTCCCAAATGTTCGTGCTTCTATGGTCCGATTTTGCAAGGTGAGAACGCTAGGATCCACTGGGCCCGGCTCCATTTGACCTTCACAAATCATTAATAAAATTACATCAAACTACAAAATAAAAATAACATGGTTTATAAAAAAATAATGACAAAATATTAATAACATGGTTTATAAAAAGAATAATTACCCCCTTGTTGGACATGACCGCTTGTTATGACCCTCTACATTGCATAAACTACAACTATAAGAGGACTTGGAATTCTCATCCATTTCATTACGAATTCTTTTTGATATTGGTCTTCCCCTTCCTCTCACCTTAGCATAATTTGGAATCAATGTTTTATCCGTCCATGGTCTCCAATAACCCTCATCCGGAATTGGTTGAAAGATTGTGCGATAACTACCATGGTATTCCCCTAAGAGTACAAAGGGTCAACAAATTGATCCACGTCGATCGAAAAAGCACGACATACCGCCATTACATGTGAACAAGGATAATGAAAGTTTTGCCACTTATTACAAGTACAAGTCCCTTCATTCAATCGCACCGTGTGGCTTCTCCCGGCACGATTTCCACTCCTACGACCTTGACATGTAGACACTTGATAAAGGCCCGTCTCAAAATCATGTTCATTAACTTCATGGTGGGCGGCTATTTCTTCAATTTCATCTAGTGTCTTAGTAACTTTGTCCGACCATTTCAACCCACCTAACAACCTATCCCTTGTCAATTTTCTTCTCTCAACAAAATACTTGTTAACTCGGGTAAAAGTGGCTTTTACAAGGGCTTGAATTGGGAGAAATCTTACCCCCTTCAAAACACCATTGAAACATTCACTCATATTTGTTGTTTTCAAACCATATCTCTTCCCACCATCGTGAGCAAGAGACCACTTGCTTGGAGGGATGCTATCTAACAACGCTCTAGCATTCGCATTGATCAAACCTATTTTCTCCATACCTAAGTCAAATTTTCTAATTTGATGTTGCATTGCGGTCTCCGAGAAAGTTGATTTTAAATCGGAATCTTTGAACATCTTGTTGATATTTGATGCATGATGTCTAATACAATACCTATGAAAAGCGTATGGCTCTTCCCAACCACTTCCCGGTTGACTCATTGACTTCAAAATACCTCCCTGGCGATCGGACAAGACACAAAGACCTCTACGATTTGTCACATAATGTCTTATGCAAGCCAAAAACCAACTCCAATTCTCATAGTTCTCCTTCTCAACAATGGCAAACGCTAACGGAAAGAGTTGTTCATTTGCATCAACTCCCATTGCAATCAACATAGTCCCACTATATTTACCATAAAGATGAGTGCCATCTATGGTAATTATTGGCCTACAATGTGGGAAGCCTTTGATCGAGGGACCAAATGACCAAAAAACTTTATCAAATTGTTGGACATTGGGATCATTAGTGGGCTTATTGACAAAATGGACGGCGGTTCCCGGATTAACCTCTTTTAAAGCATCTAAGTAACGGGGAAGATAAGCATAAGATTCCTCCCAATCTCCATAAAGATCCGCCATAGCTCTTTGTTTTGCCATCCAAGTCTTCCAATAAGAGATCTTGAAGTTGAACTCCTTTGTTATGGATGCCCTTAACAAATTCACCTTAGCCCCCCAATCTTCTTTCACAAGATGCTTAATAGCATTGCTAATAAACTCACCCCTTAAATTTGGATGATCAAGAGATGGTTTCCGAACCACACAAGAAGCTTCATGTGGCCCTTCGTATGACACAATTGTGAAAACATCCATATGGATTTTTTTTTAGTGGCTCTCAAATACCAACTACAAGGTGACGGTTGTCTATTACATTTATAAGTCACGGTGTGAGGTCTTGATTCGGCAATTTTATAAACTTGGTTTCTAGCCACGTTGTAGGTTGTCACAACTTGTCGCAAAAGCTCTTTGCTTGCAAAATCTTGCCCCTTACTAAATTCCTCACCACTCTTAAATGGAGCCACACATGACTTATACCAACTATTTTCATGCCCAACATCTAAAACTCCAAGTTCGATAAATTGGGTGTTAGTACATGGTTGAGAAACAAGGTCTACCATATCATCCTCACTCAACAAAAGCAATGCATCCTCCTCTTCAATCCCATTTTCAATCTCATCTCCAAAAATATTACCATCTATGGCCACTTCGTCAACATGATTACTTGACAAAGACACATGCCAATTAGGATCCTCAACTTGACTAAGCATATTTGTGAATGACAAATTAGGATCTTCTTCAATAGGCTTTAACTCGATAAACAAATCCATGGAACCGGCTTTTGATTGACACACAATTGCCCACAAAGCTTTCAAACTACGATCATTATTCAAGGATACTACTTTGTAACCTCTTACACTTGGAAATTTCATTTTGATATTTAGCTCAAATTTTGATCTATCAACCTCTAAAGACTCATAAATTTCATTCTTGAGCTCATTAAAACTAATATTACTACTAACAAGAACAAAAGTTTCACAACCACCCTTATAGCTAATATCTTCACCATTTACCACAACTTCACCATTCCACCAACAAGTCAAAGGGTAATTATTCACCTCCATTGTAAATAATCAAACTAAATACTAAGCACAACAATCAATCTACTAATTTCAACAATTACAAACTAAATAAAACGAAATTACTAATTAAAAACTAGATAAAACGAAATTACTAATCAAAATAAATCGAAATTTGTAAACAAAAGTTGGGGATTAATTGCTACTCTATGCACGAAACTAGTACATTGAGGGATGAATTAATACCTTTAGATGAATATAGGATGAACTAGGTTGATGGATAGCAAATGATTAAAAGAAATTAGGACGAATTTGGATGACAATTTGGGGTTTTCGCAACTTAGGGTTTCGAAAATAAAATTGGGGATTTTCTGGGTTTGTGTAAATAAGGGAGTGATTGTGTTTACTCGGGTTTTTTTTTTATATAAGAGGAAAAGCCGCCATCTTTCTCAGCGGCTTTGCCCAATTTCAGTTTTTTTTTACGCACTTTGCTAAGCCGCCCAGGTTCTTAGCGGCTTCTCTTGTTTTTTGTCTTGTAATTTTTTTTTTAATGAATCCTTGCAAAGCCGCTAAGAACCTCAGCGGCTTTGCTATTTGTACCCATTTTTTTGCACTCCAGTAGCTAATGTAACTTGAGGACGAAATTTTTCAAGAATAAAAGAGGCAAGCCGCTAAGAAGTATAGCGGCTTTGCCAAAAAATTGGAAAAAAAAAATCAGCGATGACGTGGACACTAGTAACCAAATTATGTTAAATTAAACGCTAATTGTCAAATTAAGTGGATAATTAACACTAATTACCCAAAAAGTTCTTCTTTCTCTCAGTTAATTCCGTACGTATCCTATTATATTTCCAAAAACTAGCTGTCAATGCATTCCTATGAGTCTGCATTTCTTTCTTTCTTCCATTAGTTGATGAAGTGTCTCATTAGTTATGGTTCACGATCTTTTTTTTTTATCTTGTCCTTACTTATGAAAGTAAGTAAATTGGCATTGGTAATTATATTTAGAATTTGCTCAAAGCACGTAACCTAATAAATGCACCTATTCTCCTAAATCAAAACAAAAGGGATTCTATGGGTCAAAGGACTTTTTAGCCCTAAAGGACCTTTCCCCTTAAGGCTTGACAAGTTCAGCAAAACTGTAGAGAAAGCGGACTACACCTAGCTTAACCTATCCGATTCAAAAAGAGCTTGGATTGCTGCCTTTGTTCTCGCTCAAGCTAAATCTCAGTCTGCTAGCTTAAGTCGCAAGTTAAGTAGTAGAGATCACTCTTTATGGATCAGATATGGATCGTAAGTAGCTCAAGCAAGCACATTAAAAATGAAAGGGGATTTCTGCCTTTAGAGACAGACCTTTGTTTAGAGAGAGATTTACAGAGAGATTTCAAGCAAGGGAAGTTCAACCTGCTACGGAGGAGGTTTAGACTTCCTGAGAGCATACAATAAAAGAAAGCTTTTCGGCAGTGAAGTGACATGATGCGCATTTATTTCGGTTGAATAAAGCCCAGCTCCAAAAGGAGAGTCCCGCTTCATTCTTTCTCTCGCGGAGTGTTGGCAGGGGAGGGATCAGTCGTTTGTGATTTGATGTCAGATAGGGGGCGCCCTACGTTATGAGTACAATTGTCTTGGATAAGCACACCAATCACCCTCTTCCCATTGTTAAGTAAAAGAATACCACCCACCAGCAGCATATTCCAAGTATAAGTGCGAGCGAAAGCCATGGGCCTGGGAAAAAAATGCTTAAAAGCGGCTCTTCGAGGGAGTGAGTTGAGGAGCTTTATAATTATAGTAAAAGGAGAAAGGACGTAGCAAGCAATTGAAACTGAAGCCCCGGATGAAACCTCTGCTTAAGAAGTTGAACCCCATACTCTAGAGTCTAGGATTCAGGTATAAAGAGCCATTCTTTTTGTTCGAATAATGCTTGCTTTACTTGTGTTCTAATGTTCTAACATTACATTACACATTACATTAGTAGAATTCTCTTGCTCACCGGCAGTTGTTGCTGGAGAAGTCTTTGGAGCAGCAGTATCGGGAGCAGCCCGTATCATATTCCGACTTCTAGTCAGTTCGGTCGATTCCTAGTCAGTTCGGGCCAACCTCGTGTTAGGAGTTTAACTTGCTAGCCGTTAGTCAGGCAAGAGCCCAATTATATTCTTTCTTAACAACTAGAAAAAGATCGTCTCGTATTATATTATAAAGGACGATGATATTGATAGCGATATTACAGCTAAATCGATCTCCTATGATTGATATTACCTATTAGATTGATAGGGAATGACGGCACGAGGCAAGCCAAAGAATGACGGCACGAGCCAAACCAATTCATTTTTTCAAGGGAATTGCTTTCGAGCGTGATGTAGCTAGAGGTTTTATTAAGCCCATACATCCGATTCGACATCCTATTCTTGACAGATTATGTCACACTAGTCTTTTTGGCCTTATACCTCCTCCTTTCAACAGCATGGCAAATAAGTCAATCATGGATAACACTCTTATTAAGGATAGAAGAAAGGGGCAGACCTGACGGAGGAAAAAAAGAACTACTGTGTCAAGCTGCTTGAATAAAGAAAGTCTCACTCCAAGAATTCTCGCCTCTGATTTTGAGCCGGGGGTCCCTATTCAATCCACTAAACATGTCAAAAATTGATTGCTAGATTGGCACTGTAGGAACCGGTCGGATTCGAACCGACGAATATAAGTTTTGCAAACTCGTGCCTTAGCCACTTGGCTACGGTTCCCTATCAATTCTATGTCTTTCTTCCTTGTCCGACTTTGCTTCCCAGGGTGAGACCAAGAATAACAGATGCCGAAATGCTTTGGGAGAGAGGACACAACATAGGTGGAGATGGATTTAATAAAGACTATATAAAACTTGAGAATCTAAGAGTTCCCCCTGCCTGAACCTTTTCCTTGGCGACAGTATAAAGAAGCATTTAGGGATTTGTTGATGATTCATGATTACACAGATGATCAAGCCTCTGAAACCAGACTCTTTCTTCCCTCTCGATTCCATCTGTATCCCGAAACCGAACCTGAAATTTGAATGACCTGGAATTTTTTTTTAAAATAAGTTTTTAAAGTTTAAGGCTGGGACCTAAGGACTCTCTTCTCTGGATGTCAAATCAATTGCGAAGGACTGGCGTCGGATTGAAAAGTTGTAGGTGGCATTCCTTTGTTTACGAAATCCCGTATTTAAATAAGAAGGCCAAGTCCTGCTGAACTCTCTTTCCCTTGAGCTTATGGGCTACTAGCCCCGTTTTTGTCCACGCCTATTGGCAACAGGGGCATAAGTTAATATCCCGGAGCGAGGATAGTAAAAAGACTTTATTTCTACGGGCTCTATATTGCGTTATAACGCCATTTATTACAATTATCTATGCACTAGCAGCCATATCGCACTCATAAGACTTGTAGTGGAAGCCACCAGCCGCGTAATAAGATCTATGAATATGGTTCATCAAACCTGGGTTGTTATAAAGCACCTTTACTTTTATAATATCTTGGAAATATTCCCGCGTCTCATCTCTTAGATGGTAAAAAGTATCCTCACCACACCTATTTATGGTTTCAGCTCTATAACAGTTGGCTCCATAACTCATACCAACATCAAAGAGAAGAAGACTCCGAGAGAGATCACGCTCGTGGAAATGCAAGATTCCAGTGCGATAGATACGACCTCGGAATTCAATAGCAGCGGGAAGATATATCCTAAAACCCCTATATTCATAAGCCATCTCCAATACACTTTGCTCATAACGAGCCCTTTGGATGTTATACTCAAGTATGTGCACGATACTGTTAAGAGTATACGTCTTTTGAAAATTCTCACTCTCCTTACTACGCAAATCGTGGATTATATCTATTGCAAACTTAAAATCGACATGGTTCAGAAAAGCAGGCATGAGAAAGCCTGTTCTAACCAAATAATAATTACGAGCCAAGAGAAAATTGAGATATCCCTCATTAATAATAAAAGGCTGCTTTTGTAGCGTATTCATAACCTTACAAAGCTGTTCAGTCCGTTTATGGGTGCTTAATAGTCGTTTCTCACCAAAATATACAAAGAAATGTTCCACCATTTCGCCTAGTAAAAGCCTAAAACCATCGCCATAGTAGGGCGGGATTCGTATCTGTCTATCTGTTCTTTCCGTGTAGTGGTCTAATCCTCTCCAATTTCGTAAGGAAGTATGAAAAGTATGCCTCTAGCCTTTATCTTTATCTTAATCTTATTCTTCGTCTAACGGCGTTTTTGCCTTTGAGTTCAATCCTATCATACCTTCCAGCAGTCTCTGTCCGTCTAGTCTTTCTATTGTTGTCAATCCTAGAAGTCATGTAAGCCAACCATTGGTCCATTCCAAAAACAGTTCAATCCGTAGAGGATAATTGTCTTCTAGAAGAATGAGCTTCACTTTCTTTAGGACTTTTCCTTCTAATTGCATATCGGAGAATGGCCTTGTCTTTGGGGGTCATTTTTTGAGTAGAGCGAGGGAATCTATTAGGCGATAATATTGTGTTAGTCAAAACACAATATTATTGTTCTATATTTTGTTGCTTGACTCAGTATTTTCCTCCTTCTTTTGTGGTAACAAATTGATAGTTTACCAAAGTTACCAAACCTCTTGTATTATAAATTGATTCATCATTAATCAATAAAGGGCAACCCAAAATATTTTTACCTCTTGCTCATTCTATTTCAGTTAATAAAAATTTGGTGTGTGATATTTGTCACCTAGCCAAACAAACTCGAACAAGTTTTAATTTAAGTGAGAACATTGCCTCTGATATTTTTAGTTTAATACATTGTGATCTTTGGGGGCCGTATCGTACTCTATCTACTTGCGGTGCTAAATATTTCCTTACTATTGTGGATGATTGTTCTCGTTCGGTTTGGGTTTATTTATTGCTTGCTAAGATGGAGGTCACAAGTGTCTTTATGCAATTTCTGTCGATGGTTCAAACTCAGTTTTCAAAACAGGTGAAAGTGGTGCGGAGTGACAATGGTACAGAATTCAATCACATGGCCGATTATTTTTTGCAACAAGGTATTCAGTTTCAGACGTCTTGCGTTGGCACACCCCAACAAAATGGGCGTGTTGAACGTAAGCATCGGCATATCTTAAATGTTGCTCGTGCTCTCTTATTTCAGGCACGCCTTCCAAAACGGTTTTGGGGTGAGTGTATTCTTACTGCCGCTTATTTAATTAATCGCACTCCCTCTAAACTTCTTAGTCACAAAACACCGTATGAAATTCTATTTGGTACATCTCCATCTTACCAAAATATGAAAGTGTTTGGTTGCATTTGTTTTGCTCACAATCAACAAACTCATGGTGATAAATTTGAACCCCGTAGTCGGAAGTGCATATTTCTCGGGTATCCCCATAACAAACGGGGTTGGAAAGTTTATGATATTGAAACCGGGTCAATTTTTATTTCTCGTGATGTCGAATTTCATGAGCATTTATTTCATTATCTGTCATCCGACTCCCCCTCACATTCGACTCATGAGAATGACCCTCTTACCATTTATGATGATGCCATACCCGAAGAACCTGTCACTCCCTCCACTTCACCACACTCGGACTGTGGGTCCGACCAGGACTCCGTGCCCACAACAGCCGCAGCAGCCACGGCTCCTCCTGACACCGCACCCCAAACAGCCACGGTTCCTCCACTTTCTGTTTCTAGCGAAAATGTTGGGCGTGGTTGTCGTTTGAAGTTTCCAAATTCCCGTTTGCAAGGTTATGTACTCGACACTATTAATAGTCCTTCTCCACCCGAGTCACCTACATCTCCGTCATCTTCTTCAGGTACATCCTATGACTTAGCTAATTTTGTAAATTGCAAAAATTTCTCTTCTCGCCATAAAATTTTTCTTGCTGCTATCACTAAGGGTGTTGAACCCCTTCCTTTAAAGTCATGCTATGATCGATCCAGGATGGTGCAATGCCATGAAAGAAGAAATTGATGCTCTTGAATCCAACGACACTTGGGAGCTTACTGACTTGCCTCCGAATAAGAAAGCTCTTGGGTGTCGCTGGGTGTATCGAATTAAGTACAAGTCCGATGGTTCCATTGAAAGATTGAAAGCCCGCCTTGTCGTGTTTGGTAATCACCAAGTTGAGGGTCTTGATTACGATGAGACGTTTGCTCCGGTAGTTAAAATGGTAACTATTCGTACTTTCTTAGCCGTTGCCGCTGTCAAAAAATGGGAATTGCATCAAATGGATGTACATAATGCATTTTTACACGGTGACTTAAATGAAGAAGTGTACATGAAGTTGCCTCCGGGTTTTAGCCGCGGTCATGATGGAAAGGTTTGCCGTTTAAAAAAATCTCTCTATGGCCTCCGTCAGGCTCCTCGTTGCTGGTTTGCTAAGCTAGCCGGTGCTCTTCGTCATTACGGCTTTCGTCAATCTTATTCTGATTACTCTTTATTTACATATTCATTGCATGATGTTCGACTACATGTGTTGATTTATGTGGACGATCTGGTCATTGCGGGGAATGATTCTATGGCAATTTCTGTCTTCAAGGATTATTTGAACAAGTGCTTTAAAATGAAGGACTTAGGTCCCCTCAAGTATTTTCTCGGTATTGAGGTAGCTCGGCACTCGGATGGCATTTTCCTAAATCAACGGAAATATACGCTTGATATCATCTCTGAAACTGGTCTTTTGGGGGCAAAACCCGCTTCTACTCCCATGGACCCGGACCACAAGCTTAGCATTACCGATAGTCCTCTTTTGGATGACCCAGAACGCTATAGACGTCTTATTGGTCGCCTTGTCTACTTAGCTGTGACGCGGCCCGATCTTTCCTTCTCCGTACATGTCCTCTCACAATTCCTCACCAAACCTCGAACGGCCCATATGGAGGCGGCTATGCGGGTGGTTCGCTATCTTAAGGGTAGTCCCGGCCAAGGTATATTCCTTAAGTCCACTAGCTCCTTGTCTATCTCCGGTTGGTGTGACTCGGATTGGGGCACTTGTAAGCTTTCCCGTCGTTCCGTTTCCGGCTGGTTTGTTTGTCTTGGTGATTCGCCGATTTCATGGAAAACCAAGAAACAGAATACGGTGTCCCTCTCATCCGCTGAAGCTGAGTATCGATCTATGGCGGCTATTGTGTGTGAGCTAAAGTGGCTTAAGGGACTTCTTACTTCTTTGGATGTTCCTACCTCCGCTCCTATAAAATTATTTTGTGACAGTCAATCTGCGATACACTTGGCTCAAAATCCCGTCTTTCATGAGCGAACCAAGCATATCGAGATTGATTGCCATTTTGTTCGTGACGCTATTACTGATGGTTTGGTCACTCCTTCGCATGTTTCTACGACTGAGCAAGCTGCTGATATATTTACAAAACCTTTGGGAGTTAACTAGTTCCGTTATTTGCTTGGCAAACTGGGCATTGTAGATCTACATGCTCCAGTTTGAGGGGGGGTATTGTGTTAGTCAAAACACAATATTATTGTTCTATATTTTGTTGCTTGACTCAGTATTTTCCTCCTTCTTTTGTGGTAACAAATTGATAGTTTACCAAAGTTACCAAACCTCTTGTATTATAAATTGATTCATCATTAATCAATAAAGGGCAACCCAAAATATTCTATCTACTCTTCTCTGCTCTCTGCTCTCACGTTTCCAACAGAATCATTTTCCGGGTCTGGAACCATCTCCCTAGCCTTTAGTCTGGGGCGCCTTGCCCTTCTTTCCTTTATTTGTTGGCTCACCCGAAGCAAGGAATTTTTTTTCTTCTTTCCCTATCTTCCTCCAGAAAAAAACTAAAGGGGACTTCCTTTCTTTCTCTCAGTTAATTCTGTAGGTATCCTATTATATTTCCAAAAACTAGCTGTCAATGCATTCCTACGAGTCAGCATTTCTTTCTTTCTTCCATCAGTTGATGAAGTGTCTCATTAGTTATGGTTCACGAGCTTTTTTTTATTATCTTTCTTGTCCTTACTTATAAACGTAAGTAAATTGGCATTGGTTATTATATTTAGAATTTGCTCAAAGCACGTAACCTAATAAATGCGCCTATTCTCCAAATCAAAACAAAAGGGATTCTACGGCTCAAAGGACTTTTTAGCCCTAAAGGACCTTTCCCCTTAAGGCTTGACAAGTTCAGCAAAACTGTAGAGAAAGTGGACTACACCTAGCTTAACCTATCCGATTCAAAAAGAGCTAGGATTGCTGCCTTCGTTCTCGCTCAAGCTAAAGCTCAGTCTGCTAGCTTAAGTCGCAAGTCAAATAGTAGAGATCCAGTGACAGACAGAAAAGAGAGTTAGACTAGAATGCAAGAATGAATCTCAAAAAGGTCTGCTCCCGCAGTCAGGATTGCTACTTAATAGGTTTCCAATATCCAATAAAAGGTATACGTCAAAATCTTATTTTGTTTACAACTATACTCTTATGTATTCTACTCGTATCGTAGTATGAGACTCTCTCAGAAGTAGTTGAAGATCTAAATCTTAAATCCCGAGCTAATTAATTCTTCAACTTTATCTGTTAATGAGGTTCTCTAGCAGGAGAACCCATGGATCGAGCGTCTTGCTTTTACCTTCTTGAAAGTAGGAGGAAAGGTGGTCGGCATCAGCGATCTCATTGTTCGAGTCCCTGGATGAAGATAAGACCCACCTTATTATGATTAGCGAAGTCTTTTCCAACTCCGTTGAATGGTTTCACTCCTCTTTTCCCCCTTCTGTCAGTTCTTTCAGAAACTCAAAAGATTGTCGAACAACTCAACGCTTATTCATTGATATATGGGTAATCCCCGCTGTAATATGATCAGAGAAGAAAAATCTCTATGGAAGCAGGAGGTCTTAAACATTAGTATGTCTTCAAATGTGGGAAAGTTAGACGTTCAGTTCACTCGAAAGCGGCTGGTTGGATATTTTTCTTTTTGTGGTTGGTTCAGCCCCACCCTTTTAGTAAAGTAAGTACTGGTGAGAGAGAAAGTTCTTTAAACATAACATTTACCCAAAGAATATAAGAATGGCAATCCACCTATTGGTGTGCAGCTGTCCTCAAACGACCTGATCATCCCAATCCGGTTGTCCTCACTAAAAACAGATCCACAATCTTTTACCTAATGAATCTAAATTTGTTATCTAATTTTATTTTGCCTAGCTGCTCATTACAAGAACTTCCAGCGCTAAGGTGATTGGTATGGTAAGGCAAGCAACTTCTCTTTCCGAAGAAGAGTGCCTGCCCGATGATACGTTCATTTTATATAGTCTTTTTAGGCCTCTTTATGCACGTATTTCTATTCTATTCTCGTAGTTTTATGCTACAAAATGCCCCGAATATGCAACTTTGGTTTGTTTTGTTCTATTTGCAGGAATGGACCAGAAAGTAGTGAAATCAAGCCTTTTACCGTCCGTTTTGCTGCTCATTACGGGATGAGTGACGACATGTCGGAAGCTAAAAAGACAAGTCGAAGCTGAAACTAACGAAGTTATGAGCCGCTGAAGTCAAAGTGAATCGATCGAGTGGTTTTCTGGTCGTTCGAATGCTTTTGAATGGTAGAAGACCTCGATCGAGTGCTTTCCTTACTCGATCGAATGGTTTCATTTTAATGGTTACTCGATCGAGTAATTATGTTGGTCGATCGAGTGGTTTAAGCTTAATTCTACTCGATCAAGTAGTTTCAAATGACTCGATCGAGTGGTTTGCTATGGGCTCGGGCTTTTCTTAATCTTATTTCGTTATTAGGTCAAATAAAAATCCTATTTCTTATAAATAGGAACGAAAGACGTCATTTGTAAACCCTATCATTTCCTACACCTAACTTTTCTTCTGTTCTACTGTTGAATACTTTTCTTTTCTCTGCTCTTTTCCCGGATCTTAATCTGTAATTCTTTCTTCCTCTTTTCTCTTATTTAATGTTTATTGTTATTCTATTCCTTGTTCTTGCTTTACTTTTATCTGTCTGGCTAATTCTCTCTGCTACGATTAGGGGATTCGATGGACCGATGTTAATTGCTAATTAGGTTTATAGATCGTTTGTTGTTGTTAAGTCTATATTATTAATCACTGCCTTAAACTGTATCTAGCTAATTGAATCGATACATTTAGCCTTTTTAATCTTGGTAAACCTTAACCTAGACCGGAAGGTTGGAAGGGGTAAGACCTGCAGTGAACAATAGGATGCGTTAGTGAGGGCGGAAGCTAAGCTAATAGTATTTTAGGGCGAATTGAGACCGGAAGGAGATATTCGTTGCCCCTTAGACCGACACATCGACTGACCTGTGACCTTAGCTGCAATTAACTGACATTCATTGATGAACCGACAATCCTAGTTCCCTTTCTCTCTTATTAATTCCTCTTATCTTTAATTCTCTTCCTTTAATCTCATTAGTTTAGTTAAATCAATTAAAACTCCCATCCTGTGATCGTAGACAGACCGAGTTGACAAGTAGATAGTGACCGCCTCCCTGTGGAGATCGACCCTACTTACCGCTGACTTCTGTTAGTAGTAGCTAGGTATTTATTTTTGGTACCTGACGACGGTATCAAATTTTGGCGCCGTTGCCGAGGAGGCAACTACTTTATTTGCTTGTTTAATTTTGTCTGTTTTTCGCCTCAAGGAATTTATTCCATGAGGCCATTCTCATCTTTTTCTTTAGTGCTGTTTTGATAGGTCCTACCTAGATAGTTCTAGGTAAAAGATCGTCAAAGGGAAGGCTTGAGTACCTTTGACCTTCCATCTATGTTCCATTTTATGGCGCAGAAGGTGGTTTACTGTGGGAGATGTGGTGCTGCTGGGCACAATACAGCTATTTGCATGGCAGAGAATGACGAGGTCTACGCGTTCAAGCACCGTAGACGAGCTATCCATTCCGTTGTAGTTATGCTGCCACACCTACCTTATCAACGAGGCTGTCAAAAGCCTCCGTTTGTCTGGCCACCACAACAACAAGCTCCTCCTCCTGATAAACGGAAAGAAGAGATTGCTGAGCTGAACTCTTTGGTGAAGGTACTTGAACTCCAATTGCAAGAACATTATGGACATACTTGCGCGGAAATTCATGAGCTCGAGTCTCAAATATCTCAGTTAGCCGCTGAGATGAATGATGATTTGTATGACTCGGATTACAACGGTCTATCAGATAATGACGCTTCACACGAAGACTTATGCACTGTACAACAATTTTCTCTTGATCGAATGGATTATAGTGGTCGATCGAGTGAAATAACTGAAGAAATGTTCGATCGAACACATTACACCACTCAATCGAACAGTTGTTTTGAGGAAGTACTCGATCGAGTGGATTCATGTACTCGATCGAGTGATTATCAAGAGGAAAGCTCTCGGTCTAGTACAAATTTTACTCGATCGACTGATTTGGCCAGTAAGTGTTGGAGCTAGTGTCCTCCATAGTTTGTGTGATAACGTGTATAAATCTCTTTCAGGATCACAGGGTATACTTAGTATTTTATCAGTTGATTAACGTTTACTAATAACGGTTGGCTTGCTAGAAGTTTGACGTTATTATCATACTGATGGCGGTGATCAACTGGTCCCTAAAAGTCACACCTAAAGGATGTGTTTAAGAGATGCGATTATATGAAAATATAATCACATTGATGCCTTATATGACTAAATGGTTAGTCCATGTATTTGACTAAAAGGTTAGTCAATGTGATGATGAGTCGATTATTTAATACAATTAAATAATATCAGCTGAGACGAATTAATTATTAATTCGTAAATTGAATATAAGTAGTTATATTTAATTATTGTATATAATGTTAGCTTAAACGAATTAAGATGTTAATTCATAATTAAACATAAACGGTTATATTTAATTAGCAAATTATAAATATGCGATATTTATAGTTAATGTATATATTATACGATATTGTCATATTAAATGATGACGGACCGGTATTAAGTGTGTGGACTTATTAATACGTGACGACATAAATGATAATTGATAATTATACACGTTTTATACAAATATGATAACAACCTAAAATAAGAAGTTTTTCTTCATATATTTTTTGGGTTGTTACACGGTTCAAAGAAAGGAGAAAAATAAGAAAAATCTTCCACTCTTTTCTCCTCTTGTTACACGGTTATAAGGAGAGAGAGAGGGGGATTATTTTTCTCACTTGATTTTTCCAAAAAAAACTCTCATCACAAAACCTTAATGATTATTTAGGAATTAGGGTTCCTTTTCTAGCAAAAAGGGGGCATTTCTCGGAGCATTTTGGATGCAACGATTAGGAGAATATCGATCTCGATATTTGTTCTTAGGCCAAATAGCTAGGACTGAAGGTTAATTCTAATCTCTATTCTTTTGTTTATACAATTCGTTTATGACTAGCAATTTCATATTTCATAATTTCGTTATAATCCGAATTTTCTTGATGAAATATACCGAGATTTCCCACAAGTGGTATCAGAGGATTGGCCACGAAATTATTTTATATGATTTTCATAAATGGATTGAAACGAAAAAAAAAAGGAAACGAAAACTTTTTTTCGGCCGTAGCATTTATTTTCTTTTGCCGAGAGTTTTTTGTTTTGTTTTGTTTTGTTGTTTTGTTTCCATTTTGATTTATTGATATTGTTGTTTTAATATGTTAAGATGATAATATGATAAATTTGTAGATGTTTTGATTTAATAAGAATTAAATTGAAATGTAAATGGAAATTGTTTTGCTTTATGATGTTCATTTGTTTTGCTATATAGTTTTGGCACACATGATCTTAAATTGTTGTTTAAGAATCATGATTCATTAAATTTAATAATGTTCAAATCAATTGTGATGAATCAAATTTTCAGATAATCGATTTAATCATAATTTAGATATTCATTTTAAGAGGTTAAATTGAATCATCTAATTTGGATCTATGTTTAAATTAAACATTGATGATTATGCCAATCTTGTTATACTAGCAACTTTAAACAAATTGTTCAAATATAAGGGGTTGTTTTTCTCGAAAAAGAGATTAAGAAGGAAAAAAAATCTGTTTTTTTAGGGCATGAATGCCGACAGCAATTAAGAGAAAAAAAACTGTTTTTCGGGTTTTTAGGGCTAAATGCTGAGAAGAAGAAAAAAAAATTCGGTTTTTTGTTTATTTTGGCCAATAATTATTATACATTAAATCTATAATGTATGATTGTTTGTTGTGAAAAGGTTCACAAATTTTAGATACCCAATTATTTTAAAGTGGTTTAAAATGATGTTGGATTAATTCATATTACAAGTTAATGTGTATTAAGATTGGAATTATTGTGAGTAATTGAGGAATTGTCACATAATTTTGATCATTTTAAAATAGGTGGTTTGGATAAATTACTCTACATAATTAAGGAATTATGTCTTAAATGGTTAATTTATAGTTGATGCGTTTTATTTAGTTGTATGAATTGTTGAATGGTTTATTTACGTTTTTTTGCAATCGGTTGTAATTTTTTATTACCTAGTGTGGCCTTAGTTGATTATGTTTTCGTAATGATGGAAACATAGTCTTGATGTAATTTTGAGATCTCGGATCTCCTTTGGTTTTCTTTAAGTATTATGTTTTTGAAATTAGAATGTAAATAGGTTAATTTTGTAATTTTATTGTAATTTGAGAAGACTAAAGATGGAGATTGGATTGCTCACTCCCGCTACATGGACCAAGATGGAACATCAAGACAAGCTTCTCGGGTCCTAGGAAGGATTCCAAAGTTGTATTTATGTTCATTTTGGTAGATAGGCCACACTAGGACTTTATTTTTGTTTTACGTTTTTCCATTCTTGTTGCTTTTCTTCCCTTGATAGTTAGTGCATCATATTCCGCCTAAACCAAACCACCTACTTAAATGCATGAAAATTGACTCATATAGTTTGGATGTTAGTTATCATGGACATAAAGATGTCACACTATTTTAAGCCATCATCTTAGTTTATTCATTCACGCATGCTAGATATTAGTTCACTTAAAATGAATTAAAATAAAGTTGATGAGATCTTCCTCTAAAACTAAAATTGAGACTAGTCTTTATAGGCCAAACAACTATGAATCCCTTCTTCGTCGGTAGGCATATAGGACCTTACTCTCCATATGACCCCTTCTACGTTGGGTAAGTAATTTGTGTTGACTTATTTTACCTCAACATCATAGTCTGAAGAGTTTCTCGTGATTATGATGGACTATAGATAGAATTTACAGAAATTTATCAACCAAGAATTCTAAAAGTAGAATTGGCCAAGAGGTTGGCTTATCAATTTACAAGATAATTGAGTCTTCGGATCATTTATATAATTCTTGAGGGAGGTTAATTATATAAATGCTTGAGTCTTCGCATTATAACAGTTTTTGCATTAGACTTAAATCATAACGATGAGTATGCTTATTATGTTTTTCTTCTTATTTTCGCAGTGTAGAATTCGTTTTATATTGATAATACTGCTTACAACAAATGGCTGGAAATAATGATATCCCTATGCCAAGTGCCACACTTGCACGCGAGTCCTGGCTCGAAACTTTCATGGACCACATGAATCAGTCCACACGACTGAAGAATGACGGGTCCAACTTTGCGGACTAGGAGGCATCATTACGGAATGCTGCCATTGCTGACGGTAAGCTCAAGTACTTAACTGAGCCAATACCGCCAAACCCAGGCCCCAATGCAAGAGCTAACGAATCACTTGCTTATAGTGACTTCGTCATGGAAGCGGGTGCGATAAAGAACGTACTCATTTTTGCAATGGAAACCAATTTGCAAAGACGCTTCATTGCCCAAGGTGCAAACAAGATTTTCACCACGCTCACTAATGAGTTCTCAAAAGCACCGAGAATCGTTACTTATGAGCATACCTGTCGCTTCTTTGATGTGAAACTCGAGAAGGGCCAACCGGTTAGCCCACACATTCTTAACATGATTGAGAATGTCGAGAAGCTGGAGGCACTTGATTGCAAAATCAGTGAGAGCATAGTCATTGACCGTATGCTTCATTCACTTCATGATGGTTTTGCCCTCTTCAGGGCAAATTACTACATGAATGACATGAAGAAAAGTCCTCATGAGCTACACTCACTTCTCGTACAGACCGAGAAAGATATGAAATTGAGTGGGAGCATGAAGCAAGATGTTCTCATGATTTCCAATAAGAATAAGGGTAAGGGCAAAGTTCACGGCGACCTAACTGTAGGAAAGCCAAAGTTTAAGAAGTCAGGAAACGGTAAGAGTGGGCCTGGTAAGACTAGTGGCTCACAAGGCAAGGAAAAGAGCAACGGCGGTAACGTTGAGTGCCACCATTGTCACAAGACTGGGCATTGGAGGAGGAACTGTCCCGTGTACCGTGAGGACATAAAAGTAGGCCGCATCACTCCTGTTGGTATGTCATCTTATATTCATATGATTGAGATTAACCATGCAAGTGTCAGAACTTGGGTACTTGATACTGGTTGTGGTTCTCATCTGTGTAATCATTTGCAGGGCCTAAAAAACATCACACCCCTCGCAAAGGGTGATGTCGACCTGCGAGTCGGGAATTGAGCAAGAGTTGTTGCAGTCTCAATGGGAACATACGTAATCCAGCTCCCGAGTGGTTTTGAGTTATATTTATTTAACTGTTACTATGTCCCTATTTATCTAAGAATATTATTTCTGTTTCCGTACTTGATAAAGACGGTTTTTCATTTTCAATAAAGGACAATAGCTGTATTTTCTCTTTTAATGAAATGGTTTATGGCAAAGCAGTTTCCATGAATGGAATTTATATCTTAGATCAAACCACAGATATATTACATGTGAATAATAAGGAAGTAAAGGTTAGTGACAAAGATCAAACTTATCTATGGCATTGTCGAATGGGACACATAAATGAAAAACGTGTAAAGAAACTCATTGAGAATGGGACTATCCCCACATTTGATTTCTCATCATTTGGCACGTGTGAATCATGTCTTATCGGCAAAATGACTCGAATTTCCTTCAAAGGTGTTGGAATGCGCGTTAATGACCTATTAGGACTCATACATACTGATGTATGTAGACCTATGTCAATCACCGCAAGAGACGGCTTTAGATATTTTATCACTTTCACGGATGATTTGAGTAGATACGGATATGTCTACTTAATGAAGCATAAAAGTGAGTCTTTTGAAAAATTCAAGGAATACTAGAATAAGGTTGAGAACCAACTGGGAAGAGAGGTTAAAGCACTCCGTTCAGATCGTGGTGGCGAATATGTTTCAAATGAGTTTGATCAACACCTTAAAGACTGTGGAATAGTTTTACAGTTAACTCCACCTGGAACACCTCAATTAAATGGTGTGTCCGAACGGAGAAATCGAACACTACTTGATATGGTTCGATCCATGATGAGTCACACGGTAGTACCTGATTCATTATGGGGTTTTTGCTCTTTTCTCAGCTGCTTTTATACTTAACCGAAGTCCGTCTAAAGCTGTCGACAAGACTCCGTATGAAATATGGAAGGGAACGGTCCATAACTTGTCCTTTATTCGGGTTTGGGGCTGCGAGGCTTATGTCAAGTGGAGACACGAGGATAGGCTCGGCCCGCAATCAGCCAAGACATACTTTATTGGTTATCCAAAAGGAATGTTTGGTCATTACTTCTATTCGCCTACCGAACATCGAGTTTTTGTTGCGGCTAGTGCAAAGTTCTTAGAGAAAGAATTTCTCGAGAACAAGTCAAGTAATAGAACCTTCGAGCTGTCGGAGATTCAAGAACCAACAACCGAGGAACAGATGGAGGAAGATGTTCCTTCAACTAATGATGCGGTTAACATTCCTCAGGAACCTAGGAGGTCGGGTAGAGTCTCTAATCCTCCAGACAGATACATTGGTATGGTCGAGGAAAACGACGTTTTGCTCCTAGAGAGTAATGAACTCGCTACCTATAAAGGTGCCATGACCTGTTCCGACTCTAAGCTATGGCTTGAAGCCATGCAATCGGAGATGGACTCCATGTATGAGAATGACGTATGGGATCTTGTTGATTTACCTAACAAGGTACGACCTCTTCAAAGGCAAATGGCTTTACAAAATAAAGCATTCGTAGACGGCAACCGAGATACCTATAAGGCACGACTAGTGGCAAAAGGTTTCACTCAAGTGCACGGATTGCATTATGATGAAATTTTTGCACCCGTAGTTATGCTGCGTTCCATTCGGATAATCTTAGCGATTGCCGCTTTTCATGACTATGAAATTTGGCAGATGGATGTGAAAACCGCCTTCTTAAACGGTTATTTAGAGGAGGAATTGTACATGGTACAACCCGAAGGTTTCATAGATCCTGAAAATCTAAGAAAGTGTGCAAGCTTAAATGTTCAATTTATGGACTTAAGCAAGCTTCTTGGAGTTGGAATCATCATTTCGACCAGGTGATAAAAGAGTATGGTTTCAATCGATCGGTCGAGGAACCATGATTATATATCAAGTGGAGTGGGAGCAAGATTGTTTTCTTGATATTGTATGTCAATAACATACTCTTGATTGGGAATGACATTCTTCTCTTATCTTCGGTAAAAGGATGGTTGAAGAACCATTTCCAGATAAAAGATCTGGGTGAGGCACAACGCATATTGGGAATCCGTATCTATCGAGATAGATCATGACGGATGTTATCACTAAGTCAGGAGTCTTATTTAGATAAGATTCTTGAAAGGTTCAGCATGACCAACTCCAAGAAGGGGAACCTTCCAATGACTTCTGGGATGCATTTGAGCAAGTCTCAGTCACCCAAGACACCTGAAGGGTTTGAACGCATGAGTCGCGTTCCTTATGCATCAGCCATAGGATCAATCATGTATGCCATAATATGCACACGTCCAGACGTGGCATATGCATTCAGTATGACGAGTCGGTACCAAGGCAATCCTGGTGAAACACACTGGATGGCTGTTAAAAACATCCTTAAGTACCTACGGAGAACTAAGGATTGGGCATTGACTTATGGAGGAGATACTAAGCTATGTGCAATCGGTTACGCAGATGCTAGCTTCCAAACAGATTGAGATGATTCGGAAATCTCAGTCTGGATTCGTCTTTACACTTAATGATGTTGCGGTCAGCTGGAAGAGTTCCAAACAGGAAGTTGTAGCAGATTCTACTACTGAATCCGAGTACTATGCCGCTTCAAAAGCAGCAAAGGAAGCTATATGGATGCGTCAATTCTTACAAGGACTAACCATAGTTCCTAGTTCAAATGACCCAATCACCGTCTATTGTGACAATAGAGGTGCCATCTTCCAGGCCAAGGAGCCTAAGTCTAGCAACAAGTCTAGACATGTACATCGGAAGGCTCACCTGATCCGTGATTACGTGGAGCAAGAGGAGATAGTGATTTACAGGATTGCTTCGGATGACAACATCGCGGACCCTCTCACTAAACCATTGAAATATGATAAGCCTGAAGGGCACGTTATTTCCATGAGAATTAAACGTGTTCCTGAGTTGTACTAGTTGCTTATGGATTCGATACATTTTCTTTTTCATATGCTATTTATAACTTCATCGTATTATTTCATATTTTGTTTTTCATGTGGATTGTAAGACAACATTGAACGCCACAAAGTGAACTAAATTACATTATATTTGTTGTGGTCCGTAATCGCCTACATGAGCTGATAACTCTGGCTATTATTTTTTGAAGTTGATTGATGGTGGGTTCAACGAGTCATAAGTCAAACGGTTGGCTGATCGATCACAGATGCGAGTTATAACGATATCTCGTAGGACATTGTGACAACGTAATGGAGTCCTAAATGTTTAAAAATATTCGGTTCCAGGTCGTGGATTGGACGTCCATTGTGTTCCTAGAGTCGATTCTTTGGACTATCGACTGTCTCTTGAGATTAAGGCAGTTTTTGGGTGACTTTAGTTTATTTCTCATGGTCGACCGTAACAGGAGGCTAAGCAGATTTTTACTGGGTCATTTCATCATGTGCTTGTATCTTTAGGATTCGAGTTGAAGAAAATATCCAACCTTTATCAGGTTTAGTCATTTCTCTGGGCCACTCGAGGAGTTGTAACTGAAATGCATGGCCATGCTCGAATGATGATTTGTTTATCAGTTAAGTTAGTCTCTAGTTGGGAAAACCACTCTCGATATTGATCACTTGTAAAATACGACCTTTGTGAATACGGATTTTGCAAATTGTTTTACATTGACTGGGAGAAATTAAGGATATAAGAATCGGTTATCGCACATACACTTGTGAGGACAAGTGGGAGATTGTTGGAGCTAGTGTCCTCCACAATTAGTGTGATAACGTGTATAAATCTCTTATAGGTTCATAGGGTATACTTAGTATTTTATCAGTTGATTAACGTTTACTAATAACGGTTGGCTTGCTAGAAGTTTGACGTTATTATCATACTGATGGCGGTGATCAACTGGTCCCTAAAAGTCACACCTAAAGGATGTGTTTGAGAGATGTGATTATATGAAAATATAATTACATTGATGCCTTACATGACTAAATGGTTAGTCCATGTATTTGACTAAAAGGTTAGTCAATGTGATGATGAGTCGATTATTTAATACAATTAAATAATATCAGCTGAGACGAATTAATTATTAATTCGTAAATTGAATATAAACAGTTATATTTAATTATTGTATATAATGTTAGCTTAAACGAATTATGATGTTAATTCATAATTAAACATAAACGGTTATATTTAATTCGCAAATTATAAATATGCGATATTTATAGTTAATGTATATATTATACGATATTGTCATAATAAATGATGACGGACCGGTATTAAGTGTGTGGACTTATAAATACGTGACGACATAAATGACAATTGATAATTATACACGTTTTATACAAATATGATAACAACCTAAAATAAGAAGTTTTTCTTCTTATTTTTTTTGGGTTGTTACACGGTTCAAAGAAAAGAGAAAAATAAGAAAAAAAAAAATCTTCCTCTCTTTTCTCCTCATGTTAAACGGTTATAAGGAGAGAGAGGGGGATTATTTTTCTCACTTGATTTTTCCAAAAAAAACTCTCATTACAAAACCCTAAATATTATTTAGGAATTAGGGTTCCTTTTCTAGCAAAAAGGGGGCATTTCTCGGAGCATTTTGGGTGCAACGATTAGGAGAATATCGATCTCGATATTTGTTCTTAGGCCAAATTGCTAGGACTGAAGGTTAATTCTAATCTCTATTCTTTTGTTTATATAATTCGTTTATGACTAGCAATTTCATATTTCATAATTTCGTTATAATCCGAATTTTCTTGATGAAATATACCGAGATTTCCCACAGTAAGAGCAATGATTTGTCACTTGGGTTCGTCTTAGATGACAATTTTGACAATGACAATGGTTATGGTGAATCTCCCCTTTTTAAAGCCGAGCTGGATGCGCTTGAGGCTGCGATTTACGGGGCGGAATCCACTAAGGCGGGTGATGAGAAGACAGCTGAGTCGGTAATTGCTCCTAGCACGGATGAGGTAATATATTCCTTTGTCAATGATTCCGACTGTGAGAGCAACCCACCTGAGGTAGTTAGCGATAATTTCATTGTTGTTAGTATTAATAGCACACTATCTCATATGACTCCTATTTTTTCTTCTTCCGATGCTCTACCCCCTCTCAGTTGGACAAGTAATTTAATAGTTTTTCACCATACTTGTCATCGTAAATTTGTTAATCTGAAAAAGTACCCTAGATTATTACTAATTGCTCCTGAGCTCCTTTATTTTGTGGATAAATTTAGGAGCTGTCATAGGAAATTTGTTAGGCTTAAATGGTGGTATATTTCAATTTCCTATATCATTATTCTACTATGGTGCTACTTACAGTTTTTCGTAGCACATGCGCAGCTGTTTGATCGGCTACTGCACGCTTTGAGCTGTTTTGACTAAAATAGATCAGAATGGCTGGAGGAAGAAAAGAAGGTCAAGCAGGGACCTGACTGAAATTAGCGCTACCCGGGAAGCAACCCAAAGGTTTTTTTTTTTTTTTTTTTTTAAAAAAAATTTTAGTTGTTTTTCAAACATTTCATTTCAGTTTTGTGTGTGTAATAATTGGTTTTTAAACCATAGACTAGATCGGCTAAGGTTGTTTTGTTAGTTTTGCGGGCTGTTTTATTGCGTCTTTGCATGAGTCTATTGAGGATGGCTCGATCGAGTACTTTTTGTACTCGTTCGAAATCTTTTGTTGCTAATTTTACTTGATCGAACACACCATCCTTTCGATCGAGTGCCTGCCAAAGAGGATCTTTCGATCGAGCGCCCTTCTTCCTCGATCGAACTGTTTTAGATGCCCAAGTCACTCGATCGAGTAATCTACTCTCTTGGTCGAGTGCTTTTGACTTGATTCTCTTCCTGTAACGCTGTTTTGCAGCTTTTAGCGACCTCCCATGTTGCTGGCTGGTTTGGGGAGGTCCCTACTTCGCGTAATCTTCTTTTAGCGACCTCCCATGTTGCTGGCTGGTTTGAGGAGGTCCTACTTCGCGTAATCTTCTGAGTTTTCCGTATCTCCACTCTATCCCTTTAGTTTGCATTTCCTTCCTTATTTTTTGGTACAATGAGGGTATTGTACGGTTTGGTTTGGGTTGCTTATGCATCCATATTTGTGTTTGCATTTAAGTTTTAATGCATTTCTGTTATCACGTTTAATTTCTGTATGCATTGCTTGTTTATTTCCATAAAAAATTAAAAAAATTCAAAAATTTCAAAAAAATTAAAAAATTCACGTTCATTTTAGCATATAGGTTGAGTCGGAACGGTATATTTCAATGATGAAATTGCACTACGAATGTCTTTTTGCTTAAGCCTTACATAAATTAATATTCTTTTAGCTTTGTCTTCTGCATATCTACGAGTTAATGTTTAAATTCAGCTGAACAAATAGACTTGACCCGAAATTTTGTCAAACTACTTATAAATTCTAAGGATCTAGAGCCGTATAAACTGGTGACATTCATGACCAGTTTCATGTAGGATTGAGAGTAGTTACTCCTTACATAACATGTATCATTAATTTGCACGTATATAAAATTCAATTGCTTATTGCCTGCATACATTCGAGTTAGTGGTTGGTGTCACATGCAGGGAGGTGCTTACATTCCCTTTTTCTCTCATTTTTACCCATTTAACTCCACATTAGCCAAAGTTGCCTTTTGACCCTTCACTACATCCAAATTTAGCCTGCCTTGTCAAGCTAGTTTAGTGTATGTTTTTGGCGGTATATAATTTATTATGCCAAGTTTGGCTTGTATCCATTGATTTGGAGTTGGTATTTATGAAAAAAACGAGGATAAAAAAAAAGAAAAAAAAAACGTGAAAAAGAAAAAAGAATTCGAAAAAAAACGAGAAGAAAAATGATGATGCAAGAAACCGAAAAAAGGAAAAAGATGTTGTTTGATTAGTCGGTTTCACTCCTATGCTTTATTTATATCTATTGAGGAGTATGTTCAGTTCAGTTTGGTGAGTTTGAATGCCAAATAAGGACGTTGTGCTTAATTTTGATGGATTAAAAATGGAAATGTTTCATTTGGTTCTGTTCAGGTACTAGCTTGGCCGCCTATACCCTCACAATTCAAAAAATGTTTTGTCTTTTCTTAACCATTGCCTCACTCTACCATACTTTTGTAAGCCCGACCCTCGGCTGTGACAGACCTTGTTTAATTGGAATGTATGTATGGTAGCTAGAATTGTCTATCATATTGGTTGCATGAATGTTTATGTGGGTCGTAGTTTAGGTGAGCGACTATATTTTATTCTCTCTTGCACTTATATGCTTACCCCTTGCTTCATGAGAGAAGAGTGACCCGTGAGAGTCCATTATTAAAGGTCTTGCAAGGTTGACGGTTCAGCTATTTTATAAACATCCTATAACTCGTTTGCATTTAACTGCTTTGTTATATGTGTTAGTTTGCTTGCAATAAATTGGTTTAAGTGGGCATTTGTAGCTAGCTCTGAGTTATATTTTCCGTTCCATTAGTTTGCATTTAGTTTACTCGAGGACGAGTAAAGGTTCGGTTTGGGGAGATTTGATACGTGCATTTTATATAGTCTTTTTAGGCCTCTTTATGCACGTATTTCTATGCTATTCTCGTAGTTTTATGGTATGAAATGCCCCGAATATGCTACTTTGGTTTGTTTTGTTCTATTTGCAGGAATGGACCAGAAAGTAGTGAAATCAAGCCTTTTACCGTCCGTTTTGCATGCATTTGGAGGATGAGTAGATTTGGAGCGGAAATGTTGCTGTTACGGGATACGTGAAGACATGTCGGAAGCTAAAAAGACAAGTCGAAGCTGAAACTAACGAAATTATAAGCTGCTGAAGTCAAAGTGAATCGATCGAGTGGTTTTCTGGTCGATTGAATGCTTTTGAATGGTAGAAGTCCTCGATCGAGTGCTTCCTTACTCGATCGAATGGTTTCATTTTAATGGTTACTTGATCGAGTAATTATGTTGGTCGATCGAGTGGTTTAAGCTTAATTCTACTCGATCAAGTAGTTTCAAATGACTCGATCGAGTGGTTTGCTATGGTCTCGGGCTTTTCTTAATCTTATTTCGTTATTAGGTCAAATAAAAATCCTATTTCTTATAAATAGGAACGAGAGACGTCATTTGTAAACCCTATCATTTCATACACCTAACTTTTCTTCTGTTCTACTGTTGAATACTTTTCTTTTCTCTGCTCTTTTCCCGGATCTTACTCTGTAATTCTTTCTTACTCTTTTCTCTTATTTAATGTTTATTGTTATTCTATTCCTTGTTCTTGCTTTACTTTTATCTATGTCTGACTAATTCTCTCTGCTAGGATTAGGGGATTCGATGGACCGATGTTAATTGCTAATTAGGTTTATAGAACATTTATTGTTGTTAACTCTATGTTTTTAATCACTGCCTTAAACTGTATCTAGCTAATTGAATCAATGCATTTAGCCTTTTTAATCTTGGTAAACCTTAACCTAGGTCGGAAGTTTGGAAGGGGTGAGACCTGCAGTGAACAATAGGATGCTTTAGTGAGGGCGGAAGCTAAGCTAATAGTATTTTAGGGCGAATTGAGACCGGAATGAGATATTCGTTGCCCCTTAGACCGACACATCGACTGACCTGTGACCTTAGCTGCAATTAACAGACATTCATTGATGAACCGACAATCCTAGTTCCCTTTCTCTCTTAAAAATTCCTCTTATCTTTAATTCTCTTCCGTTAATCTTATTAGTTTATTTAAATCAATTAAAACCTCCATCATGTGACCGTAGACAGACCGAGTTGACAAGTAGATAGTGACCGCCTCCCTGTGGAGATCGACCCTACTTACCGCTGACTTCTGTTAGTAGTAGCTAGGTATTTATTTTTGGTACCTGACGACGGTATCAAATTTTGGCGTCGTTGCCGGGGAGGCAACTACTTTATTTGCTTGTTTAATTTTATCTGTTTTTCGCCTCAAGGAATTTATTCCTTGAGGTCGTTCTCATCTTTTTCTTTAGTGCTGTTTTGATAGGTCCTACCTAGACAGTTCTAGGTAAAAGATCGTCAAAGGGAAGGCTTGAGTACCTTTGACCTTCCATCTATGTTCCATTCTATGGCGCAGAAGGTGGTTTACTGTGGGAGATGTGGTGCTGCTGGGCACAATGCAGCTATTTTCATGGCAGAGAACGACGAGGTCTACGCGTTCAAGCACCGTAGACGAGCTAGCCATTCCGTTGTAGTTATGCCGCCACACCTACCTTATCAACGAGGATATCAAAAGCCTCCATTTGTCTGGCCACCGCAACAACAAGCTCCTCCTCCTGATAAACGGAAAGAAGAGATTGCTGAGCTGAACTCTTTGGTGAAGGCACTTGAACTCCAATTGCAAGAACATGATGGACATACTTGCGCGGAAATTCATGAGCACGAGTCTCAAATATCTCAGTTAGCCGCTGAGATGAATGATGATTTGTATGACTCGGATTAGGACGGTCTATCAGATAATGACGCTTCACACGAAGACTTATGCACTGTACAACAAATTTCTCTCGATCGAATGGATTATAGTGGTCGATCGAGTGAAATAACTGAAGAAATGTTCGATCGAACACATTATACCACTCGATCGAACAGTTGTTTTGAGGAAGTACTCGATCGAGTGGATTGATGTACTCGATCGAGTGATTATCAAGAGGAAAGCTTTCGATCGAGTACTAATTTTACTCGATCGACTGATTTGGCCAGTAAGAGCAATGATTTATCACTTGGGTTCGTCTTAGATGACAATTTTGACAATGACAATGGTTACGGTGAATCTCCCCTTTTCAAAGCCGAGCTGGATGCGCTTGAGGCTGCGATTTATGGGACGGAATCCACTGAGGAGGGTGATGAGAAGACAGTTGAGTCGGTAATTGCTCCTAGCACGGATGAGGTAATATATTCTTTTGTCAATGATTCCGACTGTGAGAGCAACCCACCTGAGGTAGTTAGCGATAATTTCATTGTTGTTAGTACTAATAGCACGCTATCTCATATGACTCCTATTTTTTCTTCTTCCGATGCTCTACCCCCTCCCAGTTGGAGAAGTAATTTAATAGTTTTTCACCATACTTGTCATCGAAAATTTGTTAATCTGAAACAGTACCCTAGATTATTACTAATTGCTCCTGAGCTCCTTTATTTTGTGGATAAATTTAGGAGCTGTCATAGGAAATTTGTTAGGCTTAAATGGTGGTATATTTCAATTTCCTATATCATTATTCTACTATGGTGCTACTTACAGTTTTGTGTAGCACATGCGTAGCTGTTTGATCGGCTACTGTGCGCTTTGAGCTGTTTTGACTGAAATAGATCATAATGGCTGGAGGAAGAAAAGAAGGTCGAGCAGGGACCTGACTGAAACTAGCGCTAACCGGGAAGCAACCCAGCGTGTTTTTTTTTTTTTTTTTTTTAAATTTTAGTTGTTTTTCAAACATTTTATTTCAGTTTTGTGTGTGTAATAATTGGTTTTTAAACCATAGACTGGATCGGCTAAGCTTGTTTTGTTAATTTTGCGTTCTTTTTTATTGCATCTTTGCAGGAGTCTATTGAGGATGGCTCGATCGAGTACTTTTTGTACTCGTTCGAAATCTTTTGCTGCTAATTTTACTCGATCGAACTTACCATCCTTTCGATCGAGTGCCTGCCAAAGAGGATCTTTCGATCGAGCGCCCTTCTTCCTCGATCGAACTGTTTTAGATGCCCAAGTCACTCGATCGAGTAATCTACTCTCTTGGTCAAGTGCTTTTGACTTGATTCTCTTCTTGTGACGCTGTTTTGCAGCTTTTAGCGACCTCCCATGTTGCTGGCTGGTTTGGGGAGGTCCTTACTTCGCGTAATCTTCTTTTAGCGACCTCCCATGTTGCTGGCTGGTTTGGGGAGGTCCCTAATTCACGTAATCTTGTGAGTTTTCCGTATCTCCACTCTATCCCTTTAGTTTGCATTTCCTTCCTTATTTTTGGGTACAATGAGGGCATTGTACGGTTTGATTTGGGGAGGTTATGCATCCATATATGTGTTTGCATTTATGTTTTATTGCATTTCTGTTATCACGTTTAATTTCTGTATGCATTGCTTGTTTATTTCCATAAAATCTTAAAAAAATTCAAAAATTTCAAAAAAATTAAAAAATTCGCGTTCATTTTAGCATATAGGTTGAGTCGGAACGGTAGATTTCAATGATGAAATTGCACTACGATTGTCTTTTTGCTTAAGCCTTGCATAAATTAATATTCTTTTAGCTTTGTCTTCTGCATATCTACGAGTTAATGTTTAAATTCAGCTGAACAAATAGACTTGACCCGAAATTTTGGCAAACTACTTATAAATTCTAAGGATCTAGAGCCGTATAAACTGGTGACATTCATGACCAGTTTCATGTAGGATTGAGAGTAGTTACTCCTTACATAACATGTATCATTAATTTGCACGTATATAAAATTCAATTGCTTATTGCCTGCATACATTCGGGTTAGTGGTTGGTGTCACATGCAGGGAGGTGCTTACATTCCCTTTTTCTCTCATTTTTACCCATTTAACTCCACATTAGCCAAATTTGCCTTTTGACCCTTAACTACATCCAAATTTAGCCTGCCTTGTCAAGCTAGTTTAGTGTATGTTTTTGGCGGTATATAATTTATTATGCCAAGTTTGGCTTGTATCCATTGATTTGGAGTTGGTATTTATGAAGAAAAGGAGGATAAAAAAAAAACGTGAAAAAGAAAAAAGAATTCGAAAAAAAACGAGAAGAAAAATGATGATGCAAGAAACCGAAAAAAGGAAAAAGATGTTGTTTGATTAGTCGGTTTCACTCCTATGCTTTATTTATATCTATTGAGGAGTATGTTCAGTTCGGTTTGGTGAGTTTGAATGCCAAATAAGGGCGTTGTGCTTAATTTTGATGGATTAAAAATGGAAATGTTTCATTTGGTTCTGTTCAGGTACTAGCTTGACCGCCTATACCCTCACAATTCAAAAAATATTTTGCCTTTTCTTACCCATTGCCTCACTCTACCATACTTTTGTAAGCCCGGCCCTCGGCTGTGACAGACCTTGTTTGGTTGGAATGTATGTATGGTAGCTAGAATTGTCTATCATATTGGTTGCATGAATGTTTATGTGGGTCGTAGTTTAGGTGAGCGACTATATTTCTTTCTCTCTTGCACTTATATGCTTACCCCTTGCTTCATGAGAGAAGAGTGATCCGTGAGAGTCCATTATTAAAGGTCTTGCAAGGTCGACGGTTCAGCTATTTTATAAACATCCTATAACTCATTTGCATTAAACTGCTTTGCTATATGTGTTAGTTTGCTTGCATTAAATTGGTTTAAGTGGGCATTTGTAGCTAGCTCTGAGTTATCTTTTCCGTTCCATTAGTTTGCATTTAGTTTACCCGAGGACGAGTAAAGGTTCGGTTTGGGGAGATTTGATACGTGCATTTTATATAGTCTTTTTAGGCCTCTTTATGCACGTATTTCTATGCTATTCTCATAGTTTTATGCTACGAAATGCCTCGAATATGCTACTTTGGTTTGTTTTGTTCTATTTGCAGGAATGGACCAGAAAGTAGTGAAATCAAGCCTTTTACCGTTCGTTTTGCATGCATTTGGAGGATGAGTAGATTTGGAGCGGAAATGTTGCTGTTACGGGATACGTGAAGACATGTCGGAAGCTAAAAAGACAAGTCGAAGCTGAAACTAACGAAGTTATAAGCTGCTGAAGTCAACGTGAATCGATCGAGTGGTTTTCTGGTCGATCGAATGCGTCGGAATGGTAGAAGACCTCGATCGAGTGCTTTCCTTACTCGATCGAATGGTTTCGTTTTAATGGTTACTCGATCGAGTAATTATGTTGGTCGATCGAGTGGTTTAAGCTTAATTCTACTCGATCGAGTAGTTTCAAATGACTCGATCGAGTGGTTTGCTATGGGCTCGGGCTTTTCTTAATCTTATTTCGTTATTAGGTCAAATAAAAATTCTATTTTTTATAAATAGGAACGAGAGACGTCATTTGTAAACTCTATCATTTCATACACCTAACTTTTCTTCTGTTCTACTGTTGAATACTTTTCTTTTCTCTGCTCTTTTCCCGGATCTTACTCTGTAATTCTTTCTTACTCTTTTCTCTTATTTAATGTTTATTGTTATTCTATTTCTTGTTCTTGCTTTACTTTTATCTATGTCTGGCTAATTCTCTCTGCTAGGATTAGGGGATTCGATGGACCGATGGTAATTGCTAATTAGGTTTATAGATCATTTGTTATTGTTAACTCTATGTTTTTAATCACTGCCTTAAACTAAATCTAGCTAATTGAATCGGTGCATTTAGCCTTTTTAATCTTGGTAAACCTTAACCTAGATCGGAAGGTTGGAAGGGGTGAGACCTGCAGTGAACAATAGGATGCTTTAGTGAGGGCGGAAGCTAAGCTAATAGTATTTTAGGGCGAATTGAGACCGGAAGGAGATATTCGTTGCCTCTTAGACCGACACATCGACTGACCTGTGACCTTAGCTGCAATTAACTGACATTCATTGATGAACCGACAATCCTAGTTCCCTTTCTCTTTTATTAATTCCTCTTATCTTTAATTCTCTTCCTTTAATCTCATTAGTTTAGTTAAATTAATTAAAGCCCCCATCCTGTGACCGTAGACAGACCGAGTTGACAAGTAGATAGTGACCGCCTCCCTGTGGAGATCGACCCTACTTACCGCTGAATTCTGTTAGTAGTAGCTAGGTATTTATTTTTGGTACCTGACGACGGTATCACCCGAGCTATCTTAAAGTAAAGCTCTCTAGGTTAGTTATAGGTCAAGTTCTCTCAAAGCCGAAGACAGAGGCTGACTAAGGCCTCTAAAAGATGTCTCTCTTATCAGACCTATTCCCCCTGCCTTTACGTGCGAAATCTCCTTGCCTCAGGCCTATGTCTCATCTTTCAGGCTGGTTGAATGGATCATCGATGGTCCAAGATGTGCTTTCATTTCTTTCTTTCATAAGTAAGTCCTTGAATATTCTCAGGCTCTTCCTTCGCTACTGATTCGAAAACCTATACAGGGAGCAAAGGCAAATTAAACTGTAGATGGTACACTTTGCTTCTTCACCTGGTGACTGATATATCTATCATTACAAAGCTATTCCCGCGTACTCACTGACGAATTATACTAACTGGTGGGTTGACCCAGGTAGCTCAGATTTGGGAATGTACTACAGGGAGCTACCTTACCTTCTGCTTCAGAATAGTAGACCTATTATCCGAGAATGAAGACCTTGTCCAATAGATTTCCCCGCTGTAGTATGAGTTGAGAGGATCAGCTCTAATAGCCGTCAAGCAAGGGAACCAACCTTTTTTAGTCTAGGAGTATTTCCACTATGCCTGTGTTCTTTCAATGCCCCTTCCCAAAGCGAAGCGGGAAGAAGCGCATTTCTTTATTTGGTATTGCTATCTTATTTTTAAGTTTTTTGTGCCCGACCTGAGACCTCATTTCGAGAGATGGGCTTCGTAGCCGATATGTTATGTATAGTGCTGTGATCTCGAAATGTATTGGGTGTCCGGCCTTCGTGCCTTCTATATTTTTTTCTCAGGCGTAAAAGCATCAGTTTGATCATCTAGTTCTGCACTTCTTGCAGTCTTGAATTGTTATTTAACTGATTTACTCTGGTATTGTTAGTAGGACGTGGTAATAGATAGTAGGAGGTATTGCTTACTTATCTGATTCTTTTTTGATGTCGTGCTTCGTGCATTTCAAGCCAAAGAGAAGCTAGCCTTTACCTCTTCTGCCATCCCTTCCCGGTAAACTGCAAAAAGTGAAAATTCAATTTAAATAAAGATTTATATAAAAATAGATTTATATTATTATTTATATTTTTTTATAATTAAATTCAATTTAATTATTATAAAAAAAATTTATTAATAATTGCTTTGGTCAGGGCTCTTATGCATTGGAGTCATTATCTCAAACCAAAACTATTTGTGCTGCACTCAGATCATGAGGCACTGAAGTACATCAATGGGCAGCACAAACTTAACCCTAGGCATGCTAAGTGGGTGGAATTTCTGCAGTCCTTCTCATTTTCCAGTAGATATAAGGAAGGAAAGGACAATGTTGTGGCTGATGCATTGTCCAGGAGGGTTGTCATGATGAGTTTCATAGAGCAAAGAGTGCTAGGGTTTGAATTCATGAAGAAGCTCTACCAGGAGGATCCTGGCTTCAAGCAGAAATGGGAAAGTGGGTATCTGTTCTTTGGGAACAGGCTGTGCATCCCCAGAGGCTCTTACAGGAATCTCCTGATCAAAGAAGTACATGCCAATGGCCTTGCTGGGCACTTTGGGGTTTAGAAGACCTATGACATACTGCAGGAACAATTTTATTGGCCTAAGATTCTTGTAGATGTCCAGAATGTGATTAAGAGGTGTGCACCCTGTCAGAAGGCTAAGAGTTCTTTCCAGACTGGTCCTTATACACCCTCACCAGTACCAAACAAACCATGGGAGGATGTGAGCATGAACTTCATGGTGGTCTTACCTAGGACACAAAGGGGTACTAATTCAATCATGGTGGTGGTGGACAGATTCAGCAAAATGCCACACTTCATAGCCTGCAAGAAGCTTTTCAAACAAGAGGGGGATGTTGTGGGGGTGGCTGACTTGTACTTTAAAGAAATTGTCAAGCTTCATGGAGTTCCCAAAACCATAGTGTCAGACAAAGACACCAAATTTATGAGCCATTTTTAGGGGACACTGTGGAAGCTATTGAGAACTAGGCTGCTGTTCAGCACCTCCCACCACCCACAGACTGATGGGCAGACAGAGGTCACAAACAAAACCCTAGGAAGGATACTGAGATGCACTATGGCAAAATCTCTAAGAGAATGAGATCTTAAATTAGCACCAGCTGAATTTGCATTCAATAGGTCACCTTCCACCAGCACTGGCAGGGGCCCCTTTGAGGTGGTTTATGGAGCAAATCCACTTATGCCAACAGACCTTGCACCTGTCCTAAGGAAAGAAATCATCTATGATGCAAGAAAAATGGTAGAACAGATGATCCAGATCCACAATAAGGTGAAGAATAAAATTGAGAGGTCCAATGAGATATACAAGGCTAGGTCCAGCGGTCCAAGCCCAGCTAAAGAGTTCCAGCCTGGGGACCTGGTATGGTTACACCTTAGGAAGGAAAGGTTTCCTAAAAAGAGGAAGAACAAGCTTATGCCTATTGCCTCACATAAAGCTGAGGGGCCTTTTGAAATTCTGGAGAAAATTGGGTCCAATGCATACAAGGTAGATCTGCTAGTAGAGTATGGGTCCATGGTACTTTTAACATAGGGGATCTAAGGCCCTACTATGAAGAGTCTGATGGTGAGGATGCTGAGGATTTGAGGACAAAGCCAATGAACTTTGAAGATTTGAAGAAAGGACGTTGCAACAGGAGTTCAGACACAGGCAAACCAGGAACCAGCCAATTCAAGCATGGCAACCAGAACCAGGTCCAAAGCTCCTCCCGATTAGGATCCTGAGGAACCAATCCTCTAGAAAGTTTAATTTGGACCTTAGCTACAAATTCGCCTAGGATAATTAAGGCCAATTCCAAAAGGTCAGTTAATTAGAGTAGAAATTAAAACAGCAGCTCGAGAGGAAGACTGGTTTGTTCAGCATGTGTATTCTGGCTCCCTTTCCTCTTTTGGCCAGGCCAGCTCTAGGTAACAATTAAAGAGTTCTTTTGATCCTTACACACATCCAGAAAAAGTCAGAAGCAAGGCAACTACCAACCTTGTCCAGTTCAAACTCCTCTTAATTGCCTAAGCTACCAGACAAAAGCCTGCAGCAGCGTTATTTCTTTTTCAGTTTGTAGTTGTTTTATTCAGTATTTTGTAAAGGCAAGTTAGCTATTATACTTGTCCTCTTTTGTGATGAAACTATGGCCCTTATATTACTTTGAACGATCTAGATGTAATGCCAGGCCCTATATATGATATCTAAGGGATTCTGCTCATTTTCAGACAGATTTGAATGAGAATTGAAACCTAGTTTCTGAATATCACTCTTGGTTGTGTGCTTGAGTATCCTTCTTTGCTGTGTGTTGGAAGTTGTGTTTTCTTTTATTGTGTGCTGAGAATTCATAAAATCTTGTTCATTGGCTTAGTGCTTTGACAAGATCCCCCTCTATCCTTAATTTTATTCAAGTTACAGTTATAAATTTCAGAAGTTGTTATTGCATTCTTCCGCTAGATTTAAAAAAAAATCCAAACATTATAAATTACAGTCCAAATTGGTATCAGAGCTTAGGCTCTTGATTTTCCCAAACCAAGACGGTCTTGGGAAAAGGTGGTCCTGGATGTGCAAGGGAGTTACCCCTCAAGCCTGTGCACTGCTTGGTTTGTGGGTTCTGGCTTGAAACGAGCACTTGTGCGCTGCTTAATGTTTGGATCAAGCTGGTTAACAAAAGGATTCTAAGTATGTGCGTTGCTTGATTAAAGTCGCTCTTTTTGTTATCTTCTTTAACATCTATACTACTGTTTCTAAAATTATTTTGTTTTGGAAAACGTCCTCATTTTATTAGTTTTTTACCAACAAAAATTGAGGACAAATTTTTCTCAAGGGGAGTGTTACACTGTAATCAAGGGGTAGGGTCCTTTATTTTAAGGTTGAGTCCTGAAGCCTGCATTAAGGTCCCAGTCTGACGTCCTACTGGTGGATTTCCTCTAGGTTTCTACAGGTCCCTCTAGGTTCCTCCCGGGTTCTTCCAGGTTATTGGTCTCATACCTGTTGGGTTGTTGAGTTCAAGGTCCTATACTACAAGAGCCCTGTAGGGAGATGAAGCCTCTTACAGAAGCCTACTCCTGAAGCCTGCGCCTAACGCCTGCAAGAGTTGGTTCTTTTTGGTAAAAGGAGCTGGCATATTTTACCATCATAAGAAATGGAGCACATGGGAAGAGTACAAGGACGAATGACATCATGTGGTCCTTCCTTTTATCCCCTAAAAAACAACAAAGTTGCTGCTACATTAAGGAGCAACAACTCACCTATACAAGCTGCCAAAGAGATGTTACTTTACAGCCTGTTTTATTGTCTTGATCTCCTTGTAATTGTAGTCGTAGGATCTAGTTTTAGATGAAGTGTCATGATTTAATGTGAGGATCTATATAAGAAACTCACTCTTCATGTAATAAGCAGATTGGGATAAAAATGTGAAATAGAAAATAAGGATTATACTCAGGATATGTTCATTAAACTCACACACCTAAAACAAGAGCATAATTCTGTAGAATCCTACCTTAGGGACTTTGAAAAACTCACCCTGCAGTGTAAAATTTCTGAGAAACCTGAACAGAAAATAGCTAGGTTCTTAGAAGGCCTAGATGAGAAAATAGCTGGCAGAGTAAGGATGCAGCAGGTATGGTCCTTTGATGAGGTTGTCAACTTGGTTATAAAGTTGAGAAAATGGGAAAGGGGAAGGCTACTGTGTCCAAATCCCAAACCAAGACACCCTCTTTCAAACCATTTACTGGGGTCAAGATTAATCGCCTTTTAGCCCTGGCAAACCACTTGTTGTTGATAGAGGGAAGGCACCTGAATTTGGTCCTAAGAAAACCATTCCCCTGAAAAAATGTTTTCAATGTCAGGGTTATGGCCACTTTGCTAAAGAGTGTCCCTCAAAGAGAGCCCTTAGTACCCTAGAATTGCTTCAGTGGAGGAAGATGAGATCCTAGTCTGTGATGATGAGGTGAAACCAGAACTAGAAGGCACAGAGCTGGTAGTACTGCCTGACTCCTGCCTGAATCTTGTCACCTGGAGGGTAATGCACACCCAACCCCAACCATTAGAAGAGGATCAGAGACAGTAGATCTTTAAAACCAGGTGCACTTTAAAGGGTAGGGTTTGTAACCTTATCATTGATGGTGGGAACTGTACCAATGTAGCTTCCAAAACCCTGGTTGAGAAGCTGACATTACCCACACAAGAATACCCTCACCCTTACAAGCTGAGATGGCTCAACAAGGGAGCAGAAGTTCAAGTGGATAAGAAATGTGCCTTTCTTCATTGGAAAGGACTAGACAGATGAAGTATTGTGTGATGTTCTACCTATGGATGCTTGCCACATTCTTCTAGGGAGACCATGGGAGTTTGATAGAGATTCTGTACACCGGGGAAAGAATAACACCTATACTTTCAAGCTTGGGAAAAAGAAAATCACCCTGACTCCTTTACCACCAACCAGTAATTACCACACTCCACCTTGCTTGGTTGATTCTACAAAGGAGGTATTGTTGATAGGGGAAGCAGAACTGGTCAGGGAGCTGAATGAATGGGAGCATATGTTAATCCTTCTTGCTAAGGAAATGCCGGGGAAACCCGACTTCTCCATGCCTGTGGGAGTCAGGCAGCTTCTGAAATCCTTTGAGTTTGAGGACGTGTTCCCTGTGGTGCTCCCTAGTGGACTACCTCCCCTAAGAGGTATTGAGCACCACATTGACCTCATACCAGGTTGCTTACATCCCTAACAGGGAAGCTTACAGGAGTGACCCAAGAGCCACAAATGAATTACAGGTCTAGATTGGAGAACTCATGAACAAGGGTTTTATGAGGGAGTCTCTCAGTCCCTGTGTTGTGCCTGCTCTTTTGGTACCAAAGAAGGATGGAACCTGGAGGATGTGTACTGATAGAAGAGCCATCAATAACATCACAGTTAAGTACAAGTTTCTTATACCAATGTTGGATGATATCCTGGATGAGCTCAGTGGGGCTCAGGTGTTCTCCAAAATTTATTTAAGGCGGGGTTCAAGACAGAATAAGAGAAGGAGATGAGTGGAAGACAACCTTTAAAACCAAGCCAAGCATAGGCTGTATGAATGGTTGGTCATGCCTTTTGGATTATCTAATGCACCCACCACATTCATGAGGTTGATGACAGAAGTTTTGAAACCTCACTTAGGAAAATTCATTGTGGTTTACTTTGATGATATTCTGGTCTACAGTCCTTCAAGGAATGAGCATCAACAGCATTTGTAGATATTGTTTGAGACCTTGAGGGATCATAAACTATATGGTAAACTGGAGAAATTTACCTTCATGCAAAAAGAAGTCCATTTCCTTGGATTTTTAATTTCTGACCAGGGAATTTCAGTTGATCAAGAGAAAATTCAAGCAATTAAAACCTGGCCTATTCCTAGGAATATTACAGAAGTAAGAAGGGGAAGGTCACGGCGGTTCCTTGACACTAACTTCCCTTCTTCTGGGCGAGTCCGGTCCAAAGATATCCTCCAAGACTCGTGCCACCAACCCGTCTCGGCCGGAAGACCCCGATGGCCCCATCATGTGAAAGGGGCTTTCACAGATGGTATGAAGGCCCATCAAAAGAAAGAAGGCCCTCAATCCTTCTAATCCAAACACCCTAGAAAGGCTTTTGGATAAGTGAGAGAATGCCGCCCTCTCAACGGGAATTTGAAAGGCTCCAAACCCCCAAAAAGAAAAAATCCCATATAGTATGGCAAGTAGAGCGGAAAAGAGGAGTAAAGAGACTCCATACAGATGAAGTAGGGGAACAAACCAATCATTACTAAAAATCCAGGCAACCACAACGGCCCTTTAACAACACTTATTCACAAAATCACCAAAAGACGTTGTAGAATGGATTGCACGAAATTTTACTAAACTTAATTACAACGGTTATGTGTTGTTAACCGTTGTTATTGGTTTTAACAACGGGTCAAACTTGCACAACCGTTGTTAATATAAAAACTAATAACAACAGTTTACTCTATAATACATTATAACCATTGTTAATAATTTGGCGCAAAATTAGTGAAAAGTAATTACAACGGTTATATTAGAACCGGTTGTTAATACTTTTTAACAACGGTTGTCAAAGGAACCATTGTTAATAAATTATCTAATGACAACGGTTTATGTGTAATAACCGTTGTCAATACTTTCAAGGAAATACCACAATAAATACCACACAAACATAGATCAACTACAGCCACAAACACAAACACAAACACACAAACACACAACCACACTCTTTCTCATCGTCTCTTTATCACCTCCGTTACTGTTGTTGTTATCATCTCTTTCTTTCTCTAATTATCAGGTATATATCTATCGCTTTATGGTTTTAGGTTTTGTCATCTCCGTCATTATTGTTCTTCCTCTAATTATTTTATTTGCATGTGTTTTTCTCCGTCATTGTTCTTTCTCTAATTATTATTCGCTTAGTTTCTCTGTGTTTATTAGTAAAACAAATTAAATAAAATAAAACAAAGAAGATGATGGAGAGGATAGTAAAACAAATCCTCATTTAACATACATAAACTTAATTAATTGATATATATATACATAAACTTAATGCATTGCTAAAAATACATTTCTTAGATGTTCATATAGGGATGCATTCTCTTCTATGAGAATCATCCTCTCCTCCTTTGCTATTTGGAGGTTTTGTTCCGCAGATGCAATATCTTCATATAGCTGCATTATCTGCGGCTCTAACTAGCCATTTTTTTTACCCCCTTGAGTGCGATCCGAGCTTGCTTAAGGAAGAGCATGTTCTTCCTCTCGATTTCCTGCTAGCGGCGTATGAAACTTTTGTTGTACTCGGTCATAATGCATGTTAAACGAATGGTATCATTCATTATTGAAGGCAGTTTGGAGTTTATTAGGTTTTAAAGATTTAGGGTTTGGAGTTTAGGGTGGAGATAGTGATATAATGGATTGGTTATTGAGATAGTGGAATGAATTTATAATTAGTATATGTGTCGTTTGAGTTGTTTTTTAATTAATATGTTTAGGGTTTGATGCTTAAATTAATACGAAGTATAGCTTTTTGTTTAGGAAGTTGTGCCATATCCCTGCTTCAAATCTTATAACCCTTCGCATTCCATATATTGTGTCCTTTTATGCAGGGATTTTGGCAGTAATAATGCATCTAGTAATATATAATTAATTGATGCAGGAGGAATTTTGGCAGTAATGCTTTGTATTTTTTTTTTTTAAAAACAATAACGGTTATTTAAAAAAACCCGTTGTCTTTAGTTATAACAACGGTTTTTTCTATTGTCACCGTTGTTGTAACTTTCCCACCAAAAATTAGTCACACTTTCCACAACGGTGATTTAAAAAAAACCCGTTGTCTTTAGTGATAACAACGGTTTTTTCTATTGTAATCGTTGTTATAACTTTCCCACCAAAAATTAGTCACACTTTCCACAACGAATGACTCGTAACGACAATGGTTTTTAATCGTTGTTAATAGTTTTCACAACGGGTTCACTACTACAAATACAGGCAACCACAACGGCCCTTTAACAACGCTTATTCACGAAAATCATCAAAACACGTTGTAGAATTTATTCCGTGAATTTTACCAAACTTAATTACAACGGTTATGTGTTGTTAGCCGTTGTTATTTGTTTTAACAACGGGTCATACTTAAACAACCGTTGTTAATGAAAAAACTAATAACAACGGTTAAATTTTAACCGTTGTTAATGGTTTGGCGCCAAATTAGTGAAAAGTAATCACAACGGTTATATTAGAACCCGTTTTTAATACTTTTTAACAACGGTTGTAATCTCAATAACCGTTGTTATTAATATTATGAAAATCTTAAGAACAACATATTGCTTTATTCTGCTATACGCTACAAACACAAACACAAGCTAATATTGCTACTATATCATCCTCCATTCCTCCCCGATCGTCTCTCTGTCTTCATCTCCGCCACATGTTGTCACGTCTTCTCTCCCTCATCGCGCGTGTTTATCAATCAGGTATATATATGTTTCTTAGCAACGCTTATTATAACTAGATATAGGATTTTTTGGGTTATTATCTAATTTGTTGATAATTTAGCTTAATTGCTTTCCCGAATTTCGTTTATTTGTTTGCCTATTATTGTATTTTCCGAATTAGTTGCCTATTATTACGAATGTAGAATAATGACTCGAACTTGGATGATTGATGCAAATATGAGTGACCGCACCTACAAGGATGGTTTAGCTGAATTTTATGAATTCGTTTCGAACAATTTGAATGGTTCTTCTAGTATTGCATGTCCTTGTGAAAGATGTGGTAATATTAGCTATATGGCTTTTCTGGACGTTAAAATACACCTAGAAAAGTGGAGATTTAGTCGATCCTATACACATTGGATTTTTCATGGGAATCATTAGAGGAAGAGAATAACTCTGAAGAAGATGATGTTGAGGTACACGAAAGGCTAACTGATGATCCTGAGTTTGCCGAGTTTTTTGAGTTGGAAGAGTTGGAAGTAGAGAAGTTGAATGTTGGGTCTATAGATAATGAAGAGAATGATGATGAGTCCATTGCTTTTGAAGATGTAGGTGATGACACTAGTAATTGGGATGACCTTAACAACATGTATGAGAAGTTGTGTGAGTCTGAAGCACCTCTTTATCCTGGTTGTAAGTTCACAAAAATGTCGGCTGTGGTGAAGTTGTATAATATCAAGGGGGCAAATGGGGTGAGTGACACGTGTTTCACTAGTTTTTTAGCCTTAATAAAGGAGTTGCTTCCTGATGGTAATGTTCTACCTGTTAAGACATATGAGGCGAAAAACTAATAAGAGGAGTGGGTATGAAATATGAGAAAATACATGCATGTCCAAATGATTGCATATTGTATCGGAAATTATATCAAAACTTAACCAATTGCCCTAAATGTTTGGAGTGGCGTTATAAGGATAAGGAAGGGATCCCGGCTAAGGTGTTGTGGTATTTTCCATTGATACCAAGAGTCATAAGGATTTATGCGAATCCCGATGATGCAAAAATGTTAACTTGGCATGAAACAGGAAGAATAAATGATGGAAAGCTAAGACACCCGGTAGATGGTAAGCAATGGAAATCGTTCGACGCTAAGTATCCCGAGTTCGGCAATGAACCTAGAAACTTACGTCTAGCGCTGTCCACTGATGGAATGAACCCACACGGAAACATGAGTAGCCAACATAGTACTTGGCCAGTAGTGTTGGCTATTTATAACTTACCTCCATATGTGTGCATGAAAAGAAAGTATTTGATGTTGTCGTTGTTAATTTCCGGCCCTAAACAACCTGGAAATGATATAGATGTATATTTGGAACCTCTTCTAGATGATTTGCGATTGTTGTGGGATAGTGGGATAGAAGTATTTGATGCATATAAGAACGAAACTTTCAATTTGAGAGCGATGTTATTGTGTACAATATCCGACTATCCGGCTTATGGCGACCTTTCTGGGCACACAGTTCATGGGAAAGAGGCTTGTCCATTGTGTGGGGAGGATATCGAGTCTGAATACTTGAAGTCTTCTCGTAAGTATGTGTATATGGGAAATAGGAGGTTCTTGTCTCATGACCATTGTTATCGCAAGATGCAGAAAGCATTCAATGGAAGACAAGAACTTCGTCAACCTCCTAGAATTTTGAGTAGGCATGAAGTTTATCGAAAGTAAAGCATATTGAGATAGATTATGGGAAGAAGAGCGGCTCTAAATTGTCTACTCGTGGGTATAAGAAAAGATCCATATTTTTTGATAAACTTTCATATTGGCCTGACCGGAGGTCGCATTGCCTCGATTTCATGCACATTGAGAAAAATGTCTGTGATAATATTATCAATACCCTTCTCAATGTTCCTGGTAAAACAAAGGATAACGCCGCAGCTAGGGAAGATATGAAAATGATGGGTATTAGGCTAGAGTTGGCACCACAGAAGAGAGGTAATCGTACATTTTTACCGCCAGCAGCTTTTACCCTTTCACGGAATGAGAGAAAAGAGTTCCGTGCATGCTTGAATGGAATTAAAGTGCCACATGGTTATTCGTCGAACATCAAAAGCCTAGTGTCGATGCAAGACCTAAAACTCACCGGGTTAAAGTCACATGATTGTCACACTTTGATGCAACAATTACTACCTGTGGCTATTCGTTCCATTTTACCTTAAAAGGTAAGATATGCTATAACTAGATTCTGTCTCTTCTTCCAGTCCATATGCGAAAAAGTCATCGATCCCGATGACGCGGATTCATTGCAGGACCTCGTTGTAACCTCTCTTTGTCGGTTGGAAATGTATTTTCCACCCTCTTTCTTCACTATCATGATTCATCCGACCATTCACTTGGTTAGGGAGATTTTGTACCTTGGGCCCGTGTACTTGAGATACCAGGATCCTTTCGAAAGATTGATGAAAGTCTACAAGGACTATACATCTAATCGGTATCGTCCGGAAGGTTGTATTGCTGAACGCGCTATTTTAGACGAAGCTCTTTCATATTGTTACGCTCATCTCTCCCCCGAGGAGTTGATTGGCGTTCCTAAGAATCGTCATAGTGACCGGATGACCTAAAAAGGTATTAGGGGCCGGGTTGAAAAAATTGTGACACGTGAAATGTTGCATTTAGCACACATGTATGTGCTAAACAACGAAGATGAGGTGCAACCTTATATTCAACAACACAAAGATGAGCTCAAATACGATCACCAAAACAAGACCGAGAAGTGGATTGCGAACGAGCATACGAAGACGTTTCCAGTGGTTTAGGAATATTGTCTTACAAAGTGTACTTGATCAAACCGGTGATGACATCTCTCCTAGGTTACTACGTCTTGGTTTAGGTCCAAATGCCAGGGTCACCTTTTACAACAGTTTTGCCATTAATGGATATACTTTTTACACCCGCGAGCAAGATGAGGTGAGCACAATGCAAAATAGTGGTGTGAGTTCTGAATTTGAGGCAATGCACTTTGCTACTTCAAAAGATAAAAAGCCTATTTGGGGAAAATGCCTTTATTATGGTGTTATTCAAGAAATATTGGTACTAGATTACATTGATTTCACAATGCCTTTGTTTCGATGTAACCGGGTTGATAACAACATCCATTGTGTCCGAAAGGATAAGATGGGATTTACGTTGGTCAATCTGGTAAGGTTGGCAATAATAAGGATGATCCTTTCATAATGGCATCCCAAGCTAAACAAGTGTTCTATGTCACCGATCCTATGGATAAGAAGTGGTCTGTTGTACTGTCTATAAGGAAAAGAAGGAGTAGTCCATCCGATAATGATGATGATGATCAGGATGTCGTTTTTGAGGGAATGGATCAGTCTACCACTGTATCTTATTTCGACGATGTTGACACTGATCATGAGGACACTGAAAGCATCTATATGCGTGATGACCATGGTGAAGGTATTTGGGTTAACGAAGAAACTATGACATCCAAGAAACGTCCCCGATCCCGAGATAGTTCATCGGACACACATACGATATATGCATGCATCTTTGGTGTAAGTTGTCTTATTTTCTTGATCTTATTATTAGATGTGGATGCTGGTGTTGAAATTGCTGAATAATGTATTGTTACAGGTTTGGACTGTAATGGAATTACAGTAATTTTTTAAAAAAAAAGAGGTTCAACAATAACAACGGTTATATTTAAATTACCCGTTGTTAATACTTTCAACAACGGGTGTAGTACCTCTACCCGTTGTCAATTATTTTTTTGACGTATTTCATTTTGGCGCAAATTTGGTGAAAATATATTACAACGGGTATATGTTACCCGTTGTAATAAACTTTTGACAACGGTTGACTTTTATTGACCCGTTGTTATTAACATATAACAACGGTTCTTCTTTGAGCACCCGTTGTTAATAGTTTGTCTTAATAAAAAACTAATATAGAAACCCATCCAGCATGCCATACACAAACTAACACACACAACATTATTACTCCAACCGTTGGTATCCTGTGTTAATCCTTCTCTCTTCCTCGCTTTTTACATTCTCGTCGTCCGCTTTCCGAAACCCGATTCCGTTGCCTTCCCTTATCATCCTGCTCGTTCTCTTTATCATCATCATCAACAAGTATGTTCACTTTAATTTTGTGTTTCGTCATTAGGGTTTTAAGACGATCATCTTGTTTCTTTTTTCATGCATTTGTTTGTTTTTCGTCTTCTTTGTTATCTTTATCATCCCGCATCATCTACTTTACTCCTCTTATCAGGGTTTAGGATTTTAGAAGCTCAATCTGTTGTTTTAAGTTTTCATTCCTATTAGGGTTTAGGGTTTTAGATAATACTCGCATGTACGTTGTTAAGTTGTTCATATCCAGATATATCATTCATATTTGGTTTTTAGGATTATCATGGGTGAAAAACGTAAAAGAAGTCAAAAGAATAATGAGCCTGGTGATAATAAGCCTGGTGAGAGGGGTGCTACGAAGTGCAAGAAAGTCCTTGCGCTATAGCCGCTAAACAGTAGTTCTCGAATAACATGGAGTGAGAAGGGTTTCCCTCTTTGGTCCAAATGCGGGTCTTTTCTCCAGTTGGATTGGTGCTTGCACAAGACAGTTTGTGCCTATCCATTTAGAGGATGTTAAAAGTTTGAATCCAAAATTGGCGGAGTTATACTTGGCTCGTATAAAGGAAGGCTTTATTATACCCGATGAAAGTCATGATGAGTATTTAATGCATAAGGCAGATGATGTCCACAGGCAGTGGAAGTGTGGCGTTGCTAGGGATTGGTTGTATGTGGACAAGGCAACGGGGGAGATGCGTAAGAGCCCACCGGAAAACAAGTGTCCCACCATCAAGCAGGAAGAATGGGATCTTTTCAAAAAGATGAGAACTACTGAGAAGTTTCAGGTTAAATATCCTCGCCTTTTAACGATTTACCTATCATTTTTTTAATTAATGAGTCCTTTATATAATCTTTTTATTATCTCATCTACTTGCGCTTTTATATAATTATTTGAAGGCCGTTAGCAAAAGAAATCGTGCTAACATTTCATGCAAGAAGGGGAAATTCTATGGTTCTCGAGGCGATTCTGAAAGATAGAAGAGGACCTCGTAAGTAGCATGCATTATTGCCCCGTGAGACTTTATTTTTTTAATCACACTTGGACTTGCATTGATACACATTTACGTGTATAAATGTTACCATGTTAATGTGTAGGTGGCAAAGGGAGTGAAAGAGGTGGATCGGCATGTAACTTATAAACATGGGCACACGCGCCAAAGGATCCCTATTGTCGCATGACAAATACGATGTGGAAGTTTTGGCCAACATAGTAAGCATTATTTTATTAAGACGAGTTCATTACTAACTTTATTATTTTAGTCACAAATATAATTTGAAGTTTATTTAATATATTATAGGATAACGTATTGAAAGAGGTAGAAGAAGGGAAATTCACTCCAAGTGGTCGTAATGACGTTCTTGCTAGAGCGATCGGCCGACCCGAACATCCAGGTCGTTTGAGGGGCGTCCGTTACAGGTTGGAGTAACGAAATATTATGGGAAAACTGCCCAGATAAAGAAGAAAAGGAAGACTAAGTCTGAGAACGCTGACATGGTAACATTTATTCTATTATTTTCATTTAAGTTCAATTCACATGTTATTGTTGGGATAAAAATTGCTGACACATTACATTCTTGGCAAGCGCTTGATTAATGGCATCCGTACTACTAAAGCTGAATGCTGGAGGTAAGCTTTCCGAATAAGAAGTGAAGATGATGGAGGATGTCATTTCTAAAGGGGGTAATAATAAGGTACAACAGATTGGTGAAGAGGCCGCTACTACCTTGGCAATACATGAGAAGGAAGTATCGGTCAACGAGATTCAGAAAGATCAGGTACCTAATAATGCTTCCGAAGTTGTAACAACTAAAGCCGATCAGGTACCTAATATACTTCCTTATTTTTCTTTTGTTTTTTTTTTTTGGGTAAGATCGGGGGTGTGTTCACCGCCAACTTCGACATGGTGCCATTGAATTGGTTAATTTTATTAGGTAAATAATGGGTCCGAAAAGGAGATGCAACTTGATGAGAAGACGGTGATGGAAAACAAAGATACATCCCCTTCAAGTCGGTTCCTGTTTTCGAAGGTATGCATGAAGTGTTTAATTAGTTAAATTTATATGAATGCTGAAGTTTGTGCAAAAATCGGCCTGAGACAGAAAGCGTTTTTGCAAAATCTTTTGAATGCTGAAGCGTTTTTGCAAAGATATATATAATAATGTATATGTATGTGTATATTCTTCAGGCCGTAAACAAGAGGCCAATTATTCTTGCTGACCCTAATAGAATCGAAAAGCCACATGTGCGTGTTGGCGGGTCTCGTAGAAAACAAAATCTGCAGCGGCGAAACTGTAGTTATTCATGGCGAAAAACTTTTGCCGAATCATACAATAGTAGAGATAACTACAGTCTTTCCAGGCCATGAAAACTTTCCACCGCCTTTACTGTCCCGATTCGTGACGACATTACCATTCTGGGAGATGCGCTTGGAAGTTTCATCCAATGGCCTAATACTCACATCTACTTGGCGAAGATGTCTCCGCCGCCTCCGCTTTGAGCAAATGGAAAGAAGTTGGGGTTAGAAGAAATACCTTTATATATATATATGTGTTACATTTTTAATTGTTGAATGTTTTTATATGTTAAATTTATATGTTATTTTTTTTTGTAGGGAACAAAAAAGGCGGCTTTGGCGGATAAGCCTAAGTCCACAGACATGCCAACAACCTCGACTTCACAACAACTTGATGAGGTATGTATTTAATTAACTTCTCCATTTTTTTAAAAATTAACCTCGCCCCTTTATTTATATTTTGTCTGTATTTATAAAAAGCATGGTAATTTTGTGTAGGGGACAAAAAGACCGATAAGCCTAAGTCCCCGTCTTACTCGCTACTACTACCTCATCATTGAAAGAGCAGGTTGACGAGGTATTTAATTAAGTACGCTTTTATTTTTATTACTCCAACTAGGATATGTTACCTTTGGATTTTTTATTATTTTAATTATCTATACTACATGTGTAGGCCGGTGGTAGTAGCACCACATCAAAGACTCATTCTTTCCCTACCGTGAAAGTTAGGAGTATAAACTCCACAAAATATAAAGGGAAGGATTACATGCAAAAAGTAAGAACGGGGACGATGATGAGACTGTATGAGGAGGTGGCCATCGCATAGCCTCCGAGCAACGATAATTATTCCGCTCGAGGAGGATATTCTAGGGGGCGAGCGCCAAGCATGCATATCATGGGATCTGCTAGCCGTATGGGCCGGACTAGACCGATTGATATAGCACACATATTTGTTTGGATGAAGTAAGTTTCTTAATAAATAATTTCATAGTCTAATATTCACACTACTAGGTAGATAGTGTTTTAAATACCGGAATTAATACCGTAATAATGTAGGATATTGCAAACCAGAGTGATCCCCGAGAAGAATATTCCATCTGATCAATACGGATTCATGTGCCCCTATGTTTTATCTTTATTTATTGCGGATTTCTCGTTCGAACAACGGGTAGATTATATTGCTCAAAGAATTGGCGACAACCAAGAAGTTGATTTTTGGCGTTTATAATGAAAAAGGGTAATAAACAAATTAATATTACGTTTCCCCCTACAATTGCATTTTCATAACTAATATATGTACTTGTTAATAATGATGATGTCTCTTGATGTAGGACTCATTGGGTGCTAGCAGCCATCATGCCGACAAAGAAAAAAGTTTTCTGGTTGGACTCTTTACATCATCAACCAAGCGAGACTTTTAAGCACTTGATTAAAATGTAAGTTTATAATACTGATTTATTTATAATAACATTTTCAATTTTTATTTATAGAAAAAAGCTCGTTCATATTTTTGCCCCTAAAAAAATTAGTTTCGCCTCCTTTTTTTTTTTTTTAAAAAAGGGCCTTTAAGAAGAAAAGAGCAAACGAGGAGGATCAACCCACGAACGATTCTGATGTTGGCCCTGATTTTTTTACGATAACAGGGGTACGTGCTCAAATACAATAACATTAAGTGCAAAATCTGTGTTTAATACTAATACAATACCTAAAGTTCAAGATTCTGATGTGAGCCTTCTCTCGTCTGTTTTTTTTATGTAATAATAGGCCCCTCGCCAGCCAGATAGCATACAATGTGGATACTACGCTTGTCGGTTCATGTTGGAGATTATTAGGCGAAGATATCTCGTTATTCCAGAAAGGGTTAGTAATAATTTAAACATGTGTTTATTACTTTTTTTTAAATTAGAGCTAATGTTGTCTTGCAATTGCTGCTATATATACCATGATGTTGCTAATGTTGTCTTGCTTGCTGCTATATATACCATAATGTATTCTCTTTGTTTTTTCCGCAGTATGTAATCAACCAGTCACAACAGATTGAGCAATACTCAAGTATAGATATAGACGAGGTAAGAGACATGTGGGGCAACTACGTCTTAGAATATATATAGATAGAAATTTTTTTGTTGAAGTTAGGGAATGATTAATTAGTTCATGTAAATTCAACTCCTTGTAATTATATATATATATATATATATATATATATATGATGCTGCTGTTGTATGTGGTTGAATTGAATCTATTGAGTTCTGATGAACCCAGCTATGATTTATGCTGGTGCTGGTATATGGTGCTGCTGATATATGCAGGTTTTTGAATGGCATGAAACAAATTTAATTTTTCAGAACATTAGGTGTACGTAATAAAAACGGTTACTAAAAAAAACCGTTGTGAATACCTTTCACAACGGTTAATAAAACTAACACCGTTGTGAATGACATTTACAAATACCCGCGCATAATATTCAACAACAGGTTTTAATCAAAGAACCGTTGTTAAAAGTATTCACAATTTTGGAGGTAAAATTACAACAACGGGTATTAAACAAACAACCGTTGTTACTAAAAATTTCAACAACGGGTATGTAACATAAACCCGTTGTCAAAAGACTTCATAATTTTGGAGGGAAAGTTACAACAACGGTTATACATACGACAACCGTTGTTATATTATTCCCTCCAAAATTTTGAAACACTTTCCACAACGGAGAACACCCAACAACAACGGCTTTTAACCGTGGTGAATACTTTAGACAACGGTTTCACTAAATAAGCAAACCGTTGTAAATACCTTCTACAACGGCCGCTTTAACAACGTCCGCTTTTTTATTTTACAACGGTTTTTACCCGTTGTTATAGGCTGTATCTGTAGTAGTGGTTTCTTAAAAAAACCAACCGTTGTTAAAAGCTTTAACAACGGATGCTTTAACAATGTCCGCTAATTTATATAACAACGGCCTTTAACCGTTGTTATACCCTATATCTGTAGTGGTGAATTACCAAGCATTTTAATAGTGACAAAGTCTGACTTCAAAAAATGCTACTTCATTTTCCTTATTAAATTTTTATAAAAACAAGAAGTTCTGTTAGGTTCTTAGTTGCTTTTCGTCTCCTTCGTCTCTTTCATTTTATTGGTAATTGGTTTTCTTAAAGACTCATTTTAGTTGCTTTTCGTCTCCTATATATACCAAGGATTGTTAAAAAGACAATGAAAGTAAAAACGAAGGAATAAAAAAAGGGTCTCTTTATTAAATAAGGTTCTGAGATTTTCTTTAATTTGCTAACTTAAAAGCCAGTAAGAAGGCTGAAAGCAAATTAAATGAGTTTTTAAGAAAACTTTTACTTTTACTTTAGCTTTTCGTCTTCTTAAAAGCTGGAAGTTCTCCAAAAGTGTGAAAAGCTGGAGGACTTTGTACCATCCATTCCAGTGTGGGTGAATTCTCTTCAACAACCTAAGGACTTGGAGCACATCTCTTGTTCTTTCCACTGCTTAAAGTAATTGTTACGATCACGAAGAAAAAACAAATCCCAACTACGGAGATATAAGAGCCAAAACTGCTAAGGACATTCCAGCCTGCGTAAGCATCTGGATAATCTGGAATGCGACGTAGCATACCTGAAAGCCCTAAAAAATGCATAGGAAGAAGGTAAGATTAACGCCGAAAAAAGTGATCGAAAAATGGATTTGACCTAAAGTTTCAGGGTATGTTCGACCAAAGATTTTTCCCACCCAATAGTAAAATCCTGCAAATAAAGCAAAAATGGCTCCCATAGAAAGTACATAATGGAAACGTGCAACCACATAATAAGTGTCATGTAGAGCAATGTCTAGCCCATAAATTTCCAGGACTATTCCAGTGAGTCCTCCCACGGTGAACAAAAAGATGAACCCTACAACAAATAACATGGGTGCTTTGTATTGTATCGAACCCCCCCCCCCCCACATGGTATCGATCCAACTGAAGATTTTAATTCTAGTGGGGACCCCTTGATCATGGTAGCTGCGGTGAAGTAAGCACGAGTATCAACGTCTAAGCCCACAGTAAACATATGATGAGCCCAAACAAGAAATCCAAGAACACCTATACTGATCATGGCATAAACCATACCTAGATACCCGAAGACCGGTTTTCAAGAAAAAGTAGAAACGATATGACTTATGATACCGAATCCAGGCAGAATGAGAATATAGACCTCTGGATGACCGAAAAACCAAAAAGATGCTAATATAATATGAGGTCTCCTCCCCCAACCGGATCAAAAAAGGTTGTATTAAAGTTTCGATCGGTTAATAACATGGTAATGCCCCCGCTAGTACCGGAAGTGATAATAAAAGTAGGAATGTTGTTACTAGAATGGACCACACAAATAAGGGTATTCTATGCATAGTCATTCCAGGTCCACGCATGTTGAAGATAGTTGTTATAAAATTGATAGAACCTAAAATGGATGAAACACCAGAGAGATGAAGACTAAAAATGGCTAAATCAACTACTCCTCCAGAATGGCTGGTAATACCACTTAAGGACGGATAGACCGTCCACCCAGTCCCGCTACCCAATTTTACTAAGGCTGAGATTAATAGGAGTAAGAGACTTGGGGGCAACAATCAGAATGAATTATTATTTAGTCCGGGAAATGCCATGTCAGGTGCACCTATCAGAATCGGAACAAACCAATTACCAAATCCACCTATCATAGCAGGAATAACCATAAAAAGATCATTAAAAAAGCGTGAGCCGTTATTAAAACATTATAAAGTTGATGATTTCCACCAAGAATTTGATTGTCGGGGCGTGCTAATTCCATACGAATCAGTACTGAAAAGCATGTGCCCATCACTCCAGCAATGGCCCCAAAGATAAAATAGAGAGTCCCTATAACCTTGTGATTAGTAGAGAAGAACCATCAAATCCGATTTGTCATGAAAAAAAGGGATCTTCTTTTCTTTACTGTTCGGGCAGACACATCGGAAACTCACCTCAAGATACTTGGAAAGCGTCCCGATGTCCTCTGAACTGAGTTTGACAGGTTTTGCCCCCCCCCACACACACACACAGAAAATTTAAAATTAATGAGATTTGATCATTTAGCGCACTACAGTCTGAAGAAAATTTCTAGCTTTAAGATGCTGCCAAACTAGAAAGTAGAAACTAAGAAAGATAAGGGTTCTTTCTCTTATGAAAGAGATAGTTATCTTATAAGGTAGGGAAAAAATCAAAATTTTTCTTATATATGATAATACCAGCCATCACGTCCTTTTCTATGCAATAAGGATCTCAGAGAGCACCTCTGTCAGTTGTCCCGATATTGGTGAACGAGAAGAAGAGAAGAGTGGTTCATAAAAGTGGGCTTAGCCAGGCAGTATTCCCTCAGAAAAGTCAAAGCGTATCGAGCACACGCTATGCTGTATGGGTCATCACCCCTGGGAGTTGTTATGGTGGCTTTGGTGCACGACAGTGAAAAGTATTTGTTAGCATGAAAGCGTGGTTTTAGAACAAGGGGACGATGGGAATACCCCATTGAAAGTTTACGTTTGTCCGTTATAAGCGGAGTCTTTTGCGATCGTTGCTACATAGACTTTCTTCTTTCCTTTCTAGAACAGGCTAAGACGTAGACGATGCTTTTATTGGTCGAACAATTGCATACCTCCTTCTCTTTAATTATGTTATTTGGTGCAAAAGCACTTTCATATGATCTTTAGCGGGGTGAAAGCACTAGTGATACTCTGTTATATCATATGGCAAAAAAGCAGCCCATAAGCTTTGACTTCCTACCGTTGACTAAAAAGCTAGGTTGGAGCGTGTGAAGACGTAGTAACAAACGAAGTGAATGAAGAACGGCCGAGCGAAGTCGTAGTAGCGCGGGGAGCTGCTGGCTGTTGAGAGGGAGAGCAATGAGCTATATTAGTAAAGAAGTTATAGTAGCAAGTAGGGAGAGCAGGTAACGAGCCTGTAAACTCGATATCCTTTTAGTCCTTGAAAGAGAGAAGATAAGTAGAGAAAGGGCTAAATCCTTCCTTTTTCAAAGGCTGTACTTGCCTAAACGAAATCCTTTTCTTTTCCCAAACGATTGAGAATACCTTTCAAAATCTCTGTTGTGCGATTTATTGTATGTATGAACTGCATCAGTTGAGGTTTCTGCACTAGAAAACCCCTCCGAAATGGCCTTCAAAAACCCCTCCGAGATTGCCCTCAAAGTGTACCAAGCAACCTATGCTCAACCAGCTGTGACTCAGCCTTTTTCCTCATACCATCACAGTTACAACCGGTTTGGTTCCCAAAGCAAGCACAGTGGTACCAACAGCCGGAGAACAGCTTGTCGTAGCAAGGAGTGCGAAAGTTCGACCCTGTCACAACTTATACCGCAATTGAGAGCATTAAGGCCCATCCCTCCAT